>NC_087208.1:4833710-5158710 GCF_015104395.2 Macrobrachium nipponense | reverse complement strand
AATTTGTTACATGATTACAATAAGGCGCATTTATTTGTTTTTGGGTTGTAAGTGGAAGACAAAATTTGAGATTTTGGGTATTAGCCAATGAACCAATTTGGAATTTATGCTAAGCGTTATTTTCAAGTCTATTATGCATTTAATTTGTGTATTACAATTTATTTAAGGTGGCCTAAGTGAGTTTTGAGCCTAACCTTATTTGACCGTTGTTGTCAGCTGCACATTTATATTTGTGGAATTTGCAGAGGCTAGCCTAAGATTTTTGGCTATTTTTTAGTTATTTGTTATAGCCTCTGCCTTTGACTTGTAGGCCATTTTGACTATATGGTCAGTCTTTTGCTGTTGACTTTGTTAGCCTTTTGGTTTGGCTCATTTTGCCCCTTTCTTTGGGTCTTGGTTTTGCCTACTGATTTTTTACTAGTTTACAGTTTACAACAAGTATTTGAAATTTATTTTTTAACCATATTGAAGTTTTACAATTTGCTAGTGAATCATATTTCATTAAGCTGTATCATAGCAACCTTTAAGATTACTGATCGCGCAGTGGGTACAAGGGAGCTGGTACTAGAGTGCTAAATAGTGCTACAACAACTATGTAGCTAGTCCAGCTGTGATGACTGTAAAATCCAGTGTGGAAAGGTTGCAAAATCGATGAAACAAATATTTGGAAGTAAGCAGTCAATATATCTCCGAGGGAGATTCTTGGGGTGAGGAGGAGTTTGATGCACGTGAATAGAATCATGCACAATAATAAATTTCATATAATACAGACTAATAAATTATTAGATGCTTTAGGTTGACTACAGAGTGCAGTTCCTGGAATTCCAATCCTGTTCCGACACAACAGAACGCCAAGGTTCGCTTACCTGAAGTAAAGATTAACAGTGTTGATGGAAAAGTAGAAGAATGGCAAACTTGGTGGGACAATTTCCGTTCATTAGTTCATGATCGTAAGGATATGGACAAGGTATTGAAAATGACACACCTTACGTCATGTTTGAAAGGTAAAGCATTGTTAGTTGTCTCAGGGTTTCAGGCCACAGACCAAATTGTGATGATGCTATTGCAGCTTTGTATGATAGATTTGCTAACCCAGAGAAGGTAAAACAAACATTAGTGCTACAGTTGTTCAATATGGTTAAGCATAAGAATACTGCTAAGGAATTGGAGCAGTTTATGCTGGATTTTGAAAGAATTAATGAAGACTCTTCAACACTGTTATTGATTCACAGTCTTCCCATTGGCTTATTGCTGTTCTGTTACAGAGGAAATTGCCCCCAGAGGCAGAGATGTTCATTTTTCAGAAGTTTCAGACTAAATATTTTACAGTTGATCAAATCAGCAAAGGTTTTGCCGACCACCTTGAATTTTTGATAGGATGCCAAATAGTAGCAAATTACTGTCTGATAGTGATAAATTTCTACAGGATAATGGTAAATCTCAAGTTAGAGATGAAGTTAAATTCTCTAACCAGACACGATGGGTATTTACAGAGAAGACTCAAATTAGAACATATTCATTTGAAGCAACATCATCTAAAAACCAATGTTAATTGTGGTCATCAGATAGTCACAGATTCAGACAGTGCTCAAAGTATGCAGATGCAACTTCCTGAAGAAGTATAGACTGATAGATATGGGATGGTGTTCTAGATGTTTAAGAAATAAGCATAATGGCAAGTGTTTGCAGCCTGTTAAATGCTTTGTCTGCAATAGGACTAATCATAATGAAGTGTTTTACTACAGCAATTTTGGAGGCAAGTTGCAATGTGAGGTGAAATCAGATAGTACTGTAAAGTCAGATAAGCAAGTTAACAGTACAAACATTAAAGTTAAAATTGTAATTGCAAGCACAAAGAGCACTGGGTCCAGATATTCTGCTTTATCGACGGCTCAGGTCCAGGTATCAAATTCATAAATTATGGGAATTAAAATCGATAGACATTGTGTCTACAGAAAGTATGCCAATAGTGTTGAGTATCAAAATGACAGTATTTGGTTCGTCTTTCCTGGAAAGAAAATTGCCCTCTTTTGCCCAACAACTATAGAATGGCTTTAGGTCAAGTGTATTCATTAATGAAAATTTATCAAAGGTTCCTGGAAGTTTGGATGCGTAGCCTAATATCATTCAGGATCAGTTAAAACAGAACTTTATTGAGAAAGTTCCTGATGCAGTAGTTGGTGCTAATGCACATTATATTCCGCATCATGGGGTGCTTAAGATTCGGACACTACCCCCTTAAGGATAGTGTATAATTGCAGTGCTCGAGATTGAAAGGATATTCCTTCTCTCAATGATTGTTTAATCAAAGGACCCTCCCTGATGGAGAAGTTAGGTGATGTTTTGTTAAAGTATAGTGTCAATGATTTCACTTTTAGTGCAGATATTCGGAGGGATTTTTTGCGGGTAGGCCTGCAGAATGTTGATCAAGATTTTGTTAGATTTCTTTGGTCCCGAGGTCCACAGAACCCAGAAACAAGTTTAGACACTTATAGATTTGCTAGTGTGCTGTTTGGTAGTACGTCATCATCTCCATTTTTGTTGATGGCAAAACTCGACTATCAATTTGAGTAGGTCAGGTAGCCCCTTTAAGAATTTGATTGCCAAATCCTTTTATGTTGATAATCTTCAGGGTAGTATGTCTAATGAAATAGAATTGTTAGAGTTGTATGCTGAGGCTAACAAGCAACTGAGGAGTGCCAATATGCCACTCAGGATTGTGGTAACTAACACCGAGAAACTTAAAACTAAAATCGAAGAAGATAACAGTGATTATATTGTTCCTACCACTACTTCAGTTCTTGGATTGAATTGAGATGTAAACTCGTACATGCTTAGTCTGAAGTCTTCTAATGTATTTGTACCTGAAGTAATCACAAAACACAATTTACTTAGTTTGGTCTCGACTGTTTTTTATCCACTAGGATTCCTTTGTCCGGTAATCATAAGGGGTAAAATCCTTATTCAAGCTGCTTGGAGGACTAATGCCTCATGGAATGATCTATTAGGTAAAGAATTTTTAAGTAGTTGGATGGAATTATATAAAGAGTTCAAGACAATTTGTGAATTTTCAGTACCTCGCAAGGTTGCAACTCAAGGAGTATGCTATGGTTTGCACATATTTTGCGACAGCTCGATCAAAGCTTATGGTTGTGCAGCCTATTTGGTAGGAAATTGAGAAAGTAATCTTGTTATGGCAAAAGCTAAGGTTGCCCCCCTTAAAACAAAAACTCTTCCACAGTTGGAACTGACATCAATTTGGTTAGGAACTAAATTAGCCAACTAAACTCACAAAGTTTTAAGCGATATCAATATTTCAAGAACTGTAATTTGGTCTGATAATGAGGCCTCTATTCAATGGGTCAGAAACGATAATTCCAAAATTACATATGTCAAGAACAGGGTGGCTGAGATCAGAGAAGTGTTAGCCAATTATCAAATATTTCATGTATCTACTGGAGAAAATCCTGCTGACTTAGTGACTCGTGGAGTCAAAGTTAAAGACTTGGTGTCAAATTCTTTATGGTTGAAAGGTCCTGCTTGGCTACCATGTGAAAGTTTGTGGCCAAGTCAAAAGGATGAAGTTGTAGTTCCTACATGATATACAGACCCTTGGTACTTTACATTTGGAGATACTTTTAGCATAGGCTGGAATACGGCCATTAAATTCTTGAAAACGGTGGTTAGGATTAGGATGTCTCAAAGACTTGTTAGTCCATCCGAGGAGACATCGTGTGCTCACTTATCTGTAGGACCAGGTTTTACTTTGCATTCACAGTCCTTATGATTTTGTCTAGCTTTCTTTTAAACTGTTCCACACTGCTGCTGTTTACAACTTCTGGTGGCAGTTTATTCCATGTGTCACATATCTTGTATATAAAGAAGTTCCCACAATGGGATGTGTTGTATCTCTTCAGTTTTAGTTTCCAACCATTATTTCTTGTCTAGTTTTCGTTTAATATAAATAGGTTACTGTCTACTTTTGTTATGCCTTTCAGTATTTTAAATGTTTCTATTAGTTGTCCTCGCAATTGTCGTGTTTCTAAGCCATACATGTTCAGGCTCTCCAGTTGTCTTCGGTAACCTATTTGCCTGATGGATGGAATTAACTTTGTGGCTCTTGCTTGTACCCGTTATTGGACGGGGCCTGTCACCTGCACTAAACAATCAAAGTGCTACAGAGATTTAAAAAAAAAAAAAAAAATTGCCACGCTACTTGGGAACTACAGATATATCATTACTCTGTGCAGTATTTATGAAACTTAATTTTATTATGAAAATATATTTATGAAAATTCATGCATATTTTGCAGTGTACTCATACCTTTTTGAAACAATTAGTAAATTTAAAGTTCTTAAAACTCTAGAACTTGTATTATTTTTACTGTAACATAAGTTTCCTTGAGTAACAAACATTTGTAACTGTAGATGAAGTCCATTTGTGGATAGAGTACTGCTGTTTTTTATGTACTTTTGTTCCTTCCAGAAGAAAGACTGATTTTATAAATTATTTGATGTTTTCATTACATTTCAGTTCTGAGTATCACCATTCTCTTCCATCGTTGAGAGTATTCATCTCATGTTTAACCATTTGAAAGGAAAATCTGGTGTTATGGTAACCGTGGCCTGACCTTTCCTTTAGGGGGACATATTTGGTGTAAGTTTTTGTTTGATCTTCCTTCTTTATTTGGTATTGTTTATTTTACAGATCCTTTATCATTTCTTGCTTTATTTATTGTTAGTGGTATAGTCTCTCAGGAGTGTTTAAATGAGACAGTGCAAGTTTCTTCCTTCATTCACACTAGAACGATACGGTAACAATTATAAATTTAACCATCAGGAATATGAATCGAAAATTGAAGTTTCTCTTGACCCGTTGATCGCCACAGCTCTGGGAATCTGACTCCTTTCTGGGATGGCGGTTCGTGCTGTTCTCCCGCTTACAGTGGGGCATCGCTTAGTTCACGGATCGGAGTATTTCACGGATCCAGTTAATCCACGGGTTTTTCTTGGACCGCTTCTCATGTTACATCACTGGTATGAATCGCTGGCATCACGGGTTTGTTGTGTTCGGCATATGGCGATGCTTTTCGGTAGGCTAACCCTCGGCCGTGGTCCGATAACTACCAACATTCATTTAAAGACTCATATAATGATATTAACTGACAATAAAGGTAATAAAAACCATTCTCACCTAATATATTATTGTCCTATCTTGGAAATAAATAGCCTTATTCAAGGTTTATGTACGACGTTCATTGGTAGGCTAAGCGTAGTTGCAGTGCGATACCACCAACGTACACAAACAGATTCACATTATGATATTAACTGACAATAAAGGTAATAAAACCATTCTTACCATATATATTATAGTCATATCTTCATAATAAATAGCCTATTCAAAGAATACTTCCACATCATTGCACTCAACTTATCGTCGGAGTGGCCAGCCACAAAATGTAAGCATATACCTTTACGTACGAAAATGGTTTATGTCATGTATACGGTTGCAGTTCAAAGCGACATTTTTTGTTTGATAAACTTTTAGAAATTTTTTTTCTGGGCTCAGCTCGTGTCGCTTGCGCGAAATATTCCTTTAATCTATTATTTCTAGGGTAAATGTACTAAACTACCATACGAGAATAAATAAAATAAAGAAAAGGTCAGTATGAACTGACTCGCTCACCCTCTAGGAGGGTGTCGGTATGAACACTAGGCGAGTGAGGACCACTACCACGAGCCAAATGCCAATAGAAATCTCCCACTACAAAAACCCTCCAAGAGGGGAGCCGTCCCACAGAGGGAGCAGCTCGTACTATATACTACACCATCCCCATGCTTGCGACTGCTGCGCCTCTAGTGGCCATCCTTTTAAAGTTAGCGCCAGGAGCCACACGTGCTAATTTTCTCTCTGTGTTTTTTGTGCCCTTTCGTGGATTTTTTACTATAATGGAGCGTGCAGGGCTAATCGCAGCAGCTAAGTTAAAGTACTAAAAAAAGTAGTTTTACGGTTAGCGAGTTTTTTCCGTCCCCGAGACGGTATTTGCCGTTTTTTAGGTATAGATACGTTCTCGGGGGCTGGAAGCATGGCAGCATGGTCCTGCCGCATGTTGGGTTCGTTCTTGGTCTCCCATACCTAGAACACACCCCTTATTATTTTACGCTCTATTTTGATTATCCGCGTTATTACGTCTACTCAAGTTGTTATACATGTATGTATTTCACCTTTTGTAGGCTTTTTTCTATCCAGACCCTAGTTCAGGTTCCTTGTATCGGCCCCTGACTAGCTTTGAGTGGTAGACTTGCCTTCGGGCTAGTCGCACACTCCTGGATTTTTTCTCCTGCTGCTTTTATTTTACCTTCTTTCTTTCATTTTATTATATATTATATTTTTATGTTTTGTTGTTGTTAGGTTAGTTGGCGTCTGGCTTAGCCTAGGTCCTGGCTCGTAGAGCCTAGTCTACCGTTGATCAGTTCGGTCGCTTCCTCATAGCTTCTCTCTGATCAGTTGGTTTTCGCCCTATGGGCCTATATGCTAACCGCTTTTCAGTTCTGGTTGCTTCCCGATAGCTTCTCTCTGATTAGTTGGTTGGCCTAGGCTTGGTTACCGTATCTTAGTTTACCGCCTCGTGGTCACTACGTGATCACGAGTCAGCCAGGCGCTGCCAGTCCCCTTCCCCCTCTCCCGCTCTCCCTTAGAGTCGGGCGGGGGTGGGTCGGTCTGTCCTTGCTCGCCCAGCATGCCCGAGCCTGCCTCCCCCTTCCCCTCCACCGGAGGGGCCTGGGAGTCCGACAGTCCCTGACTGGTTCCGACCTCTCCGCTTCTCGGCTCGGCCCTGGTAGTACGTTTGTGGGGGGCTCTGGCCTTCCCCCCCTTCCGTTACTTCCTTGTCTCGTCCGGGTTAGCGCGAGTCTGTATGTCATCTCGCCCTTCCCTCCTTACTAGAGCTCCTCCCTATCGGAGTCCTGGTATCCAGCGGAAGGGTATAGTCCACCATAGTTTGGGGACCGGAGCCATACAATAGGTCTTTAACTAACCGTACCGGATTGCTGAGTTACTACACTCCGCTTCACTGGACCTAGTCCGGTTACTTGCATGTAGGTTTTAAGTTATCTTTAAGTTTATCTAAGTTTCTTAAACCATCCCCACCCCTCCCTTAGTAGTTACCGGATCTCTCCGGGATTATAGCCTATTCAGGCCATGCAGGGAGGGGTTATGCCCAAATTTTTCCGAGCTCCGCCACGTAACGGAGTTCTTTTGTCCTTAGTCTGTAAGTTGTTTTACCCCTTTAAGATACTCATGTGTCTTCCCACTTACAGGCCACCAACTGTGAGCATCCGGGATGTTTCCGCTACACTTCAGGACCCCTGTGGACACGAAGTTTGCGGTCCCCATGCTCCATTGCGCGCACTCCGCACGGGGACATCCAGGTCTGGTACCATGAGACGTGTACCATATGTTACGATCTGGTGAGGCCAGCCTTTTGGGAAGGCGTAAGTATTCCATCTCCGCATGCCGCTCCGCCTCTGTTACTTCTTAAGTTTTCATCATTACTTTAACTTAGGCATCTAGTTTAAGTTATATCCTAAGTTTTAGTTTTAAGTGGTTCTTAATTCTAAAATATATCCTCTCTTACAGGCTCCGGCAGTAAGAGATACGGCATTGGCTACCCTGCGGGCCTGGGTCGGAGGTTTTGGCAAGAACGCCGCCAAGGGTCAGCCCTACATTCTGGAGAAGCGTTTAGCTTTGTTAATCTTCCCCGGAGGCAAGGCGACTGGATACGTCGATCCGGTAGAGGCGGACCCCTCTATTGCCTTTATCCAACAACAGCTGGCGGCCGTCCTTGACTGAACAAGACCAGGATATCTCCACGGATGTCGCAAACCCTGGATATAAATGTTGAACCTATGGTAGGTATAGACGACCTGTTTGGTCGAGGTGTAAGTAATGCAGGTACCCAACGGGTCCCCCCCTTGGGAGTGACTGTTTCTTCTACCCCGTGCAACTTCACCATCCTTCCCAGGCTTTACCGGTGATGAGTTATATACTCCTCCAGAGGCTTCGGTTAGGCCTAAGATCAAGTCTAAACATATGACTTTGACTAAGACGTCATCGTCCTCGAAGAAGACGTCCTCGTCTTCTTCTTCGCGTAAGTCTCCGGCTCGTAATCGGCCTCAGACAGGTCTAAAGGGTCTAGCTGGCCGGCTCAAATTCATCAAAGAGTAAGCCTAAGGAGAAATCCCGTACCCCGGCAGTATACCCAGTCCCCACTACCTTTGGTGCCTATTCAGAGTCTCCCCTCCACCTCCGCAGCAGCTCCGGCTCTGGACACCAATGCTGGCCTGTTGCAACAGGTGGGCGACTTGGTAGGCTCCCTTAAGACGAGTATGGAACATATGATATCTCGCCTGTCGGATAGGATAACTTCTCAGGATACTATTATAGCCGGCCTAAGAGAAGCCCCCCTTGCCTCTCCCTCAACCTCTAACACTAGTGGATCTCAGCTTCCCCCGTATGACTCGCTGCCCGCTTTCTTCCATGAACAATCCCTTAGGGAAGAGTAGCGTCATATGCTCCCTTCCAAGATGGTCTCATCTCCATACCGGAGTTTGGAACTCGAAGAATAGAGGACTTCGAGTTCTACCCGGAAGGCCTACAGCCTCCCTTCATAGGCTACGCTAGGCTACGCCTTCGGCTATGGTTAGAGATGACAGGGTACCAAAGGAGACAGTCCTCTATTCTCGGACCAGGCCCAACGAGAATGGCTTAGATGTCTAGACGACATGGACTGTTCGAATACCAAGATCCAACCATTCAAAAGTCCCTTTACCATTTTCACGATGGATGAAGGTACCCCGCTCCCTTTCCTTACCAAGATAGCGAGGTCGACCATCTCAGCAGCTCAGAAAGGGGAACCCATGCCTCAGCTGAAAGAAGCAGATCCCACTTCTCCGTTGCTCCCGTCAATTGGAGAATTATGGGAGGACTTGCCTAACACTTTCACAGCTGGCAAACTCAAACCTGACTGTGCTATGGAGCAGTTTGGTGAAAAGCTGCCCAGGCTCCCGGATAGTCTTATTCAAGCGGAGTTTGACTCGAAAACAAGACTAGCCAGGTCAATCAACCTGATGGCTTATGTCTGAGGTAGCAACCATGGCTTATGGTTCAGAACCAATTTTTAAGCTTATGACCAAAGCCCTGACTCAAACGGTGCAGTCAGACATGTTCGAGTTTGCCACTGCTAGAACAAATTGCAGGAAGCATGTATTGCTTGAGGCAACCATTCGGCATGAACCGAATAGGTTACTTTCTTCTAACATCTGGGGCGCAGATCTCTTCCCAGAGGCTATGGTAAAGGAAGTACAAGCAGAGGCTACGAGGTTGAACAAAGCCTTAAGGACCGTTGGGGTCTTATGGCTAGGAGAAGGCAAGACTTGACACCAAAGGTAAGGGACAAAGGAAGCCTAGACGTTTCCAACCTTACCAAAAGAAGCAGCGCGCTTCCCTCAACAAGTTCATACAGTGCCGTTAGTGCAGACAGCTCAGCCCTCCACGTCTAAAGGCCAATCACAGCCTATTTATGTGATATCCCCTCAGCCTCAACCCTCCACCTCATACGCCATCTCTCCAGCTTACAATCCAG
The DNA here is from genome assembly GCF_015104395.2 of Macrobrachium nipponense. Taxonomy (NCBI): domain Eukaryota; kingdom Metazoa; phylum Arthropoda; class Malacostraca; order Decapoda; family Palaemonidae; genus Macrobrachium; species Macrobrachium nipponense. The sequence continues at coordinate 5,149,067 of NC_087208.1, read as the reverse complement.
CCTTCGAGAGTCAAGCTTCTCAGAAGTATGACCGCTCGAACAAGGGAGGCAGAGGTAAGCGGTCCTTTCGTGGGAGGAGGATCGGGAGGTCCCTTCAATAGGGGAAAGCACTTCAGAGGAGGTCGAGGGGGTTCCTACCCAGACCGAATGAGGAACTTCAGGTAGGAGGGAGGCTGTTTCATTTTCACTTTCGCCACCGGTGGAACTTCAGCCAGTGGGCTCAGAGCATAGTGTCAAAAGGCTGGGTTGGAGCTGGTTGACGAACCCACCTCCAGACAGACCTTTCCGTCAACTTCCTTCCAAGGATTGACAGAGTACGCAGAGGACTCCTTCAGAAAGGAGCTATAAGCAAAAGTCAAGAGATTAAAATTTCAAGGTCGCTTGTTCAGCGTCCCAAAGAAAGGCTCAAACAAAAGAAGGGTAATCTTAGACTTGTCCCGCTTAAACTTAGCCATCCGCTGCGACAAGTTCAAGATGCTCACGATCTCACAGGTGCGGACCTTACTTCCCGTGGGGCCGTCACCACCTCTATCGATCTTACAGACGCCTACTATCATATCCCTGTTGCAAGACACTTCCGTCCGTATCTGGGATTCAAGATAGGAGACCAGACGTTCTCCTTCAAGGTAGTCCCGTTCGGGCTCAACGTGGCACCCAGGGTGTTCACGAAGCTAGCGGAAGTAGTAGTGCAACAGCTCAGAGCTCAAGGGATTATGGTAGTAGCTATCTCGACGATTGGTTGATCTGGGCCCCATCAGTCGAAGAATGCAACAAGGCCACACTGAAAGTGATCCAATTCCTAGAATATCTAGGATTTCAAGATAAACAGATCCAAGTCCAGACTCACCCCAGAGTCAAACTTTCAGTGGCTAGGCATTCAATGGAATCTATCCTCACACACTCTGTCGATTCCATCCACCAAAAGGAAAGAAATAGCGAAGTCAGTCAAGCAATTTCTAAGTCACAAACTAGCATCGAGGAGAGCTCAGGAAAGAATCCTCGGCTCTCTCCAGTTTGCTTCAGTAACGAACATCTTAATGAAAGCCAAAACTGAAAGATCTAACCAGGATCTGGCGCTCTCGAGCAAATGTCAGGTCCAGGGACAAGCTATCCTCAGTACCTCTGATTCTAAAGAACCGGCTTCGGCGCGTGGGCAAAAGTCAAGAATCTGTCAGTGTCAGTCCCTCTTCAGTTCCCTCCACCAGGGATTACCATCCACACAGACGCGTCCTTAAGCGGCTGGGGAGGGTACTCCCAGGTCAAAAAGGTGCAAGGAATTTGGTCACCCAGTTTCCGTCAGTTCCATATAAACGTACTGGAGGCAATGGCAGTCTTCTTGACTCTGAAAAGATTACGCCCACCAAGGGTACTCCCACATAAAGCTAGTCTTGGACAGCGCAGTGGTAGTGCATTGCATAAACAGAGGAGGCTCCAAGTCACGTCATCTAAATCACGTCATGATAGCCATCTTCTCCCTGGCAGACAAATTCAGTTGGCATCTTTCCTCCACCCACATAGCTGGAGTAAGAAACGTCATAGCAGACGCCCTATCCCGATCAGTACCCCTAGAGTCGGAATGGTCTCTAGACGAGAGTTCGTTCCAATGGATCCTTCAAAGAGTCCCAGGGCTACAGGTGGATCTCTTCGCATCACAAGCGAACCACAAACTACCCGTGTTATGTAGCCCCCAACCTGGACCCTCTGGCTTACGCCACGGACGCCCTGGCTCTGGACTGGAACAACTGGGAGAAGATTTACGTCTTCCCTCCAGTGAATCTCCTTATGAAGGTCTTAGACAAACTCAGGACATTCAGGGGTCAAGTGGCTCTCTCAGTAGCCCCAGACTGGCCGAAGAGCAATTGGTACCCCCTGATCCTGGAACTGGGTCTTCGTCCCCTTCGGATCCCCAGTCCCAAGCTCTCCCAGTCAGTACAAACGAAGACTGTGTTCGCTTCCTCAGGGATTCTCAAAACCCTAACTTTATGGATTTCATGAAGTTTGCGGCAAAAAGAGATGCGAATATTGACCCTCAGAATATTCTTTTCCTGGAATCCCGATAAAAGGGATTCAACTTTGAGGCAGTATGATGCTGCCGTCAAAAAGTTAGCAATCTTCCTGAGAGAGTCAGATATCAGAATCATGACAGTTAATTCTGCTATATCCTTTTTCAGATCTTTATTTGAAAAGGGATTTTAGCAGCTAGCACGATTACGACAAACAAGTCAGCATTGAAAAAGATATTTCAATTTGGATTTAACATAGACTTGACAGATACCTATTTCTCGTCTATTCCTAAAGCATGTGCTAGACTTAGGCCCTCTGTCAGGCCTACGTCAGTTTCATGGTTCTTAAACGATGTTCTAAAATCTGGCTTCCGAAACCGATAATGACACATGCTCGTTTATGATGCTCCTAAGAAAAACTCTGTTTTTTTTTATTAAGCCTAGCTTCAGGAGCAAGAATTTCAGAACTGTCGGCTTTATCCAGAGATCCGGATCATATTCAATTCCTTCCCACAGGGGAATGTGCTACTTTCTCCGGAACGTAGCTTTTTAGCAAAGAACGAAGATCCTTTGATGAGGTGGGAACCTTGGAAGGTACTACCCCTTCCACAAGATGTTTCCCTTTGTCCGGTTTCAACCTTACGAGCCTTTCTATCCAGGACCTCCTCTTCCTCATCGGGGCCCCTCTTTTAGGAGGGAAAAAGGTGGTACTTTATCCACTAAAGGCATCAGGCAACAAATCCTGTACTTTATCAAACAAGCCAATCCTGACTCCTTTCCAAAAGCACATGATGTCAGGGCAGTAGCCACCTCAATTAATTACCTTCTTCCAACATATGAATTTTGCTGATTTAAAGAAGTATACCGGATGGAAATCGCCGACAGTGTTCAAACGTCACTACCTTAAGTCCTTGGAAGCTCTGAAATTTCCAGCAGTAGCAGCGGGTAACATAGTTTCCCCCTGAACCTCTAGCTAGATTATAGGTAGTAGAAGATTCAGTCCTCCTTTCTACCTGCCTCACCCACAGTTCGTCTATTCCTGCCTTGTTCATTAACATTTACCTATCCTTGTGTCTTAGCTGCTCTATTATTGTATAGTGCCCCTTTTGTCTGGTTAGGGACACTAACATCTGATACACATACTGATCTCATAGATGTTATCCCCTTTTATTTTTATGCTAGGGGATACATCATAACGCAATGGTTACGGGTTTTGTATATTAAGTCATATACATTCTAAGATATTTTATTTTATCATTGATCAAATATTTATGTAAATTTATACTAATTGCTATTTCTATTTTTGATACATGTTGTTACACAGATTTATTGTGATAGGTAATCATTGTACCTATTTGTATTTATGTAAATTACCTTATATTATTAACATAATTAGATCTAAGGGTAATTTAAGCATATTCTGATTTTGTTTTACTGTGTACTTGTATCTTGTTAGCAATTATATCCATTCTTTTATTTTGTATCTTTTATTTGAGACCTATTTTGTTTTATTATATCTTATTTACTTTGTTTACAATCTTGTGCTGTTTCTCTGGTACGATTTCGCGCAAGCGACACGAGCTGAGCCCAAGAAAAAGGATTTTGACGTAAGGAAAAAATCTATTTCTGGCGATTGGCTCGTGCCGCCAGCGAAATACCCCCCCTACCCATCCCTTCGCTCAAGATTGTCTGCTAACTTCAGGATGGCCACTAGAGGCGCAGCAGTCGCAAGCATGGGGGGGAGGGTGTAGTAGTAGTACAGCTGCTCCTCTGTGGGACGGCTCCCCTCTTGGAGGGTTTTGTAGTGGGAGATTTCTATTGGCATTTGGCTCGTGGTAGTGGTCTCACTCGCCTAGTGTTCATACCGACCCAAGGACCCTCCTAGAGGGTGAGCGAGTCAGTCATACTGGACCTTTTTCTTTATTTTATTTATTCTCTGGTATGTGTTTAGTACATTTACCCTAGAAATAATAGATTAAAGGATATTTCGCTGGCGACACGAGCCAATCGCCCAGAAATAGATTTTTCCTTACGTCAAAATCCTTTAATAGTAGTGGTAGTGTAATTACAGTAGTAATAACATTAAGGCTAAAATTAATTCGAACTTCATTATTATTTTGGCAGTATTTGTATATAACTTCTCTGAACAATGAAGTCATACAAACGCTATTTGTCATAGATATCGTAAGTATTGCTGTTTGTTATTGGCGACGAAGCGTAAACGAAATACATAAAAGCATTTTTTACCTTATATATTATCGTCATATCTTCATAATAAAAAGGCTATTCGTGGAGTAATTCCATATCAGTGAAATCAATTTTATCTATGCGAGGCCAGCCAGCTAACAAAATGTACGTACGTATATGAAAATCAAATTATGGTAGCGTTCACAGCAAGATTATTTTTCGAAACTTTTATATTAATAACATTACCTTAATATAATTTATCTAGCCTAAATCCCCCAAAAACCGCACCAAAATTTACCACATTGGCAACCCTGTTACCTCCTATTCTGTCCGCCAGTTGGCAACACTGTCATTGACAGATACGAAAACCTTCCCTCAAAATCAGTTGTTAACGAGCGCCCGTGTTGTTTACATCACGGCGCTCTTTATAAATTTCCTTAAACATTTTTTGTGCCTTTAAAGCTTTTCATTATTTGTTAAATGAGACTTTATAATGAATTACCACTCACGCATTACATTCACGAAATAGTGAATTAACTTTGATTTCTGTTGTGGTTCTTATCTTAAATTACGAACTTTTGCGTGACCCGGAACTACTGACCTGTCCAATTCTACAATGGATTACCAAGAAATTACGATGCTTCCTTCTGCCAGCAACATCAGAACTGCCCGGTTTGTGGGACAAGGATGAGTAGCAGGAAGTATGAACCCCATGACATTTGTAGCTCTTGTCGTGGACAGGTTTGTGACTTGACTTCTCGTTGTGACGTTTATGTAAGCCCTGGTCTGACGAGGATATGACTGCTTATATGAAACGCCAAACAATCTTGCAGCGTAAAAGATCGGTTAAGGAGAAAAAGAAATCGATTGCTAGAACTGTATCTAACGAATTCTTTGACTTGGGCGCTCATGATTCTGGCTCTTCGGTTTTTCGGTATCGTACGACTCCGATTCCGAATTAATTGATGCTTTGCCCCCTGTACAACCGGTAATTAGTGAAGTTATTTCTGATGTAGATTCGAAGATTTTGGCAATGGAAACTACCTGGAAACAGAATTTTAAGAAATTACAGCTTAGTCTAGATAGAGATATTTCTGCTAAGTTTAACAATCTGTCAGAGAATTTTCAAGAAGCCTTTACTAGAATGTCTAACACACTTTTAGATTCATTTCAGCTCCTCGTCAGGTACCTGTCGACAGCACCATGGGTAACGGTGCGACAGATACCCCGGCTTGTGAACCCCGTCGTGGCGAAGGCCTAGGGGGATCCGGTCCGGGCAGGTGCCTAACGAATCTTTACCCAACGTGTCCCCTGTTAGTCCCGTAACAGTGCCAAAGGGCGCTTATTTAGGAGAAGGGGGGAGGGATATTAGTGTCAGACCTAAGATAGCTAGTCGTCAGGATTTTACTTCAGAGGAAGTTTCTAAGTTAGGATCTGACGATGATGATGATGATGACGCGGATTCGTGTGATATTGATGTTTCCTCGAATGGATGTCCATGATGTAGATTCAAGAAACTTTTTTATATAATTTTGAGTTTTCTTCCTCAGGCGAGGCCTAAAGAGCAGAAGCAGCCTCCGCCTCGTTGTATTACAGAAGGGATTTTTCTTGACGGTCCTTCCCGGTCACGGGAATTTTTACGTTTTCCCTTTGCCCAGAGGTTCGCGAGAGTGAGGGCGGACGTTGCCACAAACTTTCGAAGGTGATCGGAGAAGGGAAGAGGAAGCTCTCTTCTCTCACGACACCGGAGAGGAGTTTACCAGGTGGCGGATGATTCTTCATTCTCTCGACCCCCCAAGCCCAAATCCTGATTTTGTCAGACTTTCAAGTCAACCCTTGCCTTCTAAGGCTTCAGTCTCTGTCTCAATTGAAGATTTTATTGCTATGGAGGCTGTTTATGAGCTCCTTACAAGAAGCTCAATCCTTCAATATGTGGGTCCTCGGAGGGCTTTTAATGTATATCAAGGACCCCGGGTTTGTTCCTCCTGATGCTCCTCTTTTTGAGAAATTCTGCTCATCCATTTCAATCGCTTCTGTACATCAGAACGAGCTTGCTGCTTCAATGCAGGCCTTTCTTGTTTCTCTAAGGCGTAACCTGTATTTGTCGCAGTTACCCCCTCTGTATTGGAGATTCAGAGAAACCCAAGTCTGTTGTCCTCTTCTCCTTTTGGCGATTTCCTTTTCGATATTTCTGTGCTTTCTGAGGTTTTGAAGGAACATCAAGGTGATGCCTCTTCCCAAGCTCACTGGGCCTTATCAAGAGCTTTTTCCTCTGGTCTTCCTCCCGTTCCTTCAAGGAGTAAGCGTAAGTTTAGGACCAGATCTGTACCTTCTGCTCCAGCCCAACAACCTCCTTCTGGCTCTTTTTTTTGTTTTTTTCCAGAGTATCATCTCAGGTTGCTGGTGCCTTTCTTCTTCATCCTCTGGTGCTCACCCTTTGAAACGCGGAGAGGTTCTGGTCGTGGCTCTAAGGGCAGAGAAAGAGCTCAACCTCCAGGAGGACCTTCTTCTTCTTCTTCTTCTTCTTCTTCCTTGTCTCTGCGTAAGAATTTTTCGGAAGTAGGAGTCATCACCTCGCCTGGAGACCGCAGTAGGAGCTTGTCTCTCCCGCCATTGGTCAGCTTGGCAGGGGAGAGCGGTGGATGCTTGGGTGGTGGAGGTCCTGAAGGAAGGTTACGAGATCCCTTTTGTTTCCAGACCTCCACTTTCCAATCGTCCTCTCGAGTTCAGCAGTTATTCCCCTCACTCAATCAGGGGTCAAGCCTTGGAGAAGGAGCTTTCGGCCCTCTTGGAGAAGGATGCCATAGAGCGAGCTCCTCCTTCTCCCGGGTTTTTACTCTCGGATGTTTGTAGTTCTAACGGCCTCGGGTGTGGCCTGGCGCCCCCATCATAGATCTTTCGGTTTTGAACAAGTTCATCTAAAGTCCAAGTTCAGGATGAAGACGGTCCAGACTGTTCTTTCATCCGTCAGGAGGGGGACTGGATGATTTCCATCGATCTGCAGGATGCTTATCTGCAAATCCCCATCCATCCAAGAAGCAGACCTTACCTTCAGTTTTTCACGGACTCGGGAGTTTTCCAGTTCAAGACCCTTTGTTTCGGCCTCACCACTGCTCCACAGGTCTTTTCTCGGGTGATGGCTCCTGTTTCAGCTATTCTGCATCAGTTAAACGTAAGGATGCTTCGGTATCTGGACGATTGGCTAGTCCAGGCCGAATCTCTAGAGAAATTTCTCCGGTCGAGGGAGATAGTTCTGTCTCTTTGTGTCGAGTTGGGCATTCGTGTCAACTTCGACAAGTCCAATCTAATCCCTTGCAGATCATGACTTATCTGGGGATTGTTTTGAATTCCCAGATTTTGAGGGCTTCTCCCGCTCAGAAACGGATAGACAAGCTTCTGAGTCTGATCGAAGAATTTTTGTCCTCCGTAACGCAGCCAGTTTCTCTTTGGAGGTCTCTCCTGGGCCATTTGTCATCCCTCATCCCTCTGGTTCCCGGAGGTCGTCTCAGAATGAGGTCCTTCAGTCGACACTTCGCCAGTCATGGGATTTCGTGTCCGAGGACACGATAGTCGCCTGCTTCTCCACAATGTCGGAAGGATCTCTGTTGGTGGATGCAAGTTCACCGCCTCAAGTCAGGGACATCTCTTCTTTCGGTTCCTCCGGACCTAATGTTTTGGTCAGACGCCTTGGATCAAGGTTGGGGCGCACACCTGGGCTCCGAAGCCGCTTCGGGCCTTTGGTTAGAGGCGGAGAGAGGAGCATGTCAATAAATGGAGGGAACTGAGGGCAGTGTACCTAGGCTTCTTTCATTTCAGGAACAACTGTTGGAGTCGGTTTGTTGCGATCTTTGTCGACAACACCACAGCAGTCTCGTACTTGAGAAACCAAGGCGGCACACGGTCGGATCTTCTCACTCAAGAAGCCCGATCAATCCTGTGTTGGGCAGAAGACAGGGGGATTACGTTGGTCCCTCAGTTTATCCTGGGCCATCACAACGTCTTAGCAGACGCCTTGTCGAGACCGAACGAAGTTCAAGGGTCGGAGTGGACACTTTGCCAGGAAGTCTTCGACAGCCTCAGGAAGAAATGGCCTGTCACAGTCGATCTGTTTGCCACCCCACTGAATTTTCGGTGCCAGATATTCTTTGCCCCTTACCAGACTCCTCAGAGTGCCGGGACAGACTCTCTTTTGCAGGACTGGGAGGGACTTCAAGCCTATGCTTTTCCTCCGTTCTCTCTGGTGAGGTCAGTCCTCAACAAAGTGAGGGCAACCAAGCGTCTGGATCTCACCTTGATCGCCCCCTTCTGGCCACAGAAGGAGTGGTTTCCCGACCTTCTGGAAGCACTGGTGGAACCCCCCATTCGCCTGCCAGAGAGACCAGATCTTCTCAAACAACCCCATTTTCATCGGTTTCCATCAGAGGCTCCACATGCTTCATCTTCATGCCTGGAGACTGTCAGGAGGTTCTCCAAGCACGAAGGGTTCTCCTCCAGAGTGGCGCGACAGTTGGCTCTTGCCAGGCGGCAATCAACCAGAGTAAATTATCAGGCTAAATGGTCGGTTTACAGACGTTGGTGTAAGTCTCAAGGACATTCAATTTCTAGACCTTCCTTACCGAAAGTAGCGGAGTTTTTAGTTCATTTACATCATGACAGGGCCCTGTCACCTTCGTGCATTAAGGGTTATAGGTCTATGATTTCCTATGTTTTTAAGGCAAGGCTTCCTGAGATCTCTTCATCTTATGTCATTAGAGATTTACTTCGATCTTTTTCCCTATCTCGACCAGGCCGCAGTGTTCGCCTCCGACATGGGACGTTAACAAAGTCCTTCAAGCCTTAAGGTTCCCTCCGTTTGAGCCTCTGAATTCTGCCAAATTTAGGGACCTCTCTTCTAAGACACTCTTCCTTGTCTCACTGGCTACAGCCAAGAGGGTGGGTGAACTGCAAGCACACACTTTTCTGGTTGCCAGATCTGGACAAGACATGATTTTGTCCTACCTTCCTGAATTTGTCGCAAAGACTGAATCGTCTGATAATCCCATTCCCAGTCTTTCGTACTGAAGTCGCTGGTTGACTTTGTTGGTAATTTAAATGAGGAATTAGTTCTTGCCTGTTAGGGCGCTCTCATGTTATTTACGCCGCCACGAAGGACATTCAGGGTCGTCCCCGTCATCTGTTTGTTTCACCCCGAAATGTCAAGAGACATATTTCAAAGAATGGTGTATCCTTTTTTCTCAGAGATCTGATCGTTAAAACTGGTGGTTCGGCTGCTGGGGAAGACCAGACGCCGAGAGCACACAGTATTAGAGCAGTTGCTACATCAGTAGCTTTTATGAAGAACGTCTCAGTCGCCAAGGTGCTTGAGGCGGCGACTTTGCGTTCTAATTCTGTTTTTTGCCTCTTTTTATTTTTACTTGAGGGATATTTCTCTAGTTCTAGCGACCTTCGTTCTTTGGGCCCGTTGGTGATGGCAGGACAGATGGTCAGACAGGAGAATTAGGTAGTCTTCCTGTTTTACGTTTGGTTGCTACCTGTATATTATTCATTAATTTTTGTTTTGTTGTATATATTTTTTGTTTTTGTATTATAACCCATGGCAGTTTTTGACGTAGTTATAATGGGAATTAGGCAGTTTGGTATTTAGGTGTTTTTGATGACAAGGACTGACTGCTTGGCAACTCGTGCTGCTTCCATTTTCAGTGTGAAATGGTTCCAGCCACTGGGTTGTCGGCACTGGCGACTACGCTTCTCCTAGAGTCGATGCTGACCTAGGACTAGCCACTGGTTCGCTTGTCCTGACGACTCCTGCTTCTTCCACTGTCCTGGACAGGGAATTAGTCGATGGATCGTCTGCTGTCATCTGGTGACTCGCTCACCATCTAATTTTTGTCTCACCTGTCTTCTCGGAGTCAGACACTCGTGTGAAATCAGGCGACAATTAGTAGCCCTGAGTTTCTTGTTGACGAAGTCGGTTGCGTTGATACACCCCCGATGATCGTGTAACATGAGACCAGGTTGGACTGTCAGGCATTCGTCCTTCGGGACCGAATCGCCTTTTTGCTCCGCGCTGCTTTCTCTTGGCACCAGAAAGCTCTAGTTAGGAGTTGCTCATGAGCAGATTCGTTGCTGGCGACTTCGGGTTGCGTTAATACACCCCCAAGGTTTGCTTAGCTTTGAATCGCCCAGACAGTCCAGACACTCATCCTTTAGGGAAAGAATAGTGCTTGATAGTCTTCAGGGTGCAGCCTTGCTGTCCGCAATTCGTCTGACTGGTCACCTGGTCGGTCACCTGACTTTAGTACAGACGGACTGACTATGCACTTACTCCTTGTCCTGTGCTACCGCAGTTGGTGGCATTATGGTAGGAGACTTTGAGTTGTTAGTATCTTTGACCTTGGGTTGAGTTTTGACTGCCTATGATATATATTTCTTTGTTTGTTTTCTCCTATTCTGTCCGAAGGGGAAATTGTATTCAGATTCCCTCCTCCTTTTCAATGTGGTTAATCGGGCTAGATAAATTATATTAAGGTAATGTTTATTAACATAGAATTTTTATTCTAAAATTAATATTAATAATACTTACCTGTATAATTTATCTAGTCCCACCCATCCTACCCCACGATCTGCCTATCACAACTGATTTGAGGGAAGGTTTTCGTATCTGTCAACGACAGTGTTGCCAACTGGCGGACAGAATAGGAGGTAACAGGGTTGCCAATGTGGTAAATTTTGGTGCGGTTTTGGGGGATTTAGGGCTAGATAAATTATACAGGTAAGTATTATTAATATTAATTTTAGAATAAAAATTCCATAGTACTATTCATGCTACGTAGTAATAATTTTGTTTGGAATATACGTAACATTAATTTTCAATACAAAATATCATTGTTATTTTGGTAGTGAATAATAGTTTTAGAATTATCATACATACACTGCATTGTTATGGGTTTGTGGCAGTGATAAAACAACCAAAATAACGTTCTCCTTTAAGTCGTCATATCTTCATAATAAAAAGGCTATTCGTGGAGTAATTCCATATCAGTGAAATCAATTTTATCTATGCGAGGCCAGCCAGCTGACAAAATGTACGTACGTATATGAAAATCAAATTATGGTAGCGTTCACAGCAAGATTATCTTTCGAAATATTTATAGTACTATTCATGCTACGTAGTAATAATGTTTTGGAATATATGTAACATTAATTTTCAATACAAAATATCATCGTTATTTTGGTAGTGAATAATAGTTTAGAATTATCATACATACACTGCATTGTTATGGGTTTGTGGCAGTGATAAAACAACCAAAATAACGTTCTCCTTTAAGTCAACGCGTTTAGGAAAAACATGACATAGAATCGACTTTGCGACTTCGTTCACTTTGATGTTTTTAACGATACAATAACTATCATTTGTACTACTAAAACCATCTTCACATAAGTAATTTTTTGTAAGATATGTGTTGTTGCAAAAGCTAGCTTATACATAAAAGGCTTTTATAATTTAAGTCATCTTAGATATACATATGTACCCAAACTCATTGTGGGGAAATTTACTACTGTTTCCTCGGATATTGAAATACTTTAGCATCATTCAAACACTTTAATAATATAATGCATAAATACTAGGCTATACATATTTACATCATATACAAATACTACATACAGTTATATACACATACTTTTATATACAAAGTTAATCATATGAGTAGTGATCAGACAACAGCTGTGCACTGGACTACGTACGTACTACTTGGAAGATAAAACAAACAAAAATTTTGTTGTTGTTAGTCGCCGGGATAGATTAACATTTTTCCAGAGATTAAAGAGCTGAATTTTGTTTTGAAGGTATGTCAACCGCGTTAGTAAATAGGTATCATCTTCTAAGGAAATTTTTTTTCTCTTCTTTTTGCGGAAGAATCTTCAAGCCATTTTGCATTCAAAGTAATGAGAAGGAATCATTCTATTCTTCATGTAATCAGTAAAATACTTACACTAATAAAAAACTAAAAACTACGTACTGTATGCAAAACACATACATCATCGTTAGCTTCGTGTGTGTAAACGTTCATTCTAAGAAATTACAGAGTAGTATAACTAACACCTGATTGGTTGGTTGGTAGCCATGGAGATCTGTTATCCAATGACTGCCCTCTGCTTCTGTTCTATTTATAGACATATGCCATGGATGGCACTAGGTTTGAACGTTACCATGTTCGTGATTTTCTGACTGCTGACGGCAAAAATTACTCAATAATTTTCTTTATATAATTATTCCTTCGTGAAAACAATAATATAATATGATCATTTTAACTTTAACGTATAGTGGTATGAAAAACACCAGTGTGTCGTAGCGATGCGTCATCAATATAGTGGTATGAAAATACCACATGGTGTTGTAGCGATACGTAATCACAAAGTACAAATCCTTTTCCCGGACCATCCTCAGAATTTTACGACTCTTCAACTTCAAGATCGATATGGTGAAATATATTATATAGTCATACTTATTGTTAAAATTCACAAGTTGAACTGCAAAACATTATTATATTTTGATTGTTATGTACATATATTTTTTTGTGTTTTACGGAATGTTTGTTTTGAAAATAATACCTATTAGTGAACATATGGTATTAATTGTCCCACTATTTTATTATAGGTGATCTTAATTATCTCACATTCATTTAACAGTATTATATTAATATTTATTTAAATAAACTGTAATTAATAAATAACAATAATGAAAAACATAAAGGGAAAAAATGTTTTTGCTGCAGTAGTGGTGTTTGTTGATTATGCATCTGACCTCACATTTCCAAAATCTGAAAAATTCCAAAAACCGAAACATCGGAATGTGTGTGTGCTGCACATTTTTTTAAACGCACACAATGTCTACACATTTACTGATACCCGTTGGTGAAAGACTCAAATTACAGTACGTACGTATTTATTCCTGAGAGAGAGAGAGAGAGAGAGAATGATTAAGGACTCCAAGGCGTGTTATTTTTACAATTATTTTATTATCTTGGGATTTTTTTTAATCTTGAGATTTTCTATTCAATTCTCGAGATTAATAAGAAAATTACCGTAACTTGACTAGCATCAGCACACATCTGAATGACTCGGCCATTAGCAGGCTAAACCACCAACCTTATGAACTTGCATGATACATGAGATACATGACAAAACCACTGTTTATTGGTGAAAATTTGGGGGTCGCACGATATGGGAGATTGCACGTTATTCGAGTATATACGGTATGTGATTTTTTTTAGCCTTTTATGGAACAAAATCTAGCAAGAAATTGCCATTCCCAGTTGGCAACACTGGCCTACTCACGTTTGTCCAAGTTTTGTTTGTTGTTGTTATGAAATGTGGTGTGCGGCGCGTTCTTTAAATTGTACCCATATAAACGAGTTAATTATGTGGCATCCAAAAGCCCTGATTCTTTTACTCTTATGGGAAAGACGCCTAAAGGTCAGATGAAGGTTTTTACGTGGAATATATTAACGTGTTGTGACGAAGGGAAGAGATGTTTCGCTGCATACTGCTGGTAGCATTATCGTTATTATATTACTGGATTGCACTGCAAAATCGTCGCCATCTTTTATCAACATAGATTGTTGGTGAGTACCCATATGATTTACATAATTTTGATAGTTCTCTTACCACTCATCCTCTCTTTCCTTGTAAAAAAAAAAAAAGAGGCCCACCATGCGTATGTAGGCTTCTAGCTGTAATCCCTAGGCTAGTAGGCTACATATGTACAGTAGTACATATACTACATTTATTTTTTAAGGCTAATTTTGTACAATAACTTTAAAACTGTCTTGAATTTAGTTTTAGGTGATAGTTGAAAACATATTTGGTGTTTGAACTAAAGTAGGCAGTTATAAACATTGGAATAGTGGTCTTGGGTGGGTTAACTATTAAAGTAGGCAGTTTTAAGCAATTTTTGAGGGGGGTATCAGGATAACACGGGTATTTACTTATCACGGGGGGTTCTGGGCCCTATCACCCGTGGATAACGAGGCCCCACTGTATTCCCTTTTTCTGACTCCTGGTCTGCTTCCAGAGTCCTCGAGGTCCACCTTCAAGGTGGTACTTTGTTTCTGTTCCCACCTGATACTTGTGGTGATTTGTTGATGTTATCTAATCACTGGCCCCCTTGGGGTGTGACTAATTGTTAATCCCTCTTCTTGAGGGTGGAGCTGGTGACGTCACCAGAAGTCTTCAAGTTCCGGCAAAAGTTGAAAGGTTAGGCCACATGTGAAACTGGTAGGGAGTTTTTAATGGCTGTGCTTAGATGAGAACTTTGCGCATGTTACTGTTCAAGACTCTTCCTGTGACTAATTCTCTCTCTCTCTTTTATATTTATGCTATTCCTGACATTTTCCTAGCTATCATTACATCGGTTACTGTGGCCTAACTTTTCCTATTGAGCGTTCATGTCTCATGGTAGTGACTCAAAGCAAATACTAACAGAAAATTCCTTTAACAGCCTAGTATGTACTGTATCTCTTATTTGAATTCATATTAAAATCAAACCCTAATAACCTGCAATGACACTAAAACACCAGTCAGAAGCCATCCCGACAGAATTACTGAAAAGAAGATGGGATACAATTAGGTAATGCACTTCGAAAACCCAGCAGTTATTTTCCAGGTCTTAATTCTTTGAATTTTCATTCGTAATCTATGTACCTCCTGTGGCATTTATAACTACTCCCAATGTTCCATGTGACAAAGTAACCACTGTTAATTTAGGCATGATAGTGTAGCAGTATTGTATACTATAATATACAGTCATGGGAAAATACATCGACATGGATATAAGATGTGGGTGAGACTAGGAATAACTAACTACCAGAATTCACACAGAATTATTATAGCTAAATGGCCACGTTTTCATGAAATATCGTGTGTGGTATCAAGGCTCGGAGCTACCTGTTCAGATTTCTGGATGCTTCTTTAAGTAGTTTTTGGACTTGAGGCTTATGATGGCAAAGCTGGATCCACGTGAAGTTGAAAGGTTAAGCTTATCCATATGAGGAAATTGAAATGAGAGCTCGAGTTTTGGAGCCATATCGAAAATATCTCATGAACTAAATCCTCAAGATGTTCTCTGAACTTGAAAGTCAATTTGGATTTGCCTTTCTTTTCAACAGCTGTTCATTCCTCATACTGTGGCTGAGACTGCAGGTTGAGGATTTCCAGTGTTTAATGTGTCTCCGTTTAGTGTGTCTCCTTCTTTCAGTGTTACTGTTGCTCTTTTCTTTTGTCCATTTCCAGCTCCATGTTGTTTCTACGTAATTTGTTATTTAAAGTTTTTCCCCTTCGGTACTGAAAAATGCTCATAAATATTCCTATATGTTTTCTTCTCTTCTTTGCTTTATGTTTATTAAGAAATCAAATATATGTTTTTTATTTATATATTGAAAAGGCATGAACAGAGTGGTCTTGATACTTTTTAATAATCTATAATTTTGTGTTTATTACAGATCATGGTTCAAAGAGAAGTGAAAAGACCAATGTGGGTGAACGAAACTGATGTTTGAAATTAAAGCGCGGCTAGGCCGAGTAGAACTACAGGAATAAGAACTGAAACAGAACAACAACAAGCAATCTGTCTCCAACAGCAAAGAGAGAGAAACAGACGTGGAATAAGAAAGGGAGCAGAACCAATGAGAAAGACAAAATAAAGATAGAGGCAGAAGATGAGAGAGATGGGCAAATTAACAGTCGGAGAGAGAGACAAAGACAAAATAGAGAGAGACACACAGAAGTGGAGAGAAAGTGACTCAGTCAACAGAACAAAACATGAGAAATCATTTGACGAGGAGGCAAAATCTCTAAATGTTGGATGTATGAATAAGGTTTGTCCTCACTGTAGAGCTCAGCTGTTTCTTGAAGGAACTGCCAATTTTTGCTGTATTGAATGGAAAATTAGATTAGAAAATATCCATGCTTTCTCCCCCACCTGAAATCCATCATTTATTCAGCTATGATCAGCTCATTGCAAATAAATTTAGGAAGAACCCAAGAAGTATAACTGTCTTTTCCAAATGACATCTTTTGGAGCCAAAGAAATAACTTCTAGAAATGGTCGGAATCCTTCTGTCATAATCCAAGAGCAGGTTCATCATTATATTGGATCACTAATTACTAATTCCTGAACCTTGTGAACAAGGTAAATAATCCATCTATATTTTTTGGATTCACAAGAGAGCACTGAAATTAGAATGAGAGTTATTAGATGTTCTAAGACAACACGACCAAGGAAGAAAGAAACTTTCCTTTAGCAAGAAGCAAAATTGCACCTAATAAGAGGCCAGCTCAAGAACATGAGAGGAGGTTCAATAATCAACTTGCCAATGAAGCGTCTGCCATCATTCAAAATAATAATGAGCCAACATCATCCTCATGGCATATTTTGCTTACTCAGAGAGGACAACTGCAAACTATATCCGAGTCCCATCAATCATATGATCCTCTTCAGTACGTCCTTTTCTTTCCTTCTGGAGAGAACGGTAGGCATCAACAAATGCAAATGACCAATAACAAAAAACTGACTCCATTGCATTATTATGCATAACGACTAATAGACCATGAAAATGAATTCAATCATCTGACTCTGGATTGAGGATTTGCCAATTCCTGCTTTGACTTTGCTTTTTCTTTCGTTTCTTTTTGTTCTTTCTCTCCAGTGTTTAATGTGTCTCTCCTAATTTCAGTGTTATTGTTACTTTTCTTTTGTACATTTTCAGCTCCATGTCGTTTTTTTTTTTTTTTTTTTTTTTTTTTTTTTTTTTTTTTTTTTTTTTTTTTTTTTTTTTTTTTTTTTTTTTTAAAGCTAAGTATTTTCTTGCAGTACTGAAAAAATACTTACTTATATAGTTCCTGTTTTGCTTTATTTTTACATTGAAAAGGCATAAATAGAGTGGTCTTTACAGTTTTTGATCATCCATGTTTTGGGTTCATTCCAGATCACGGCTCAAAGAGGAGTGAAAAGACCCATATGAATGAACGAAACTGATGATAGAAATCAAAGTGAGGCTGGGCAGAGTAGAACCACAAGAATAAGAACTGAAACAGAACAACAACAAGCAATCAGTCTCCAACAACAAAGAGAGAGGAACAGACATATAATAAGAGGGGAGCAGCACCTAAGAAACCATTGAGAAAGACAGACAAATTAAAGATATGTAGAGAAGCAGAAGATGAGAGTGATGGGCGACTTAACAGTCGGAGAAAAAGATAAATGAGCCACCATCATCTTCACGGCACATTGTGCTGACTCAGAGAGGAGGACAACTGTAAACTGTATCATAGTCACACCGATCATATGATCCTCTGCAGTACTTCCTATTCTTTCCATCTGGAGAGGACTGTTGGCATCAACAAATGCAAATAACCAATAAAAAAATAAACCTTGAAAGCATTGCGTATTATACATATCGTTTAATGGACCACGAAATTTAATTCAGTCATCTATTAAGAGGTGGGCAGAACTGAATCCTCAAGATGTTCT
The DNA here is from genome assembly GCF_015104395.2 of Macrobrachium nipponense. Classification (NCBI taxonomy): domain Eukaryota; kingdom Metazoa; phylum Arthropoda; class Malacostraca; order Decapoda; family Palaemonidae; genus Macrobrachium; species Macrobrachium nipponense. Next base: position 5,131,346 of record NC_087208.1, on the reverse strand, counting down.
CCAAACTTGAAAGACAATATGGATGGGTATTCACGCTCAGGTTTACCTGTCAGTCTACCCACAACTGTTCGACAGATGAGTGTCCACACACAAAAAGTAGAACTATCTGTCAGACAGTCGATTCAAGGACATTGACCTCATTCCTCGCCTAGCCTTCATTGTGGCAACAACTATACGGCAGCGTTAGAAACCCCACTGGGTGATAAGGACTTGGAGTTACATAGACTAGCTGCTGCAGCAATTCGCTTCAAAATAGGAAAGAAACAAAAAGGCATAACAAAGTATGGTCTAAATATTGCCTATTAAAGAGGGATGTCTATTCTTATACAATGTTAATGAATAAGGTTAAATTAGACCTGGGGTTTGGTTCAGTTATTTATGAAATAGACTGTGAAGCCTACTTTCACTAGTAACACCTTTCATAAAAAGGCAGAACACTATACTAGGCTTATACCAAATTGTCTATCGCATGGAAAAATATACTATTTTTATTTTTTATCATAAGATTTTGATTCACAATGGTCTACAAATAGGGGAGAGCGGGGCTAGTTGCATCAAATTTTACATTTCCTTCTACAGTATTGTGTAACATTCATTTAATTTAAATTCAGTTGTCATATATAAGACCTCATCATCGAGTTCACATGCGTAGATATTAATAAAAATAATTTCTTATATATTTAATTTTGATATATAATTAAAAATCTTTTTGATGCAACTTACCCCATCTGCGGGGCAAGTTGCATCAGTATGAGGGGCAAGTTGAATCATAAGCAAATTATAATTTTTGAGATATTTCAATGATAAGTAAATACAAAACCACTGCACGAGGTTTCTGAACAGTTTTTACTCCACTTTCATAAACATTCCATGTCTTGAGGTTCAAAATTTATATTTATCCATGAGAGAAGACAGCTTGGAGAAAAATAACTACATTATGTTTGTTGAAACTTGTAGCTCTGGCCAAACTTGTCGCTTCAGGTTGTCTAATTGATAGTACATGTCCATGTCGCCTCATGAAACCTGAAAACCAGTCTTTTCCAGCGTATTTATCATTGCACCAATTATCAGGCATTTTTATCTTTGCTTCATTGGCGCACTTATAAGCCAGTTCCTTGACTTCTCTCGGAGAAAGACCAAAATAAATTGCTGCTGCTGTTTTCAGATAGGATACTAATTCTTCTTCCTGTTCATATGTAAATACTTGTCTTGGTTTGGCATATCCTACATGTGCATTGTTTTTAGCAGTGTTACCAGAGGTTTTGTGAATAAATCGTTGTAAGGTTGAGTAGTGGACACCAAACAGTTGTGCGGACACTCTCACTGATTTATTCTTATTTCGAACAAAATCAGCGGCCTCCTGCATTAATTGGGTTGTTGCTGAACCACGTTCAGTCTTCCTCTTGTAGTTCCGAACCATTTCTGAATTTAATAAAATGAGTTGAATGCATAAGAATATTTTAAATAAAAGTAATGTAATAAATTTACTAATGATTCAACTTGCCCCCTGACAACAATCAAAATTTGATTGCCAGCTAGATATATACTAACGGTCATTCTAATGCAAATTTGTAAGGAAAATAATTGCATATAGAACAGAATTATATAGATATTTTCAAAACACTGCTACTAATATATCATAAATTCTACTACTAATTTATCATAAATTCAAGAGCTCTTGCACAATTCGCCTCTCTCTCTCGCAGCTGTGTCCGCACGGACCAACACACATTTGAACCGCTTGTCAGCCTACTACAGGCTCCGAGTTGCCAGTTATGCCCACTGATGCAACTTACCCGCGATGCAACTAGCCCCGCTCTCCCCTAGCACTGCATGGTCTAACAATGAAATGAATAAAGTCCATAGTACATAGTTTATTCATATTCTGGTTGGAGCGGCTGAGATCCTTCCCAGGCACAGTTCAATGGTGAACTGTCATAAAATCGTTGGTTACCCATCCACATGTCTGTATCGTTCGCAAAAACATTTGTGTATGGGCTTGTCTGAATGCAAAAGTGGGCAGAGTTTCGTGTCTGAACAATCTCAGCGGAAATCTGTCAAGACCAGGTTGCTGGCTTGCGACTTAAGTCTGTCATACACAGGGCGTTCAATGTATGTGTTTGTCTGCCGATATAATGCTATCGCGCACATCTCTTCTAGAGATGATGTCATGTCTTCCCGAGACAAAATCTTTGTTCAGACTTAAATCAGTGTGGAGATCGTTCATACTGTCTAAATAGTGTGTGGGGGTCGATATCGACAATCGTTCAGCATACGGGGCTTTAGGTTATTCCATCAGTTCTAGTGAGTGGACTGACTACGCCCAGAAACTGTCGTCAGCACGTATGTTTTAATGACTTTCGATGAAATGACGGAGACTGACAGGTAGACCTGTGCGTGAATACCCAGCCTTTCTTTTCACCAGCTCTTCATTCCACATACTGTGGCCGAGAGACTGAATTGAGAATTTGCCAATTCCTGCTTTGACTTAGCTTTTTCTTTATTTTTTTTTACCTCCAAACTGTGCATCTTACTTTCAGTGTTATTGTTACTTTTTTTTCTTCAGCTCCATATTGTTTTAAATTTATTTTAAGCTATTATCCTGCAGTACTGAAAAATAACACTAAAAAATATTCTTATGTATTATTTCCATTTTTGCTTTATGCTTGTTAATGAAAATGAATTCAATCATCTATTTAGAGATGTGCATTTATGTCAGCAGTTGGCAGGAGTTATGGCTGCAAAAGTTTAAGCTAAGAAATTGAATGAACACATTTGCCGATGTATTAGACGCACTTTTTTATTTCTTCTTCCAAAATGTGGCCCTGCATCCAGATTGGCCATATTACGGATGGGAGACCGAACAATTTAGGCTAGGCCTAGTAGGTAAGCACAAAAAGTGTTGCTAATAATAAAACATTGGAAAACAAGGCTAATTATTGTTTTTCAGTTGTCTGTGTGTGTATGTTTGTGATTTGTCATGGAGTCTTCAGAGTCTTCACGGCCTTGTCAACGCATGTGCCCGGGCGTCCAGGGTTTTCCGTGCTCCAGGTTTTTGGCTGCTACGATTACAGATACCCATACAACATGCAATAGGTGCAGATCTAATTACTGTACCGTTACTAATCCCTGCCTGGCCTAAGTCACAGTGGAGGGTGTTTTACAAGAAGAGGGAACATCACCGAGTTTCTACTTGTCCTTCTTGGGAAAGTTTTTCTTCTTGTTTGGATGATTTGGCTTCACCTTGTTCTGGAAACGCTTCCCCTGCTGCAGTCGTGCCTCTGTCTCCTTCCTTTTCTTCCACCAGTTCGTCATTGGAGTATTGGGAGTTGCACAGAATGATGATATGTTTAGTGTAGCCCCCTCTCCCTCGGTTTCTAATGCCCTTCCCGAGAGGAAGGAGGCTACACCATCTGTCTCTTTAGTTTCAAACTCTGAATCAATCAAGATGGTGGCTGCTTGGGCATCGCTGGGCCTACGAGGTTCCCCCTCCTTGGATGGCCTATTGTCGCATTTCTTGAAGGCCCGTAAACCCCCCCCCCCCCCCCAGATAGCAGTCCCGCCCCCGTAGGAGGGTAGTGCCATCAGTGGATCTCATGCAGTGAACTGTAGGCATTACTTGAGGTTCTTTGCAGCATGCCTCTGGCACCTAGCTGCAACCACTTAAATTCCTTTTACCATACCTCCTTTTATATTCTCTTTCTTCATCTTACTTTCCACCCTCTCCTAACACTTGATTCATAGTGTAACTGCAAAGTTTTCCTCCTGTTACACCTTTCAAACCTTTTACTGTCAATTTCCATTTCGGCGCTTAATGACCTCATAGGTCCCAGTGCTTGGCCTTTGAGCTAAATTCTGTATTCAGTTCCACTCAATAGCAGTTTTGCCTCCTCCAGGACTACTTTACATTGGCTCTTGTGTGCTGCCACCTTGCAGGTTGCCTCTTATTGCTCCGCCAGCATGGCAAGGCAATCGACCAGCGCTGGCTTTAGAAATGTTGGGATGTCCCTCCCGGCATCTTCTCAGCCTGTGACGTCAGATGTGGTGGTCTCTCTTCCTCCCGTCGTTGTGACGTCATCCCATTCTGCTATGATGTCATCGCTTTCTCTCCCTGAGCCATCGGAGACGTTGCTTCAAGCTGTGTTCAAGAGGCTGGACTCTGTTTTTCATGATTAGTTTTCTGCTATCTCTGTGAAGAAAGAGTAGTAAACGGAGTGATTCTTCCCCTCCACCTTCTAGGAAGAGAAGTCGTAGAGGGGGGAGTTTCACTCTTTCTCCTGCTTCTTCTCCATCCTCGCCTAGCCTTTGAGTCAGACGGAGAATTAAAGACTTGTGGCTTCGTCTGCTGTGAGTGAGAGGAATGCATCACTGTCTTCTTCACATGGCCGTGTCTCTCCCTTACACGCTCGTGTTCATGAGGTTGGAAGTGAGACTTGAAAGGAATGCATTGCCGACTTTGATACACAGTCATGTCTCTCCCTTACACATACGTGTTTGTGATCATGGAGGTGCGGTATGTGATAGGAATTCTTCACCGTCTTCCGCACACGGCCATATCTCTCCTTTGTGTATGTGTTCGTGAACAATGGGATTGTTGCAAGTGACAAGAGTGCTTCGCCATCTACCGTATGCAGCTGTGCCTCTTCCTTGCATGTAAGGCACCGATTAAGAAGTCGAAGGTATCTGCTACAAAGGTGTCTCCTGCGACTTCCAAGGGTTCTTCTCTCTGCAAGTTTGCAGTTGATGGTTGAGAATGTGAAGCTTCTCTGGTTTGCCGATGTGTTTCTCATTCTCCTACTAGAGACTGGAACCTTAGGAGTCAGTCTCCTTCAGGTAGTCCTCTTCAGCGTCATTCCTTGTCTCAGGACCGTGCTTGGTTGTTGTCTGATGGATGTGTACTCAACTCGTCGCATATCCCAGTATGTGATTCGTCCCACGAACACATACATGGTTCGTCTAGCGGACGTGTACATGATTCATCCCATGAACGCGTATGTGGTTCATCACACAAGCATGTACGAGGTTCGAGTGGGGACCATGTACAGGTTTCGTCGCGTGGCAGTGTTCTGGAACCCTCTGTTTCTGGATCTTCAGAGTTTAGGGCCTCTACTTCAGCCAATAAAGAACTGGATGCCAGGCTTCCTAGGGAAGCTTCTCCATTGCCGTTACAGAAGGATGAGGATCCTGCCAAGCCTTCTTCGCATCATCGGTCTCCTTTGCTGGAGCAGGAGGAGGGAGAGAGCCAGGAATTTCTGTCTTCTTTCTCAGAGGTTGTTGATCTCGTTCGTGAGTTCAACAATCTTGAGCGTCGAACATAGTCTCAGATTTCTATGACCCCTACGGGTATAGAGGCCTTACTGGGTGCCAGACAAGATTTTAGGGCTTTGTTTGAGCATCCCTTGTAGGGTCACGCTCAGCCCATCTTACAACGTATGAATGCCTTGGTTTTGATCAAGATAGCTCTCTGCAATCCAATAGATCCTCCAAGTTTCTTCCTCATCCTCTCATGTGGCATAGGAAGTGTTACTCCACTAATGTGGTTCAGTTGATGCCCCGCCCCCTTAATCCGGACATGATCCGTCTTAAACCTGGTATGACCCTGGATCAGGTTAGATCTGAAGGTCCTTCTTTTTTGTCGCAAGAGGCCTTAACTATGGAGAATGTTGTGGCTACCATCTTCTAGACTGTCTCCTGGCTGAAATTGCGGTCCACTGCGATAGCCAGCATTGCTTCAGATTGAACTGAGGGAGGTTTAGTCAGTTCTTCCTCCTTGACTAGGCTGTTGCAGTCTGGTGCAAAGGTTATTTCATATCAGGGCCACCTCAATGCAACCTTGTAGGCCAACCTTCTCCTAGCCAGGAGGGATGCGGCACTGTTGAAGGTGGCTGGGGACCCCCTTGATTCTCAGTTTCTGTTCCCTAGAACTGAGAAGATAAAATTGACCGGTGATGGGCAGATACCAAGGATAGGCTAGTCCACCAGGCAGTGTCTAAGTCGGAGCCTCGTTCTCGTCGTCCCCCTCCTCCCCTCATCAATGACAGGCAAGACAGCCTTCTCCTATCAAGTCATCCAAGCGTTCTGCTTCTGTGAGGATCTCTTAGTCTCCTTCACAGTCCAAGGCAAAACAACAACAAATACCCTTTCAACCCTGCCCCTACAAGGCAGGGAGGGGCTCTAGAGGAAGGGACAGAGGGAGTCGTCAATAGAGTGGGGGCCTCTCTCTCTCCAGTGCCACAGGTAGGGAATACTTTGCAGGCCGTTGGGCCAAATGGCAACTGTACGGAGTGGAGAAATGGGTAATAGACGTTCTTCGGGTGGGATATCTACTACCCTTCAACTTCTTTCCCTCTCTCTCGGACAGACCCCTTCTCAATCGGACGTATACTTAAGACTCCCCGAAGTACTTGGCCCTTGGAGGGGAAGTGTTGAAAATGCTGAACAAAGGTGCGATAGAAGTATAGCGTCCTTCTCTGGGGTTTTAGAGTTGAATTTTCCTGGTTCCAAAAGCTCAGGGTGACTGGAGACTGGTAATAAATTGACCTTCCCACTTTGAAACACTTTGTCAGAAAGATGAGGTTCAGGATGGAGACGCCCCAGACAGTGTTGGCAGTGATAAGAGACAACGACTTCTTGCTGTCAATAGGCTTGAAGGATGCTTGCTTCAAGATTCCGATTCACCCTTCGTCCAGGAAGTTCCTTGCTTCACTCTGGGAGAGCAGGTCTTCCAATTCAAAGTCCTATGCTTCGGGTTGACTATGGCGCCCCTCAGGCGTTCACAAGGGTCTTTGCCATTGTCTCGACATGGGTTCATGCTCAAGGGATTCGCCTGTTAAGATATCTTGACGACTGGCTGGTCTTTGCAAGCTCCAGGGAGAAACTACTTCAGGACAGAGATTATCGTCTTCAGTTTTGTCAGGAACTAGGCTTAATAGTAAACCTGGAGATGTCCAATCTGGTTCCCACCCAGAGAGCTCTCTATCTAGGTATGGTTATAGATATGGCAGCATTGAGGGTTTTTCCATCGGACCAGAGGCTGGAGAGGTTTCGGTCAGTGGCATGCTTGTTCTTGTCACAGTCCAAACAGCCAGCTCACCAGTGGCAGGTCCTTCTGGGGATTTTGTCTTCTCTGCAGTAGCTGGTGCCTCGTGGTCGCCTTCATCTTCAGTCTCTGCAGTGGAGACTGAAGGACTTCGGGTCTCTGGCAGGGGATTCCCCTCTGCAGAGAGTTCCTGTGTCCGAGGAGGTGAGGGAAGCCCTTTGTTGGTGACCAGACACACTCAGTAGAAATCCCTCTGCGTTCTCCCCCTCCAGACTTTCTCTGTTTTCGGATGCTTCCATCACCGGTTGGGGTGCTCATCTGGAAGATCTTGTTTCAGGCATTCGGAGTAGGAAGAGAAGCTGCTGCACATCAACATTTTGGAGTTAAAGGCAGCTTTTCTGGGTCTGCGGGAGTTTCGGGAGAGGGTAGAGGGTCATTCAGTTTTTCTAATGTTTGACAACACCATGGTGGTCGCCTATGTGAACAAGCAGGCCGCTCTGGTGTCTCGTCGGCTCCATTCGTTGATAGTCGAGTTGCACCAGGGGGCTCTTGACAACTCAGTGGAGCTCTCTGCCAGGTACATTCCAGGCAAGAGGAATGTGGTAGCCAACAGGCTGAGTCGTCGGAACCAAATCCTTGGCACAGAGTGGTCTCTGCTTCAGGATGAGGCGGTCAGGTCTTTTAACGTTTAGGGGAGCCTATGCTAGGCCTCTTCGCCACTCGCTTCAACAGGAAGCTGGAGGTTTACTGTTCTACATGACTTCCCTACGTTTTGCCTGATCTGTGAAGTGCTGAACAGGGTAATGAGTTCTCAAAATTTGAGGATGACTTTGGTAGCTCCTCTGTGGCCTTAAGTGGAATGGTTACCGGACCTTCTGTCTCTTCTGTCAGAAGTTCCGAGAGAAATTCCCCTGTGGCGGCAACTTCTTTGCCAGCCTCATGTCGAAAGGTTTCACCAGTCAGTAAAATCCGTCTCTTCACGGGTGGAGACTATCGAGTATCTCCTACGAGGGAGAGGTTTTTCTCAGAAGGCTGTAGGACAGATGTCTGGTTATCTCAGGAAATCCTCGTCAGCAGTTTACCAGGGAAAATGGGCAGTCTACTGTGATTGGTGTTGTCGAGGGGGTTTCTCTCCACTCAGAGCTTCTGATCAGTGGATAGCAGATTTTTTTGGATAGCAGATTTTTTTATCTCCCTCAGGGATGAGAAAGGTCTTCCTGTTTCAGATATCAGAGGCTACAGAGCAGCCTTGGGTTTGTGTTGCATTCAAAAGGTGTGGACATCTCTTCATCCTGAGAAATGTTGTTGTTAAGGAGTTTCGAACATTCCTGCTTTTCGAGTGAACTAAAGCCTCCAGCGTGGGATCTTTCTCTTGTCCTGAGAAGTCTCACTAGAGCTCCTTTAGAGTCCCTGCATCAATCATCAGACAGAGATCTGACACTGAAGACAGTTTTCCTGTTGGCCTTGGCTTCTTCGAAAAGGGTTGGGAAACTTCATGGCCTGAGTTATGTTAAACACACCAGGGATTGGGGGTCTGTGGCTTTTGAGTTTATCCCAGAATTCGTGGCTAAGACCCAGAATCCCTTGGTGCATGACAAATTTGCCTCGTTTTCCATTCCCTCTCTGAATGACTTTCTAGACGACCCGCAAGAACTCTTCTTTGCCCCGTCTGAGCTCTACGGTGTTATCTAAAATGGACTCGTCACCTAAGACTTAGGTGTCAGACATTTTGTTAGCACTGGTTGATCCAGAAGGGAGGTATCCAAGAACACGAATTCATTCTGGTTACATGAGGCGATCAGACAGGCTTACTTCTCTCTTGATAGTTCCGCCACTGAGTCTGTGTGAGCTAGAGCACATGACTTCAGAGGTATAAGCTCCTCTTTGGCATTTAAGAATGCTAGTTCTTGGCTGCGTCAGTCTATGTTCACTTCATTTTACCTAAAGCATGTTGCCCACAGGTCTTTGGAAACTTTTTTTTCTTGATTCCTTTTGCAGCTGTCCAACAAGTTGTGTACACCCAGTGCCCCTCACAAGGCGATTTGTATCTTACCTAAGATGATTGTGGAAGAGAGAATGAGTGAGTTGGCTGGCCTCTTTCTTTCTCTTTGTTCCTTTCCTCTTCCTACGGGCAGGTCGAAGAGTAGACACGTCATATGCTGGAACTGGTCTGATACAGGTGAGTAAGGTGGTCATACTGGTGGTAGTTTTGCATTGTGACTTTGCAATAGACAAATCTCCTATTCAGTAGCAAAAGCTCCTCTCTAGCAAGGGGAGTTAGGATTGGTAGCAAACTCCTGTGGTTTACAAGGTCTGTTACTTGAACAGTCAGTTTTCTTTTGTTCCTGGAATGCAATGCATCTGCCCATATATAATTGTATTTCAACTCAGACGGCTGAGTTTTTAGATATCCGATTGTCTATTTTCTCACGGGCTTCAAATCCCCTTCATTGGAACTCGTTCTTCTAGGAAGGGTGGTCAGGTGGGTTAATCCCCAGCCGGTTTGGTATACTTGTAATTTCCTCCAAGTATAAGTCTGTTCTATTGTTAAGACTGAAGGTTTGTTCTGCATATGAACATATTACAAATTTTTAATCAATTTGTATTTTTCATAGTTAACAAACCTGAGGTCTTAACATTTACTGCCCACCTCTAGCTGGCCCCTCTCTTGTTCCTGGGTTGGGGGAAAGACTTGATGCGTCACGAGATGCTGTGCTTGGTCAATGACCAATTTCCACCTCATATACACAAGAGTTGCTTTACAATCTTTAATTGTTTTAACCGGTTTCCAGCTGGCACGCAAAGATTTATCCTATTGTTAAGACCTCAGGTTTATTTGCTATGAAAAATACAAATTCATTAAAATTTGTCATTTTTGAGTCATATTTATACTGTTGGATTGGGGTCGTAAGTGTCCTAACCCTGAAACATGCATTGTAAACCTGGAAATAATTTCCGATTTATATAATTGAAAAGCATCATAAGCTGAAACTGTTGTAAGCCGAAACTGTCGTAAACTGGGGACTGTTGTTGTATAGCACTATACGTATGTACAACCATATAGCACTAAAAATTAATAATAATTTATTAATGACTATGCATATTATTTACAATTATTTCAACTATTCTTCATCAAACAGCTAACCTTACGCAGCTATCCTTATGCATCATTGGTGTAATATCTTAGTTAAAATAGTACTGTACATATGTATAAATATATAACACTAGAAATTAACAATAATTTATTAGTAACTATGCACATCATTTACAGTTATTTCAACTATTCTTCATCAGAGTGAGATCCATCACTGTCTTCATCATCTGATATTGAATCATGTTCTTCCTTCATCATTCTGTAGAATACTTCATATTCAGGTTCTGTCAATCTTGCAATTCTGTAATACAAACATTTCATTTTAAAGATACATATCATAGTTTAAAAATTCTATACAAAGTAATCTCAACCTTAATAATAAATTAAGACTTTTCATCGTGACTCCTCCAATCCTATTTTACTAACATTCACAGTCTCTGTGTCCCCAGACAAAGTTTTCCGTCTTCCAAACCAAAGAGCATCCTTTAATGTCAAGCATGCACTGTCAAGATTCTCCATTAGGAACTAAGTACATACTCTTTATCACTGTTCTTGTGGCGGTAGTGCTGTCAACAGATATCAAGGGTTTCCCAAGCTTAATCTTTTTGGGAATCCTTATAGTGTTCAGTTCTCTTCCATTTCATAATAATCATTCATACATTTTCTCATTTTCATTGCTTATCATCCATCTCCCCAACAATTAATTTGTTCCTATTGGAAATCGATGTAAATTTTTGCTTTGTTCCTACACGTATACAAACCCTGTCTTTACATATGGGATTAACTTTTAGCACAAGCTGGAGCCGGCCATTTAACTAAAAGTAAGGTGGTTATTGGTAGTTGGCTACCAACGGTAAAGGTTGAAGCCCTACCATCCAGTTGGCACACATTCACTTTATCTTTTGGCCGCAGTCAGGCAGACATGTCTCTTCTGCTGCCTGCCATTTGACTTTTTAACTTTATTCTTTATTTCTTTTAGTTTAATTGAGATTTTTCCTATTTTAGAAATGCAAACCTTACAACGTGTCTACTCTTTTTACATTTTGTTTTAATCACTCCTTCTTGCTGTGTAGTTTTCCTACACAGTTATCTGAATAGTAGTTCTCTCGTTTTAGCCAACATGAGCATTTCTCTTTAATCTCTCTAGCCCCCAACTGTTTCTAATTTTAGATGCCTTCTCAAAATGAAATATCAAAGATCCTTGTTCTACATCTTTTCTTTGTTTATTCTGAAGTATTTTCTCTCTGAAAAAAGCAGTTTTGTTTTGCTTACACTATTATGTACTTGAAATGTTGTAATGTTTTAGTCTTTCAGATGTGGTGTCGTAATACATTTTATGAGAACTCTGCTTGCCTTTGAGCATGGAATCCCCTCCCTTCTCAAGGAAGGAAGTGGAGGTTGATGTTGCCAGACCCTTATAAAGAGTTTACTGGTTTCAGCAAGTTGTCTCCAAGACCATGCCTTCCCCGGGCATTCATCCTTGACTGTATGTCAGGTGTCAGTGCAACTCCTGCCTGGATCGTCTTCCCTTCCTTCCATTGTCTGTTAGGGCATGGACAAGCATTTCTTCACTTCCACAGAGTTCTAAGTGTACTTGTGCTTGCTCTTCCCTGCAAGTTTCCTTTTGATAACAGTTCTTGGTTGCTGTTTTCAGCAATCTCACCGCAGTTTTCTGGACATAATAGCCATGCAAAATATTTAGCATGGCTGTGTCATTGCTTCATGCTGTACAACTGAGGAGGAAAGAGGGGCCTGAGTAGGCAGAAGTAAGCTTTGCCTTGGCCACTATGTTGCATGACTGTGATGTTGCTGCAGTTTGCCAAACATCTTTAGCTGAAGCTTCACTCTCCAAGGAAGAAGTGCAGCTGTGCAGATGTTGTACAGGTGTCCTTTTTACAAATTTTACACAACCTAGAAACAACTATATACTTGGTTGTTTTCACCGATTTTGTTCATCTCCTCCTTAGGCTCTTTCCTGTCTATGGCTAGAGACTTGGAGCCTCTTAATTAGCCTGAGTGAGTGTCAAGTATGTGGAGGCTTCTTCATCCCTGCACTTTCCTGAAAATTTTCTCTCCAAAGAAGAATGAGAATGTCTGCGCTGACGTTGCATGACAGTGTCCCTTCTACAAATACTGCATGACCAAGATACAACTCTCTTCAATTGTTCTCTCTGATTTTGTCTCCTCCTTATGCTGTCCCGTCTGTGGACGCACACTTGACACCTCTTGTTTTTAGCCTAGGTGGATGTCAAGTATGTGGATGCTTCTTCATCACTACACATTCCTGTTTGGGAACGTTACTATAGCATGGCACATCTAGGTCCGGTCTCCCATCCATTCTCACGGGGAGGTTTGGAGAACAGGATAGCTCTTCTGAGAAGGTTTCCCTCCACTACGTTTGTATTACGACTTGTGTCAAATAAGTAGAGCATTTCAAATCGCGATGGATTGCTCTATAGCCTAAGGTGAATTGAAACATACTAACCAAATCGAAGTTCTATGCTACGACCCCCAGATTACTTCACTCATTCTAAGTAACATTAAAGACATTACACTGCGTTGTGTATATTAATGAGTATATAAATATTAACTTAATATTATTATGAATTATGAATGGTGAACTTGTTATTCCTAGTCTGAATTGCCCAAAATCAGCATTAGTATGGTTTCCTTCTTGTTATTCTCATCCAAAGAACATCAAAGGAAAATTCTCACCATTATTAGATAGACATATCCTCTAAAGGAATTTCCCGAAATGAACTTGAAGATAAGAACACTTAAGTTGTTTAGGCTCAGAAATCCTGATGACTTCTTGGAGATCATAGGACAACGTGTCGTCCGAGTGGCAACTTAACTATGACTGATTACATGAGTCATTCCCAGTACAACTGCACTGTACAAGGACTGTAACAAGACTGAATTCACGGTCGCGGCTGACCAAAAACAAACGTCCGACTATCAAATCAACAAACAACTGACAACCAATACTTAAGTACTATTACACACACACACTTACAAACTAATACAGGCAACCCCAGGTTACCAACAAAGGTTCCATTCCTGGGGCTTGACGGTAACCGAAAATCGTCACTAACTGAAATTCAAAAGTCTATGGGTGCCACAATCCACCTTACGGTGCCCTAGACTGGTTAACAATGCCTTAGACAGTGTCATGGCCAGATATTTTGCCTAATATGTAAAAACTTTAATGAAAATGTGGAATTTCATTTGCCTAATCATTTACTATGGTCTGCATGGTAGTTCTGCAAATTTTTAATGTCAGATTCGATGAACTTGCAGGTAAAGCTTGGCTTAGAATGAGAGAGAAAAAATGATATTGTCATGTTACAATAAAGTTTTATACATACTTACCTGACAGATATATACTTAGCTATAGACTCCGTCGTCTCCGACAGAATTTCAAATTTCGCGGCACACGCTACCGGTAGGTCAGGTGATCTACCGCCCTGCCCTGGGTGGCAGGACTAGGAACCATTCCCGTTTTCTAATCAGAATTCTTCTCTTCCACCTGTCTCCTGCGGGGAGGCTGGGTGGGCCATTAATCGTATATATCTGTCAGGTAAGTATGTATAAAACTTTATTGTAACATGACAATATCATTATACATTATAATTGTTGTTTAGAATTAAAAACAGTGATTTCTACAATAACCAAACCAAATCTGATAACAACATGTTTTACTTGCATTTCAGCCATTGTATGATAGTAAATAATTACCATAGTTTTATTACAAATGACGTTAAGTAGGACAGGACTGATATATTTATACAAAATATACAAAAAAAAAAAATTGTACTCCCCGACTAGCCATACATATCCTTGATCCCCTACCAGCAATGACACTATGCGCCCGTGCGACATCCGTGAGCTTGCTAATAGAAAACCAAGCACATATCTGACAAGAGGGTTTATGTACGATAAAATCAAAATATTTTAAGGATCAGTCTTTGCTCCAAGACCCAGCACTGTATCTGCTGATACAAATGGACCTAGAGAGAAGCACTTCTCATAGGTCACTCTCACATCCTTCAGATAATGAGATGCAAACACTGAATTGCACCTCCAATACGTAGTCTCAATGATATTTTTCAAGAGACATATTCTTTTGGAACGCCAAGGACGTTGCTACTGCTCTCACCTCATGGGTCTTAACCTTTAGAAGACCGAAGGATTCCTCCGAGCAGTTCTTGTGAGCGTCCGTAATTACGCTTCTCACAAAGAAAGCCAAGGCGTTCTTGGACATGAGTCTTTTGGGGTTCTTCACAGCACACCAAAGACCTTGTTGACAAGCTCCCATCTGTCTCTTCCTCTCTAAATAAAATTTAAGAGCTCTCACTGGACAGAGAGACCTCTCTGTCTCTCTGCCTACGAGGTTAGATAGACCTTTTACTTCAAAGCTTCTGGGCCAAGGTTTTGACGGTTTTCGTTCTTCGCCAGAAACATTGTCTGAAACGAACAGATGGCAGCATCTCCTTTGAACCCCACTGTGGAATCTAGAGCGTGCAATTCGCTCGTCCTCTTGGCTGTAGCGAGAGACAACAGGAATAAGCATTTCCTGGTGACGTCGCGGAAGGAAGCCAGATGTAAAGGCTCGAATTTATCCGATGAAAGGAATTTCAGGACCACGTCCAGATTCCAACTAGGTGTTCTAGGAGTTGCTGCTTTTGAGGTTTCAAAGGATCTAATTAGATCGTGTAGATCTTTGTTGTCTGCAATATCTAGCCCTCGATTTCTAAATACTGAAGACAGCATGCTTCTGTATCCCTTTATTGTTGAGACAGATAGGTGAGATTCCTCTCTCAGAAAGAGGAGGAAATCGGCAATATTCACTATAGAGGTACTGGAGGAGGACAGCTTCTGACTCTTACACCACCTCCTAAAGACTTCCCACTTCGATTGGTATACTCTTCTCGTCGAAGCTCTGCGGGCTCTAGCGATAGAGCCCGCAGCCTTGCGAGAAAAGCCCCTCGCTCTGACAAGTCTTTCGATAGTCGAAAGGCAGTCAGAGCGAGACCTGGGAGGTTGTGATGAAACCTCTCGAAGTGGGGTTGTCTGAGTAGATCTGGTCTGTTTGGAAGAGATCTGGGGAA
The DNA here is from genome assembly GCF_015104395.2 of Macrobrachium nipponense. NCBI lineage: Eukaryota > Metazoa > Arthropoda > Malacostraca > Decapoda > Palaemonidae > Macrobrachium > Macrobrachium nipponense. The sequence continues at coordinate 5,116,102 of NC_087208.1, read as the reverse complement.
GTCCACTATCCACTCCAGTACCTCCGTGAACCATTCCTGTGCTGGCCAAAATGGGGCTATTAGTGTCAACTTCGTGCTCTTTGAAGCTACGAACTTCCTGAGCACTTCCCCCAGGATCTTGAACGGGGGAAAGGCGTAGGCGTCCACCCACTCGACCAATACAGGAGAAACGCGTCTATTGCGAAGGCTCTCGGATCTTCCACTAGAGAGCAAAAGATCTCTACTCTTTTGGAGAGGAACGTCGCAAACAGGTCTATGTGAGGTCTCCCCCACAGGGACCAAAGACTTCGACACACTTCTTCGTGTAGAGTCCATTCTGTGGGAAGGACCTGATTCCTCCTGCTCAGTCTGTCCGCTCTCACATTCTTTATCCTTGTACAAACCTTGTGAGGAGAGTTATGCCTCTTTCTTCTGTCCAGGTTAACAGGTGTTTTGTTAACTGAAAGAGGGAGAAAGAGTGCGTGCCTCCCTGCTTGCATATGTAAGCCAGAGAGCCGTGGTGTTGTCCGAGTTTATCTGTATCACCCCGCCTCTGACTATCTCTTCGAAGAACTTTAAGGCTAGGTGTATGGCCACTAGTTCCTTGCAATTGATGTGCCAGGACACCTGTTCCTTTGTCCAGGTGCCTGACACCTCCCTTGCTCCTAGCGTCGAATATAACACTTGGTCTGGGTTCTGAAGGGCAAGCGATACGCCTTCGTTCTTTTGAAGAGGAAGGATCCACCATTCAAGTGATCTTTTATCTCTTGTGGAAGCGGGAAGATGTCCGAGAGTTGTCCCGTCTTCCAACTCCACACCCCTTTCAGGAAAAACTGAAGAGGGCGAAGGTGAAGCCTCCCCAGAGAGAAGAACTTTTCTAGTGAGGACAGGGTCCCTAACAGGCTCAGATAATCCCTCGCTGAACTGTTCTTTCTCTCTAAGAAGCTCGAGATTTTCGACAAACCTCGAGTGATTCTTTCTCGCGAAGGAAATACTCGAAAAACCCCGAGAATCCATCTGAATCCCCAGATAGACCAAGCTCTGGCGGGGGTGGGGATCAGCTGCGACTTCTCGAGGTTCACGAGTAATCCCAGCGATTCTATCATGTTTCTTGTTACTGATAAGTCCTCCAAGCACTGAATCTCCGACTTGGCCCTGATCAGCCAGTCGTCCAAGTAGAGGGAGATGTTTATTCCCTCTAAGTGAAGCCATCTTGCCACATTCGCCATCAGGTTGGTGAATACACGTACTTGCGGAGCTGTAGACAGACCGAAGCACAGAGCCCTGAATTGAAAAATCTTGTCTCCTATTACAAAACAAGATATTTCTTTGACAAATGGTGAATGGGAACGTGGAAATATGCATCTTGCAAGTCCAGAGAGAGACCATCCAATCTCCTGGACGAAGAGCCGACATTACTGAAGCGGCCGTTTCCATGCGGAACTTCTTTTTCTGAACAAAGCAATTCAGAGCGCTTACGTCCAGTACTGGTCTCCACCCCCCCGATGCCTTTGGTACTAGAAAAAGGAGATTGTAAAATCCCGGGGAGTGTGGATCCTGCACAAGTTCGATGGCCTCCTTTTCCCACATTTGTTCCACCATTTGAAGGAGAGTCTTTCTCATTACAGGGTCTCTGTACCTCGCTGACAGTTCCTGAGGCGTAGATGTTAGGGGAGGGCTGTCCTCGAAGGGGATTACGTATCCTTTCTTTAGGACCGACACTGACCAAGGGTCGGCTCCCCTTTTTGCCCACACTCCTGCAAAGTTCAGGAGTCTGGCGCCCACTGGTGCTTGAAGGAGCAACAAGTCATTTGGTTTCTTGAAAGGTCTAAAGGAAGACCTTCCTCTCTTGTCAGAGTTCTTCTTTCTGGCAGGGGGACGAGCCGCTGCACCTCCACGAAAGGGCTGCTGAGGAGGACGAGAGTCCTTCTTAATCGTCGACACTACGGGCCTCCTTTCTTGGACGTTTGTACTAGTAGGTCCTGTGTCGCCTTCTCAGTTAGCGAGCGAGATATATCCTTCACTAACTGAGAAGGAAACAGATGATCCGACAGAGGGGCGAACAATAAAGCAGTCCTCTGGCTCGGAGAAACCCCTTTTGATAATAGGGATCCATATACTGATCTCTTCTTCAGAAGACCAGCACCAAAAAGGGAAGCCACTTCTCCCGAACCGTCCTGTACTGCCTTGTCCATGCAAGACAGGACGCTATGGAGAATCTCTGGGTTTTTAAGAAACTCCGGATCTTTAGATTTGTTGGCCAGAACTCCGAGTGACCAATCCAGAAAGTTGAACACCTCTAGAGTGACAAAAGTCCCTTTAGAAAGTGGTTCAACTCCGAAGTGCTCCACGTCAATCTGACCGATCCTAGAGAGTGACGTATAGAGGCCTCCACTAAATTGGAAAAGTCCGCATCTGCCGAGGCAGGAAGAGAAAGACCCATAGTCTCTCCTGTCCCATACCAAATACCTCTCTTTCCATGGAGTTTGGAAGGAGGCATGCAGAATACAGTCTTTCCCAACTCTTTCTTCTTGTCCATCCAAGAATCTAAAGAATGGAGGGCCTTCTTCATAGAAATTGCAGGCTTCATTTCAGAAAGGCCGAAGATTTTGTCGTAGTCGAGCTCGAAAAGAGAGAACGAGGAGAAGGAGGAGCCGCCGGACTAAGAGAGTCTCCAAACTCTTGTAGCAATAATGAGGCTAAGACCTTATAATTCGATAGTCCCTCATTTGCAGGAGGTTCGTCATCAGACAAATCGTCTAAACCTCGATCAGACGAAGGAGAAAGCTCTCGTTTGGAGGGAGAGTCCTTCCAAGACCTCCTACGATCTGAAGGAGAGGAGCTTCTATTTGGAGAAGAGTCATAAATTCCAGGAATGAGTCCGACTCCTGCCTCCTGGCTCTTGACTCTTGCTCCTGACACCTGCCTCCTGGCTCCTGACTCCTGCCTCTTGACTCCTGGCTCCTGACTCCTGCCTCTTGCCTCCTGGCTCTTGCCTCCTGGCTCCTGCCTGGATGACTCCACACTCCTGGCTCTTGGCTCTTGCCTCCTGGTTGACTCCTCACTCCTGGCTCTTGGCTCCTGCCTCCTGGGTGACTCCTCACTCCTGGCCGGTGCCAGACGTCTGATCGGTTCATCCACGTTCGTACAGGAAGCCTCACCTCGAGTAGGAGCATCGATCCTGGCGGCAGATACCTCCATACGTCTGGAGGATCGTTTGATCGGAAGGGAAGAGTCTTTCCTTCTAGGAGGCTCCTTTGAAAGAACTCCTACAAAAGACGAAATCTGTTCTTGCATAGCCATCATGAACCTCTTCGTAACCTCCTCTTTATCCTCTTCGGGAGGAGGAGAAGGAGGAGGGGAGGAGTCCATAGCCTCCACCTCCTGACTCCTTCTCACTCTGGTTGAAAGAATGGCTCTTCTTGCCTTCTTAACTCCCGAAGGAGACTCCTCAGGGAAGTTTTCTGGGCTCGAATCAATCGTCGGAGCCTTCCAACTCCTCTTGAGTGGTCGAGATCGATCTGAATCCCTCCAATCACGTCTCGGAGATGAAGATCCCGACGACGAAAAACACTCACGCAGGACGCTTGCAATAGCGATCCTTGGCAGTCTGGGGTGTCACAGAAACCGCCGAAGGGACACCTGATCGGTGGGGATTCTCCACAACCTCCTTTCGGCTTTCGACATTCCTTCTCCTCTGGGCATGTGAGCTTGGAAGAGGTCTAGACCTAGGAGCGTTGCGGAGCCGACACCAGATGCCCCCTCCACTACACTGGGGACACTCCTATCACTGTCCACTGAAAAATCACTAGCCTTACCTTGTATGGCAGCCATTTTGTTTTCCATCAACTTGAAGGCTGCTTTAGATCCGCAAGTTCTTTCGCTGAATCTACAGGTTCTGCAATAGGAGAAGGGGCTGCAATGGAAGGAGAAGTAGCAATACTTACCCTTGGGGAAGATCCCAAGCTAGGAATTAGTTCAGATCTCGAACTACTTAAACTTCTATAAGAAGCCTTCCTCACTCTTTCTCTCTCTAACTTTTTCAAATAATTAGTTAGATTCTTCCATTCGTTCTCACTCAAATTCTCACATTCCTTGCAAGTATTAGTAAAAGAACATTCATACTCACATTCATACTCCCTGCAACCCTTGCATACAGTGTGAGGGTCTACTGAAGCTTTCGGCAACCTCACCTTACAGCCTACATTCACACAACGTCTCACAACCATTCCAGAGTCAGACATTTTTTAAAAAAAAATCCAAAATCAAGTCGTCCACAAAAGCGTATGCCAATCCAACAATCCAGATACGTCACCAAAAGTCGGTCAAGAAGATCAATTGCCGGTGAAAAAAGAAAAACCAATCGAGAGGAACCAACAACAATGTTGATGGCCCGGGCGACAGAAGAATTCTGATTAGAAAATGGGAATGGTTCCTAGTCCTGCCACCCAGGGCAGGGCGGTAGATCACCTGACCTACCGGTAGCGTGTGCCGCTAAATTTGAAATTCTGTCAGAGACGACGGAGTCTATAGCTAAGTATATATCTGGCAGGGAAGTTGAATGTATAAAAAGTCACCTTTTTCAGAATACTAACATTTTCTCCATCTCTTTATTCATCATATCTTCTAGTTAAGTTGATAAAGCAAAAGAGATTGATAAAAAGTATCATTAATAACATTATAATTGTTGTTTAGAATTAAAACAGTTGATTTTCTACAATAACCAAACCAAATCTGATAAACAAGTTTTACTTGCATTTCAGCCATTGTATGATAGTAAATAATTACCATAGTTTTATTACAAATGACGTTAAGTAGGACAGGACTGATATATTTATTTTTACATTATAGATTTGGAGAAAATACCAGCACGGAAATATAGTACTACTAAGCTTAAGCTGCATTTCTGGCTGAAGCTGAGAAAACAATGTTCAAACTGCAAATGACTATAAATTATTGTGCATCACATGGATGAAACTCAATTAGAAACAATAGTGGAGACAAAAATATTTTAATAAAAATTCTGGGCATGAAGGAAAGATTTTACTGTTGTTTTCACGCTGATAAAAGATAAATATGTAAAGCTCTTATTATGAGGAAATTGGGTAAAAATAGCAAAAGGAATCTGTTCATTTTTTCACATAAAAAAAATGCTTCCAGCACCACACCACCAATTAACAAAAAAAAAATAAATAAATAAATAAATCTAGTTCACAAGAAGACGTATGTAAGTCATATTTCAACTTGAAAACACTCCATACAACGAAACATAACTTTGTCCCCTGTACATAGAGTTTCTAGAGATTAATTTACGCTAAATAGAAGAAAGAAAATTTCTGAATTGAGTTAAATGCAGTGAAATAAACTTACCTACATCAGCTGGTTTTTCCAAACCAAAACATGATCGCAACGGCGCCAACTATTAAAAAAATCTAAATCTAGTTTCACAGTAAGAGGTATTCAAGTCATATTTCGACTTTAAAACATGTCATACAATGAAACATAGCCTTGTCCCATATAAGTAGAGTTTCAAACATCATATAATGAAACTAACCTTGTCCCATTTAAATAGAGATTCTAGGAATTAATATACACTAAATAGAAGCAAGAAATAGCTCTTGAATTGAGTTGAATGTGGCAAAATAAACTTACCTCCGTCAGCTGATTTTTTCGAACAAACATTATCGGTTTGTTAGTATTTTATAATACAATAGTAATAAGACAACATAAAGTATTATTATTAAAAGAGCTAAGCCACCAATAACCAGACAATGGTGCTATAAACCCTACAGAGGGTAAAAGCTAGTTATGAAACTGACATACCGGTAACTGGGGGCTGTTGTACATGAAATATCCAAACAATGCTTTTCCTAACTAAATACAAATAAAACAAAATGCAATATCCTTATTTCATACAATACCCATTTCCACTGCATGTAAATGAGAGAAAAATATACAAACTACATTACAACTTGTGACAAAGAACAATACAGTAGTACCTCGAGATACGAAAGGCTCAACTTACGAAAAATCCAAGTTACGAAAGCCAATGCGAAAAATTTTACTGCTCTACATACGAAAAGTTTTCAAGATACGAAAGGTTTCTGAAAGTCCGAGATTCGCCCCATAACAATTTGACGCTCGTGCCGCACGCCGCCATCTTAGTTATAGTAGACTCGCCACCATCCTCCTGCTCTCCCATTGGTTCCTGATGCTAGCCAAGCCATGAGATCCTTCTCTCTGATTGGCCAGCATTCCTCCCATCATTCATCTTCTATACGTACGTGTTGGCGTCCCTTAGCTTGGCCACTCCGCACCCGAAACTTTACCGTACGCAATTGGCATTCGTTCGCTCCAACGATTTCGTTTAGTAACGTAAATTCGTTAGTGATTTCGTTGCAGTACATATCATGTTGTGCGAAGACTGTATATTGTGTAACTTTACGTAAATTAACGTAGTCATGGGTCCCAAGAAAGTTGAAATTCACGGAAAGAAGCGCATGCTCTCTTTGGAGACAAAGATGGAGATCATAAAGAAGTACGAAGCTGGTATGCGATTGAGTGTGATCGCAAAGGAATACGGCCGTAATCCGTCAACAATAGGCACCATCCTTAAACAGAGGGATGCCATCAAAGCAACTACACCGTCGAAGGGCATCACTATTTTGTCCAGCAAGAGGAGCCATGTGCACGACGAGATGGAACGGCTGCTCCTCATCTGGATAAAAGACAAAGAAATCGCTGGCGATACAGTAACGGAGACGGCAATCACTCACAAGGCCAGTGCTATTTTCGGCGAATTTGATTGCGCAGGCGGAAGACGAGGGAGGGGAAGGGACTTCAACGCCAACCCCAGAGTTCAAGGCTTCGCATGGCTGGTTCAAGAAATTTCGTAAACGGACTGGCAGCCATTCGGTGGTGCGTCATGGGGAGGCTGCCAGCTCGGACACGAAAGCGGCCGAAGCCTTTAAAAAGACGTTCGACGAGATGATGACCAAGGAAGGCTACAGTTCTCAGCATGTCTTCAACTGTGATGAGACTGGCCTTTTTTGGAAAAAAATGCCTCGTCGGACATACATCACGGAGGAAGAGAAGAAGCTACCTGGGCATAAGCCTATGAAAGACAGGCTTACGCTTGCACTTTGTTCGAACGCCAGTGGGGATTGTAAGGTGAAGCCCCTACTGGTGTATCACTCCGAGACTCCTCGAGCCTTCAAGGCCCACAAAGTGTTGAAGGAGAAGCTTCCAGTGATGTGGAGGGCTAATGCAAAAGCCTGGGTAACGAGGCTTTTGTTCACCGAGTGGGTAAATCTGTGTTTCGGCCCGACTGTGAAGAGTTTTTTGCAAGAGAAGCGCCTCCCCCTGAAATGTCTCCTGGTGTTGGACAATGCCCCTCCCCACCCTCCTGGCCTCGAGGAAGATATCCTAGCGGAGTATTCCTTCGTTAAGATTCTTTTTCTTCCGCCCAACACCACCCCTCTCCTCCAGCCCATGGACCAGCAAGTGATAGCGAACTTTAAGAAGCTGTACACGAAACATCTTTTCAAGAGATGTTTCGACATCACCGATACCACAAACCTCACCTTGCGTCAATTTTGGAAGGAGCATTTCGACATCGTCATTTGCTTGGCAGGAGGTTTCGAGGTGAACCTTGAATTCCTCGTGGGCGAAGCTGGTGCTGCAGAGTCAGAAACAGTTTTGACGACCCCGAAAACTGTTTTTGGCCAAACCAGATCTTGACGAGATCGTTGCACTCGGCAAGTCCATGGGGCTGGTCGTCGACGAGGACGACATCAACAAACCTTCTCGAGGAGCACTAAGAGGAGCTTACGACGGATGACCTGAAGGAGTTGGAGGCCATGCAACTTAACGTCGTTCAAGAGGAGTTCTCTAGCAGCGGTGAGGAAGAGGAGGAGCCTATGACAACGGCAGAAATTAAGGATATTCTAGGCGCTTTTCATAAAGTGCAATTGTTTATCAAAAAAAGACACCCCGAAAAGGCTCACACAGGTCGTATTGCGCAGTTCAATGACGTTTGCCCGAGTCGTTTCAGAAACATTGTGAAAAGTAGGCAGAAGCAATCTTCCTTGGATCGTTATTTTTTAAAGAGGCCTTCAACAATAACAGGAGAAAGCAAAAAGGAAGAACCAAGTGATAAAAAACAGAAAGTTGAAAGCAAAAAGGAAGAACCTAGTGATAAAAAACAGAAAATTGAAAGCAAAAAGGAAGAACCAAGTGATGAAAAACAGAACGTTGAAAGCGGTGATGAAGTTGAAATTCTGTAAAAAAAAAAAAAAAAAAAAAAAAAAAACCTACGTAAAAGTAAAAAAAGTTAAAATAAAAAGAAAACCTTTTTTCTGGGCTCAGCTCGTGTCGGCCTATGAAAGTATCCTTAATATCATTCTTTCTAGGTAAAATTAGCCTAAAATTACCAGAGAAAAACAAATTAAGAAAATGTCAGTAAAACTTACTCGCTCACTCTTAAAAAGAAGTGTCGGTATGATATAGGGGCGAGTGTGGAACACTACCACGAGACAAACACCAATTAGAACTTCCCTATCAGAATCCCCCCAAGAGAGAGCTGATACCAACGGGCGATGCAGCCCCTACTACTACCTACTAGAGGACAGCCACGGACAGCAGCGCCCCTAGCGGTCTTACCTAATTTTTAGCACCAGCGACAAGTCGCCATTTTCTTGTGCTTGTGTTTTCTTGGATTTATTCGTACTTATCTACGATGGAACGCTCAGCAATTGCCACGGCTAAGTTAAGTAACTCATAAGTAACATTTTACCGTATTTTTATCTTCCGGGTACCAGTATTTTCCTCTTAATAGGTCATATACGGTTCCCCGGTTGTCTCGTGGCGGCCATGCCGCCTCGTAAGAATTCCCGGTCCTCCATACTGGGACTTCTTATACTTATGGGCTTACTTTATCACATTCATTGTTTTACATCGAGTTTTAGCTAGTTCAGCCCTCCTACCATTCTCTTAGCTTGGTATTTAGGGCTATTATTATTTCTGGCCCAGCATCCCGGCTCTTGCTCTACATCGGCTATCGCTGGCTCCGAGTAGGCTCCTGTTTCTTGGAACAGTCTGCCTCCTCCTGGGCTTCTTTCTCTTTTACTAAAAGTGTCTCTTCCACCTTTCGATGTATTTTTATTATTATTTAGGGTGTTAGGCTAGCCTAGGTGCTTGTTCCATGTATTGGTACAGCTTGGTTCACGTGGCCCTACCACGGTTGTGTTGCTCGCGGCCTAGGCCACTTGCGGTCACGTGTTCCATAGCACCTTACCCTGCCCCTTCCCTCCCTCTCTGATATAGGGAGGAGCTGGGGGATCCCTTGGTTGTTATGACAACCTCATCGCCTTCTCTCACACTCTCGGAGGTGACCAGGGGGTCCCCCCAGCGGGGGGTATAGGGCGACCACTATGAGGTACCGGGTCTCCATGCGGGTAGTTTGGTTGGTGAGGCGGGGAGGAGTGGCCATCCCTCCCCCTTTTCTCGCTCCCCCGCCGTGTTTCGCCGGGACCTTCCTCCCTCCCTCCCCAGTTGCTCAGCTACCTCACGATACGTAAGGAGCCTTCCGTCGCAGCCGGGGCACCTTTGGTTATAGTTTATTGGCTCCGCTAGCGGGCAGGGTGGGCTCTACGAGTGGTCGGTTGCTTGCCTACTATATCCTTATATCTCTCCCCCGCTATCGGAAGGGAGCTTACCCTTACCTACGCACTCTTCTAGTAGACGGGCGGAGAGAAGTTGTTTTATTTTTGTTATTTTAAGGATATACCCTAATTATAAGTTATTTTACAATGAATTGTGTGTTATTATATTATTATTATTTCAACCATCCCCGCCATTCTCCGTCGTGGTTTCCATTACCACCACTCCTAGTTGGTTGATTCTTGTGCTTCCGCCATTGGCGGAGCCATAGCCTATCTTCCAACCTGGTTACCACACGTATTTTGGCAGGGGCTACTGGTTTTATCTAACTTTATCGCTCCGGCACCAGCGGAGCATATGTTAGGCTGTAAGTGTTTACTTGGTACTCATGTACTTTTTCACTTACAGGCTACCAACTGCCAGGTCCCAGCCTGCAACGCGACGCTCTATGACCCCTGTGGACATGACGAGTGCAGGTCTCACGCCCCGTGTGCCACATCGTTCAACGAGACGATCGTCTGGCACCCCGAAGCCTGCGCTATATGCTACGACCTGGTCGGTCAGCTGGGGGATGGGGTAAGTCCATTATAGGCTTACTTATGATTTTACTAACAACTTCTAGTCGTAAGTTTGTTAACCCCGTTCCACAATTGGCAGTTAATCTCACCTTTCTTTCAGGCTAGCGGTGTGAGGGAAGTCGCCCTCGCCACCCTGAAAGCGTGGGTGGGCGGCTTTGGAAAAAACGCCGCCAAGGGCCAGCCCTACATTTTGGATAGGAAGCTGGCCATCCAGATCTTCCCCGCGGGCAAGTCGACGGGTTACGTCGACCCCTTGTCCGCTGCCCCACTGATTGCCTCCATCCAGCAAGACCTCCAGCAATCGTTTGGGGTCGTAGCCTCCCAGGAGTCGGTTCCGGACGTCGCTGCCCTGGACCTGAACCTTGAGCCAATGGCGGTAGTTAGCGAGGATTTGTTGGTTGAGGTAGGTTTGTCGGGCGCCCAAGGTCTTTCCTTGGGCGCTCCTGGATCTTCTCCTGTCCCCTCTTCTTCCGCTTCTTTCCAAGGCTTTGCGGGATCCGAGATCCCTATTCGCCCTCCCGCTCTCTCTGTACCTCCTAAGGAGAAGGGAAAGAGAGAACCGAAGACCTTGTCTAAGTCGACTTCTAGGAAGTCGTCTTCGTCTTCTTCGGTTAGGAAGTCGTCGACTTCCTATGCCGATGCGGTGAAGGCAAAGCCGGGCTCTTCCCAGTCGAAGAGCTCCAGAAGCAAGGCTTCGAAGGAGAAGGCTCGCGCTACCACCGAGCCACTGCCTTCTCCCGCCTCCGCTGCCTCCTCTCCGGCTATGCCGGCAGGGGTGGCAAGCACCAGCACCTGCGTTCCCTCTACTGTCTCACCAGGAGTGATGGAACAGGTGGGGGTGCTAGTAGGTTCCCAAATCTCTGCATTGGGTACGCGTTTCGAGCAGATGTTCGCGCAATTATCGAACAGTCTGTCTCAAACTGGACAGTCAATCCAGGACCTCTCTAATAGAATGAGAGAGAATGAGGACCGAGTGGCTGGGCTAGCTCAGGCTCCTCCCCCAGTCTCCCCTGCATCTAGCACGGGGATTCTTCAACTTCCACCTTATGACTCCTTGCCAGCTTTCTCTATGGAGAACCCATGGAGAGTAGCTGCCTACGCTCCATTTAAGGACGGGATGATTTCTATCCCGGAGTTTGGTACTCGAAGGATTGAGGACTTCGAGTTCTACCCTCCGGGTCTGACGCAGCCTTTCATCGGGTATGCTAGGCTGACGCCAACGGCTCTCACGAGAGAAGACAAAATCTCGAAGGAGTCAGTGCTTTACAGTAGAGATCACGCCCAGCGGGAATGGGTTCACTGCCTTGAGGACTGGGAGTGTACTAACACTAGACTCCAGGCCTACAAGAGTCCCTTCACTATTTTCGCGACGGAAGAGGAGGTCTCTCTTCCGTTCGCCACGAAATTGGTGGAGAAGGCTCTTCAGGCAGTCCTCAAGGATGAGCCCATTCCACAATTGAGGGAGTCGGAGTCTACTTCTCCACTCTTCCCCGCCTTCGGAGAGTTGTGGGAAAACCTGCCAGCTACATTCACGCTGGGTAAACTCAAGCCGGACTGCGCCATGGACCAGTTCGGTGAGAAATTACCTAGGCTGCCGGACTCCCTAATCCAGGCAGAGTTCGATGCGCGAACTAGGTTTGGCAGGTCCCTCAACTCTCTCATCGTTACAGAAATGGCTGCTCTTTCCTACGCTACGGAACCGCTGTTCAAGATTTTGGCAAAATCTCAGTTTCAGACGGTTCTGTCGGACGCTTTTGACTTCTTCCAGGCCAGGAGGAACTGCCGGAAGCATGTCCTACAAGAGTGCACAATCAGGCATGAGCCTAATAGACTCTTGGCTGCGAGCATGTGGGGAGCGGATCTCTTCCCAGAGTCCGCAGTGAACGAGGTCCACCACGAAGCTGCTAGACTCAACCAGAGCCTTAGAGCTAGGTGGGGTATTTCCTCTAAGAGGAAACAGGAATCCGTTCCCACTGCTGGCAAGAAACCAAAGAAGGCTGGTAAGAGGTTCCAGCCTTATAAAAAACTCCAACATCAGCAGCAATTTGTGCAGGCAGTCCCAGTTACCCAACAGGGACAACCTTCCACATCTAAACAGAACCAACCTTTCCTCCTGGTGCCCCACCCAGCAATCTCAACCATCCACTTCCTACGCTATCATCGACGGCCTTTAACCCTGCTTATGAGGCTCAAGGCTACTCTCAAACCGAGAGGTAGGGCGAGAGGTTACTTTCGTCAGCGTGGCGCAGGAAAGAGGCACGAGGAATAGGCAGTTCAGAGGAGGGCGTGGTGGCCAACCCGCCCCATCAGCAATGAGGCTCCCAGGTAGATGAGGCTGTTCCTCTTCCGCCACAGGTGGGGGTTCAGCAATTGGGCACAGAGCATAGTGTCCAAAGGATTAGGCTGGAGTTGGATCAAAGATCCCCCTCCAATCAAATCATTTCATCAGGTACCGTCAAAGGAATTGATAGATTACGCGGAAGAACTCCTTCAGAAAGGAGCTATTGCGAGAGTCAAACATCTAAAATTTCAAGGGCGCTTATTCAGCGTGCCAAAGAAAGGCTCAACAAAAGAAGGGTAATCTTAGACTTGTCAAAGCTAAACTCTTTCATTCGCTGCGACAAGTTCAAGATGCTTACCCTCTCGCAAGTAAGGACCCTACTTCCGCGTGGAGCCGTCACATGCTCCATCGATCTTACAGACGCATACTATCATATCCCTATAGCCAGGCACTTCCGCCCATTCCTAGGATTCAGGCTAGGAAATCAGACATTCTCATTCAAAGTGATGCCCTTCGGTCTGAATGTAGCCCCCAGGGTATTCACAAAGATAGCAGAAGTGGTTGTACAACAATTGAGAGCTCAGGGAATCATGGTAGCGGCATACCTCGACGATTGGTTGATCTGGGCACCAACAGTCGAGGAATGTCTCGAAGCTACCAAAAGGTAGTTCACTTTCTGGAACATCTGGGGTTCCAGATAAACAAAACGAAATCCAGACTTACTCCGGAATCTCATTTTCAGTGGCTAGGAATCCAATGGGATTTGTCTTCCCACAATCTATCAATTCCAGTGGCCAAACGGAAGGAAATAGCAAAATCTGTCAGGCAATTCCTCAAATGCAAACAGACGTCAAGAAGAAACCAGGAGAGAATCCTAGGGTCTCTTCAGTTTGCTTCGGTAACAGATATCCTTCTGAAAGCAAGCTGAAAGATATAAATCGAATTTGGCGGTCAAGAGCAAACTCCAAATATCGAGACAAGGTTGTCAGTAGTAATTCCACAGATCCTCCGCAACCAACTACGGCCTTGGTCAAAGTAAAGAACTTAGCCAAGAAGGTACCCCTTCAATATCCCCTCCCAGTGTTAACCATTCACAACTGATGCTCCCTGTCCGGGTGGGGGGATACTCTCAGTTCAAACAGGTTCAGGGGGACTTGGTCAGTTCAATTTCGCCAGCTCCATAAACGTGTTGGAAGCAATGGCAGTATTTCTTACTCTGAAGAGACTGCTTCCCCCGAAGAAGTCTCATCTAAGGCTAGTTTTGGACAGTGCAGTGGTAGTTCATTGCATCAACAGAGGAGGGTCCAAATCCAAGCATGTGAACCATGTCATGATAGCCATCTTTGCATTAGCAAACAAACACAAATGGCATCTGTCTGCCACTCACCTGGCAGGAGTAAGAAATGTGATAGCAGACGCCCTGTCCCGGTCAGTTCCTCTGGAATCAGAGTGGTCTCTGGACATCGGGTCATTCCAGTGGGTAAGCCGGAGAGTCCCAGGTCTCCAAGTGGATCTCTTCGCCTCACAAGCGAACCACAAGCTCCCTTGCTATGTGGCCCCCAACCTGGACCCTCTGGCTTATGCCACGGACGCCCTGTCGTTAGATTGGAATCAGTGGAGGAGGATTTATATTTTTCCTCCAGTGAATCTTCTCTTGAAAGTCCTAGACAAAACTAAGGTCTTTCAAAGGGATAGTAGCTCTGATTGCACCGGACCTGGCCCAAGAGCAACTGGTATCCTCTTCTTTTGGAATTTGGGTCTCCGACCTCAACGGATCCCCAATCCCAAACTGTCACAATCAGTACAAATGAGGACTGTGTTCGCTTCCTCAAGAACTCTCCAGACCCTAACTTTATGGACTTCATGAAGTTTGCGGCTAATAAAGATGCTGACATTGATCCACAGAACATTCTCTTCCTAGAAATCAGATAAGAGGGAGTCAACCATTAGACAATATGACTCAGCTGTTAAAAAATTAGCATCTTTCTTGAGAGAATCGAACACCACAACCATGACAGTTAATTTGGCTATATCCTTTTTCAGATCCTTGTTTGAAAAAGGTTTAGCAGCTAGCACGATTACCACTCACAAATCGGCTTTGAAGAAAATCTTTCAAGTAGGTTTTCAGATAGATTTGACTGAATCTTATTTCACATCTATCCCTAAAGCCTGTGCTAGACTTAGACCTTCTCAGAGGCCTACTACAGTTTCATGGTTCTTAAATGATGTCCTCAAACTAGCTTCAGATACTGACAACTCATCTTGTACGTTCATAATGCTCCTGAGGAAGACATTATTCTTATTAAGCCTAGCCTCAGGAGCTAGAATTTCAGAACTGTCGGCTCTATCCAGGGATGCGGGTCATGTGGAATTCCTCCCATCAGGAGAAGTTCTACTTGCTCCGGATCGTAGCTTTTTAGCCAAAAATGAAGATCCTCTTGCAAGGTGGGCTCCTTGGAAGGTTATCCCACTTCCACAGGATCCTTCTCTCTGCCCAGTATCAACTCTTTTAGAGCCTTTCTATCTCGTACTTCTTCTAGATCCTCAGGTGCTCTCTTTATGAGAGAAAAAGGTGGTACTTTATCAGTTAAAGGCATTAGACAGCAAATCCTTTACTTCATTAAACAAGCCAACCCTGAGTCATTCCCAAAAGCACATGATATCAGGGGAGTAGCCACCTCAATTAATTATTTCCAACATATGAACTTTGAGGATCTTAGGAAGTATACTGGATGGAATCCCCGACAGTCTTTAAACGGCATTATTTTTAAAGTCCCCTTGGGAATCTTTAAAGTTTTTTTCAGCAGTAGCAGCGGGAAACATAGTTTTCCCCTGATACGTTTAGTAGTTGTAGTATTGATCCAGGTCTCCTTTCTACCTACTTCAACCAACATGCCTCAACCTATCGTCAGGCTACTCAACATCATAGCCTTAGCCGTTGTATCATATAGTGGATTGTCCCTTATTTTTTTTGCTAGGGACAACCACTTTTGTACTGATATGTACTTCAGTGTACCTACCCTTATTTTTATGCTAGGGTAGGACACAATATGTTTGTATATTCACCATTTTGTGTTTCTGATGAACTTCAGTCACAATGTGTTTGTATATATTTTGAATAATTATATTAATGATGGATTTCAGTGTACCTACCCTTATTTTTCTGCTAGGGTAGGACACATGTATGTATATATTTTGTAATTATGTGTTCTAGTTAAGTAAATCCCAAATTTGCCTTATTTTACATGCATCTCTGTAATTTTATTTATTTACCATTTAAGTACTTTAAATTACTAACATTCTATTATTTTACTGTTATAATAAGTTAGTTTAAGTGCTTAATTTGTATGCTGTAATTGATTTACTTATATATATCCATCATTTTAAACTGTTTTTCATTGTTTCCTTTTCCATCTTGTCTGTTTCTCTGGTACTCTTTCATAGGCCGACACGAGCTGAGCCCAGAAAAAAGGATTTTGACGAAGGAAAAATCTATTTCTGGGTGATTGGCTCGTGTCGCCCTATGAAACCCCCCCTTTTTTATGGTTTGTTTTCCCCCCCTTGCAGGACAAGATGTATTTACTGTTTTTAATTAAGGATTATGGACCGCTAAGGGGCGCTGCTGTCCGTGGCGTCCTCTTAGTAGTAGTAGTAGGGGCTGCATCGCCCGTTGGTATCAGCTCTCTCTTGGGGGGATTCTGATAGGGAAGTTCTAATTGGTGTTTGTCTCGTGGTAGTGTTCCACACTCGCCCCTATATCATACCGACACTTCTTTTTAAGAGTGAGCGAGTCAGTTTTACTGACATTTTCTTAATTTTGTTTTTCTCTGGTAATTTTAGGCTAATTTTACCTAGAAAGAATGATATTAAGGATACTTTCATAGGGCGACACGAGCCAATCACCCAGAAATAGATTTTCCTTCGTCAAAATCCCTTTTTTACGTTAATTTCTAGATTTTTGTAAGTTAAGTGTTACAGTTTTGTTAAGGTGTTTCGTAAATTTTAGTTTTATAGTTTTCCTTAAATTTTTTATGTGTTTTGGTAAAGTTAAGTGTACGTACGTACGTACGTTTTCTGCCATTTGTCCTCCTCCTCCTCTGCTGCCACTATCGGAGATACCCTCACTCGAAAGGTAAGCTTCCACATTTTACGTTACAGTAATAATATTTTTTGTACACTAATATACACTTTATTTACAGGTTTTGGATTTTTATTCTTAATTTAGGTATTGAATGGTCAAAACTGTTGAAGTATTTCATTGTTTATAGGTCAATTTAGCTTTATTATGAAATTTAATGGGGTGTTTTTGGAGGGCTTGGAACGGATTAGCCATTTTACATGTAAAATGTGTTCCAAGATACGAAAAACTCATTATACGTAGGCCGCCTCGGAACGGATTAATTTCGTATCTCGAGGTACCACTGTATCTCGTCGAAGTTTTGATATACTCCCCCACAAGAAAAACTTGTCTACATTATTTACAATAGTCCTGTTCTTATTATTGCCTTCCTGACTTCTGCAGCTTTCTGACCAGTCTTTCTGCTCTTGCCGGTGCTTGGCTGAATATCTTCTTCTGCAAGATCAATTTTTCAATATCTCCTGCCACAACTCAAGGGGATTTAAGTTAATTACAGGTCTCATGATGCGGCAGGATCACATGCTCAAAAAACAAGCGGGCAAAATCCCCCCCTACATAAACTTAACCAATCCAGCTGCCAAAGTCACCCTCAATCACACTTTCCTCTTTACACTACTGAATACACGCAGGACGATTGACCTACCTACACACAGAACAAAAAAACACAAACATGTACTCGCCCAACTCCAGATATTCCAGGCTATGCTGTGCAGTCTGCTGGTCAAGGTTACTGAGACACCACCAACAACAAAGAAAAACAACCACAACCCAAGAACCACAACCCCACAACTCAACAACAACAACACATCAACCAAGGACCACAACCCAACAGCACAACACAACTCTCAAGGACCACAACCCCACAACTCAACAACAAACAAGGAACACAACCACAACAAAAGACCACTGCAAAAACAATCACCAACACAAAAAAACAGCAAAACAACAAGCCAACACACACCCACTAACAACACCAAGAAATCACAACAGCTCACCAACAACAACCCTCAACCACAACAACTCACATATAACTCAACAGGAACTCATAATGACAACAAACCCAACAACGCTAAACCAAACAATACCAAACTCAACAACAAATCAATAATACACAATAACTGACTATCAATGCCTTCACAGACCGCTGACACTATTGACTATCACAGATTCTGCCTCAAGACTCACTCAAAACTCTGATCTTGACAACTTACTCCAGCTGCACCAGCAGACAACCCAGAACTCGCCAACAGCCAATTCCATCATTAACCAACCATCCATCCACCAATTACGCCCTCTCTCTCTCTCTCTCTCTCTCTCTCTCTCTCTCCCCCCTCCCTTCCTCTCTCCTCTCGTCTCTCTCCCTCTCTCCTCTCTCTTCTCTCTCTCTCTCTCTCTCAAGGACGTTGTCAAATGGAACTCCCATAAATCCTCCATAATGAGCTGGCTATGAGCCCATTCTTAGAACAGCCACTCTTGGAACCTTGTCTTGCCCCATATGTAACTTTCACTTGCTCCTTGGCCCCTCATCCTGGATCAAGAGATATGCATCTTTCCTACTCGATGGGTCTCTTAGCATTGTTAAATGCTCTCTCTCCAATCTTTTTCACAGGTTGTCGCACAACCTCGACAACTTGGACAGATATGTACGGGAATCTTTTCTCGGTAACTCTCTGTCCATAGGTAAGGTCACCAGAGATCTCTTCCCAATTTACTACTTCTCTTGAGAAGAACAGAACTTTCTTCCAAGAACCAAGTGGTTAGAGGTTAAAATATTCTGATGCTGCTACAAATGTGGTGGCATTGTCACTCCACAGGAGTGCTGGGAAACCTCTTCTGCAGTGGATCTTTATAAAACCATGCTGCAGTAGAATTTTCTAAAACTCATGAGGAACGAGTCACAGGACTGGTTATCAACTAGTTCCACATGTATGCCTTTGGTTATCAGGCATGTAAATAGGATGATATGAGCCTTCTTAGTGCCCTGTCCATTTCCCTTAACCCATAATGCACTGGTCTAGTCCATACCTGTGATATTAAAAGGTTGCTTACACTGCACCTTGAACTCAAGTAATGGATAAATCATATTTGGTTTTTACGGCCCTCCCTGCGTTCTCCTACAAATAACAGCAGTAGTGTAATATACTCTTAGTTACCTAGTTGCCTGATCTGTGGGATCCAGAACTCTTGCATGACACTCGCCACAGTTGCATTTACACCCATATGAGTATTATCATTATGATGTTCTTTAATAATTACCTGAGTAACATAGCAACTTTGGCAATACAGTGTACCCCTTATTCACGGGGGATGAGTACCAGACCCCCACAAGAAAAGCTAGAATCCGCAAATAGTTAGAAACCCCTCTAAAAATGCTTGTAACTGCCTTTTCTGATAGTTCAAACAAGAAAAACCCTCTAAAAATGTTTATAACTGAATATTATAATAGTTTTATCACAAAAAATGCATTTAGTAATGAAAATTATATGAAAATACAGTACTAATCTGTGAGTATTTCTCAATGAAAAATACTTCAAACAGGCTAATTTCCTGCAAATAATGGGTAGATATGGTCCAAAGAGAAATCGTCGATTAGATGAGTCTGCGAATCTCAAGAATGCGAATACAGGGGGTCCATTGTAGCATTGGAAATTTAGCAGCTTCTCGGGTAACTGCACAAGTTCTATTCTACCCTTACACTTTATTAACCCAGTGTCCAGGTACAGATTCAACTGGTGTACAAGAGCTAGTTTTGGTTTTCTTACCTTCATCAAACCCTGGTATTCCTCTTTGCAAAATTCTTTTTGCATGAGGACAATAGTCTCAATCTTTGCCTCTAGGAGTTCTTCCAAGGTCAAATCACCAGGTACTTTCACATTGGTTGAACTCTTACAATTATTCAAAAACTGTAGGATCCATGCTGTGGTCCTATAGACCTTTTTGACCTTGCTGAATCTTAACCAATTCAGCAAGTGAGTATAACACCATTCAGGTTGTCCCTTGCATTTTTGACCAAAATTTTCTCTTCCCTAGCCTGTACAAGTGATTCACCCACCCATAACCTATCTATTGGATAAGACAAATCTTTTAACCAAGGGGTCCCTTCCACCAGAAGGAACTATCCGAGATAATTTCTGTCCTTTTCCCACATGTCAACCAGTCACTGGGAATATCATCTGTAGGCACATAAGACAAGCCTGCCTCTGAAATTGAAGAGTTTATTTCCTGTAATCTATTTTTCACAAATAGAGGTAGAAAAATTTTTGATACTAGCTGACTTAGGGAACTTTACTGTGAATAGTTAGATGAAGAAAGAGAATATGAAAGGTGGTACAGTAAAAGGAACGAAAGTGGTTGCACCTAGGTGCTGAAGGCACGCTGCAAAGAACCTTAAGTAATGCTTACAGTGCA
Organism: Macrobrachium nipponense; assembly: GCF_015104395.2. Taxonomy (NCBI): domain Eukaryota; kingdom Metazoa; phylum Arthropoda; class Malacostraca; order Decapoda; family Palaemonidae; genus Macrobrachium; species Macrobrachium nipponense. The sequence goes on along the minus strand of NC_087208.1, from coordinate 5,096,058 downwards.
CCGCATGAGGTCCACTGACAGCACTACCCCCTTACAGAGCATTGAGATAGGAGGACTGAAATTGTTTTAACGAGAGACTGTATTGGTCATTCCTGATTGACACACAGCTTTATGCTTGAAGGAACTGATTCTCCAGTCTGTGTTTGTTCTGACTGCCTGATGACAGTTGAACATAATTCTGGTTTCTTGTCCAATATATGGTGATGCCCACAGGAAATTTGGTCTTTCAGGGAAACTAACTTGCTTATATTTTAGGATATGATGAGGATGTCAATAACCTTGTAAAATTCTTATAAGAGATTGATATATATTACAAAATTTAACTTTAATTTTACCTATCACCTAATGCATACAAGTGTATGCAGTTACACTTTTATTTGTATTTTAATATAAAAATAATTTTTAAAATATTTGTACTTTTTTTTTTTTTAAATATGATTTTTAATTTGTCATTCCATTAAGGTTATCATCACCTTCATTTACATTTCATTAATCATTAGGTTACTGTATTTATTTCATTCCACTACGGTGCTGAATGACCAAATAGGTCCCAGTGCTTGGTCTCATATTGCATCCATCCACCACCTATTCACAGATTTTTCTATGGAACATACATATACATTATTTGAAATTTGCCTATTTGCGGTGTTTTTCATAGAGAAATATTCACTAATTACTGCATTTTCATATTTTTGTGATTAAATGCATATTTTGTGATACAACTTAAAATACTCAGGTTGGTGAACGGCAATCTGGTTTTATGGCGCTTGTCTAGTGCCATAAAATCGGCTATTTATGGTGCCATAAGACGCCAAGTTCTTGTTATCGGCGCCACAAGATGCCAATAATAGATTTACGGCGCCATAACATACCTAAAGAGGTGCCATTAACCGGTTGTCAGTGCCATAAGCGCCATAAATCACCAAGTTTCGATTAATGGTGCTTTTCGCTCATCAGCACTGTGCCAAGAACAGAAACCCCCCCCCCCCCCCCCCCCCCGATAACCAGGGACTGCCTGTACAGGCATTTTTAGAGGGATCTTTTGGTGTTTGAACTATCAAAATAGGCAGTTATAAGCATTTTTAGAGAGGTTTCAAGTATTTGTGGATTTTGGCTACTTGTGGGGGTGGAGGGTTCATGGTACACATCCCCCTTAAATACCAGTGGTCCGACTGTAGCCAGAAAATCACGATGGACTTGCTGTGATCCTCAACACAGAAAGAAGTTGGTCCTAAGGTAGCATGAATTTTTGTCTTTGGTTACAATTATCATCATAACCCATATTCAAACCACTGTGACTGGAGATCAGATGGCAGTACCATGATCCAAAGTCAATGAGTCAATGATGCCAGATGCAGAAGACTGCACCTTAATGTAGAGTGCACTCATTAAAGTAACCAATGCTGTAGCTCAATGGCTGTTTTATCAATCTGTAAAATTTGTAATGTTCATATTACAGACCGGTTTCAAAATATGAGTGATCGAATTTGCGATTCCCCTTTTATGCGGTCGCTAGTTCTCAAAAACAGATTTTCTGGGCTCGACCTGTGTCGCCCAGTGAAATGTTCCTAAAGCACTCATTTCTAGGTATAAATAAATGCTAAATATACCAGAGAAAAAGCCATATGGAATGCCAGAGTACGTATATACCTCTGGCTCGCTCACCCTCAAAGGGTGTCGGTATAGCATCAGAGGCAAGTGGAAGCCACTACCACTGATACTTCACCAAATAGATCTCTCCTCTCTCAAAATCCCCCTCTGCAGAGGTGCCGTTACAACAGCTACCTTCCGCTCGCTACTACTACTGCCTCTGCCAAGAACGTCAATCGCACTCGAAGCGTTAACACGTTTGTTTTTGCTGCAAGGTATTTGTGAATTTTGGAAGTCATCATGTCTTCAGACGTTCAAGAAGCATCTTCATCTAAGTTGAGTATATTATTTGTTGACTTTGAAAGCGGTTAGGCAACTATGCATCAAGTATGGTGTTGTTTAATAATGAAGCGTTTGCATGGGAGCCAAGCGTATCGCTGTTCCCGAGTCGGCCATTTTGGATGCATTGTAGACCGCGTGCTTGGTCTTCTCAACTTTTTATTGCGGGGTATATTTTATGTTAACTTTTTTTGCACATCACAGTATACGTTACTGTTGTCGTGAAATTTTACCATTTCGCTCCTGATGGGTACCGATAGGTTGGTGTGTCACGGTTTGAACCATTACAATATTTAGCCTCTTTAGGGGGTTTCCCTCGTTTATCATCAGTCCTTCAGGAGCGATTTGGTTCCCTCACGAGAGTGCGGTGATATTTTTCATTCCTACGTCATGCGCGAGTATTGTGTTTGAGGTGACCTAGGCTAGCCTAGCGATACGCCATTTTAGTTTTGGGAGGTAAAGGAAACCTTCATTCATTCGCGGTGCTCATGCATGTAGTGTATGTGGTATTATTTATTTTATTATATTATAATATTATATTGCTAATTGTATTTTGATGAGGTTTGAAAGTCCTACACGAATATCTACTTACCCTAGCCTACCCGACCAGATCTAGGCTAGGTTTTGGAAGGTAGGCTTGGCAGTTGAGAGTACTTCTCGCTACCCATAGTTGGCACTAGTCCTGGCTAACCTAACCAGACTGACATATTAGTTTTGGAGCCGGGGAAGACAAGGGCAGCCATCTTCTTATCAAGGATATAGGGCTGCCCCTTGGTCACGTTGCGGCCGAATCCGCCGACCCAGGCCTTCAGGGTGGTTTGGGCGGCGTCCCTGACCACTTGAGCAGTCTGAAAGAGAGGGTCAGTATAAATACTTAAGCTACTTAAGACTAGTTTATGTTATCAACTGTAATGATATATCACTTAGAAGGATTGTATATATAGGCCAAAATCATATACAGTGTTCCCCCCGTATTCGCGTTCTCCGGATTCGCGGCCTATCTAGAAATTATTCGCGGACGGACTCGCCCATTCGCGGAATTTTCCGACGAAAATAATCACTAATTAGTGTATTTTGATGTTTATTTTCATGACTAAATACATTTTTATGATACAAAAATGATTTACTAATTTCAAATATTTAATTTTGATTTAATACTGTATTAGTAAGTTAATAAGTTTAAATAATCACATAATAAAAATAATAATTCTCTCTCTCTCTCTCTCTCTCTCTCTCTCTCTCTACTACAAAGATGTATGTTTTTTTGTATGATAAATAAATGATTTACTATTTTCAAATATTAATATTAATTTATACAGCAATAATATCAATTCATTAAAGAAAATACCATAGTGAATTAGTAAGATTTTAGCTTATAAATTTTAAAAATTATGGAAGAATGAAGGAAATCCCAGTCAGATTCTTTCTCTAACTCCAGGTACTAAAACTCAGATATACGTATCAAGTTAACCCTCTTACGCCGGAGCGGTAAAAAAAAATTTGTCTCCCTTGTGCCGGAGGGGTTTCGGAGTGAGCGCGGAAGCGGAAAAATATTTTTTTCAAAAAATCACAGCGCGCTTAGTTTTCAAGATTAAGAGTTCATTTTTGGCTCCTTTTTTTGTCATTGCCTGAAGTTTAGTATGCAACCATCAGAAATGAAAAAAATTATCATTATCATATATAAATAATGAGATATATGATAGCGCAAAAACGAAATTTCATATATAATTGTATTCAAATCGCTCTGTGCGCAAAAAGGTTAAAGGTAACTAGTTACTTTTTTTCGTTGTAATGTACACTAAATTGCGATCATTTGGCATATAACACATTGTAAAACGATCAAAGCAACACAGAGAAATATTATCACAATATAATGCATGAATTCTCGTAACGCGCGGACGTAAACATTTTTTTCAAAAATTCACCCATAATTCTAAATATTGTCCTAGAGACTTCCAATTACTTTCAAAATAAAGACAAATGATTGAATATTACTATACTGTAAGAGTATTAGCTTACAATTGCAGTTTTCGACCATATCTGACGAGTTAAAGTTGACCGAATGTCAAATTTTTTTATATATATATTTTTTATATGCAATTATTTCGGAAATAAGAAAAGCTACAACCTTCAAATATTTTTCGTTTTATTCTACATGAAATTGCGCACATTTTCATATATAAAACTCTATGAAATGCCTAATATGAAACGGAGCAAATATTCCGAGAATGGTACGTACGTATTTCGGAGATTTGTGGCGGAGAATCCGCGCGCAGAGGGAAGGAAAGATTATTTTTTATAATTCACCATAAATCTAAATATTTTGCTAGAGACTTCGAATTTGTTTCAAGATGAAGATAAATGACTGAATATTACTAGACTGTAAGAGTTTTAGCTTACAATTGCGTTTTTTTCGACCATTTCGGTAGAGTCAAAGTTGACCGAACGTGGTTTTTTTTCTATTTATCGTGATTTATATGCAAATATTTCAAAAAATGAGAAAAGGCTAAACCAACCTTCAATTATTTTGTTTGTTGTATTCTACATGGAATTGCGCACATTTTCATATGTAAAACTTTATTTGGTAAACGGCTAATTTAAAATGGTGCAAACATTACCACAATTGCACGTATGATTTTTTCGGAAGAGTTACCGCGCGGACATAAAGAAAATTTTATTTTTTTCATAAATTCACCATAAATCGAAATATTGTGCTAGAGACTTCCAATTTGTTGCAAAATGAAGGTAAATGCTTGAATATTACTAGAATATAAGCGTTTTAGCTTACAATTGCGTTTTTCGACCATTTTGGTAGTCAAAGTTGACCGAAGGTTGAAATTTTGGCAATTATCGTTATTTATATGAAAATATCTCAAAACTGATAAAAGCTACAACCATGGGTTGCTTTTAGTTGTATTGTGCATGAAATTGCGCACATTTCCATATATAAAACTTTATATAACGGCTAATTTTAAAATGGTGCAAACATTACCACAATCGCATGTATGATTTTTTTCGGAAGAGTTACCGCTCGGACGTAAGGAAAAGTTTTTTTCAAAAATTCACCATAAATCGAAATATTGTAGCTAGAGACTTCCAATCAGTTGCAAAATTAAGGTAAATGATTGAATATTACTAGAAATATAAGCGTTCTAGCTTACAATTGCGTTTTTCGACCATTTCGGGAGTCAAAGTTGACCGAAGGTTGAAATTTTGGCAATTGTTATTTATATGAAAATATCTCAAAACTGATAAAAGCTACAATCATGAGTATTTTATTGTTGTATTCTACATAAAAATGCGCACATTTTCATATATAATACTTCATGTAACGGCTAATTTACAATGGTACAAAAATTATGTCAAAGTGACGAAATAATTTCCGAGATGTGTCACAGATACTTTTTAGTGCGGCAAGAAAGAAATTCGCGCTTGCGCGCCTGCATATCGATTGTAAACAAAACAACACCTTGATCCGTGAACTCCCAGCATCCCCAAGGCGCGTGATTCAAGAGTTTTCGGCTGGTAGGCCTAAAAGTATTTTTCCGCGAATTTAAAAAAAAACTTTTGTATGACGACGTAAAATACGTCCAGTCGGCACCCGAGAGAAAAAAATTTTGACGTAAAATACGTCCAGTCGGCGTTTAAGGGTTAAGTGACCGAGGGGGAAGGAGGTGATTTGTTGCTGCCATCAAGTGGGCATGAAATTTCCACCCCCCCCCCCCTCTCTCTCTCTCTCTCTCTCTCTCTCTCTCTCTCTCATCTCTCGCTCTCTCTCTCTCTCTCTCTCTCTCAGATGAGAGATTTTTATGGTACATATATACAGAATATGTTTATTAATATTTTCAAATAATAATAATAATAATAATAATAATAATAATAATAATAACTGTAATTACAGAAATCATACGTGAAAGTATTTTACAAATACTACTACGATACTCTCTCTCTCTCTCTCTCTCTCTCTCTCTCTCTCTCTCTCTCTCTCTCTCTCTCTCTCTCTCTCAAAGCGATGTATGTTTTTTGGATGATGATTTACTAATTTTCAAATATCAATATTAATGTAAACAGCAATAATATAAATTCATTAAAGAAAATACTAAAGTGAATTAGCAAGATTTTAGTTTATAAATAAAAAGAATTACGTAAGAATGAAAGAAAATGCACTTTACCCCGCATCTTTCTCTTTGAACTCCAGTAGCAAGCCGAGTTGGCTGGGGTCCAACAACTGTGTTGCCATATCTCAGGATAATGTAAACTCTCTCTCTCTCTCTCTCTCTCTCTCTCTCTCTCTTTTACTGAGATGAGAGAATTTCTATGGTACATGTGTATGTTTATTAATATTTTTGCATAATAATAATAATAGTAATATAACTATATTCAAAATTCATATGTGATAGTATTTTAAAGAAGTACAATAATCTATCCACTTCACTCTTTTAACCCTTAAATGGCGAAGCGGTAAAAATCAAAAACCTCTCCCGAATGCCGGGGCCGGTTTTGGACGTGAGCGCGGAAGCGGAAATTTTTTTTTTTTTTTAAATCACAGCCGCGCTTAGTTTTGAACGATTAAGAGTTCATTTTTGGCTCCTTTTTTTTGTCATTGCCTGAAGTTTAGTATGCAACCATCAGAAATGATAAAAATTATCATTATCATATATAAATAATGCGATATATGATAGCGCAAAAACGAAACTTTCATATATAATTGTATTTAAATCGCGACTGTGCGCAAACGGTTAAAGGTAAACAAGTTACTTTTTTTGTTCGTTGTCGTGTAAACTAAATTGCGATCTTTTTGGTATAATAACACATTGTAAACGATAAAGCAACACAAGAGAAAATATCACAAAATGATGCATGAATTCGTAAACGCGCGGACGTAAAAAAATATTTTTTTTCAAAAATTCACCATAAATCTAAATATTGTTATAGAGACTTCGAATTTATTTCAAGATGAAGTTAAATTATGGAATATTACAATACTGTAGTTTTAGCTTACAATTGCAGTTTTCGACCATTTCGGAAGAGTTAAATTTGACCAAATGTCGAAATTTTTTTTATAAATATTTTTTTATATGCATTATTTCGGAAATTAGAAAAGCTACAACCTTCAAATATTTTTACTTTTATTCCTACATGAAATTGCGCACATTTTCATATATAAAACTCTATGAAATGCCTAATATGAAACGGAGCAATTTTCCGAGAATGCGATGTACGCAATTCAGAGATTTATGGCGGAGAATCCGCGTGCGGAAGGAAGGAAAGTTTTTTTCATAAATTCACCATAAATCTAAATATTTTGCTAGAGACTTCCAATTTGTTGCAAAATGAAGGTAAATGATTGAATATTACTAAAATATAAGAGTTTTAGCTTACAATTGCGTTTTTCGACCATTTCGGTAGAGTCAAAGTTGACTGAACATGGTTTTTTTTTTTTCTATTTATCGTGATTTATATGCAAATATTTCGAAAATGAGAAAAGCTACAACCGCCTTCAATTATTTTTAGTTGTATTCTACATGAAATTGCGCACAATTTCATATATAAAACTTTATGTAACGGCTAATTTAAATGGTGCAAACATTACCACAATCGCACGTATGATTTTTTCGGAAGAGTTACCGCGCGGACGTAAGGAAAATTTATTTTTTTCATAAATTCACCATAAATCGAAATATTGTGCTAGAGATTCCAATTTGTTACAAATGAAGATAAGTGATTGAATATTACAAAAATATAAAAGTTTTGCTTACATTGCGTTTTTCGACCATTTCGGTAGAGTCAAAGTTGACCGAAGGTTGAAAATTTGTCACTTATCATTTTTATATGAAAATATCTCAAAACTGATAAAAGCTACAACCATGGGTTGTTTTTTTTAGTTGTATTGTGCATGACATTGCTCACATTTCCATATAAAATAAAACTTTATGTAACGGCTAATTTAAAATGGTGCAAACATTACCACAATCGCATGTATGATTTTTTTTTCGGAAAGAGTTACCGCGCGGACGTAAGGAAAAAAGTTTTTCATAAATTCACCATAAATCAAAAATTATTGTGGCTATGAGACTTCCAATTTGTTGCAAAATTAAAGGTAAATAGTTGAATATTACTACAATATAAGCGTTTTAACTTACAATTGCGTTTTTTCGACCATTTCGGTAGTCAAAGTTGACCGAAGGTTGAAATTTTGGCACTTATCGTTATTTATATGGAAATATTTCAAAACTGATAAAAGCTACAATCATGAGTATTTTTGTTGTTGTTTTAATTCTAAATGAAATTGCGCGCACATTTTTCATATTACTAATACTCCATGTAACGGATAATTTTAAAACGGGTGGCAAAAAATTATGTCAAAGTGACGAAATAATTTACCGCGCGGACGTAGGAAAATTTATTTTTTTCATAAATTCACCATAAATCGAAATATTGTGCTAGAGACTTCCAATTTGTTACAAAATGAAGGTAAGTGATTGAATATTACAAAAATATAAAAGTTTTAGCTTACAATTGCGTTTTTCGACCATTTCGGTAGAGTCAAAGTTGACCGAAGGTTGAAAATTTGTCACTTATCTTTTTTATATGAAAATATCTCAAAACTGATAAAAGCTACAACCATGGGTTGTTTTTAGTTTGTATTGTGCATGACATTGCTCACATTTCCATATATAAAACTTTATGTAACGGCTAATTTTAAAATGGTGCAAACATTACCACAATCGCATGTATGATTTTTTTCGGAAGAGTTACCGCGCGGGACGTAAGGAAAAAGTTTTTTCATAAATTCACCTAAATCAAAATATTGTGCTAGAGACTTCCAATTTGTTGCAAAATTAAGGTAAATAGTTGAATATTACTACAATATAAGCGTTTTAACTTACAATTGCGTTTTTCGACCATTTCGATAGAGTCAAAGTTGACTGAAGGTTGAAATTTTGGCACTTATCGTTATTTATATGAAAATATTTCAAAACTGATAAAAGCTACAATCATGAGTATTTTATTGTTGTATTCTAAATGAAATTGCGCACATTTTCATATATAATACTCCATGTAACGGATAATCTAAAACGGTGCAAAAATTATGTCAAAGTGACGAAATAATTTTTGAGATGTGTCACTGATACTTTTTAGTGCGATAAGAAAGAAATTTGCGCTTGCGCACCTGCGTAACGATTGTAAACAAAACAACGCCTTGATCCGTGAACTCCCAGCATCCCCCCAAGGCGCGTGATTCAAAAGTTTTCGGCTGGTAGCCTATAAGTATTTTTCCGTGACTTTTTAAAAAAACTTTTTTGAGTCGACGTATGGTACGTCCATTCTGGCGTTTAAGGGTTAAATAAGGACAACCCCCCCCCCCCTCTCTCTCTCTCTCCTCTCTCTCATCTCTCTCTCTCGCCTCTTCTCTCTCTCTCTCTCTCTCTCTCTACACGAGATACTAGCATGCGCTAGTGGTAACTCTCGCCCTCTGTTAGGGCTGGAAGTGTATGTATAAGTATATCTTTAAGGACATTACTACATTTTATGGTAAAATAATAATATACAGTACTACTAGTTTACAAATAATATTACGTTTAATGAGATTAAACAGTAACAATAACATTCTCTCTCTCTCTCTCTCTGCTATTGGCTGTTTATATATTTCTAATGGTAAAATGTTTAAGATTTACTTTAAAATGATATTGATACTATACCAATTGAATGGGTATGTTTGTGTAGGATAATACTTTAAGTAGACATTTGGTATTGTGATTTCACATTCCATTGTTCCCTTGTAAAAAGAAAATGGATGTCTCAAATAGTAACAGTATGAAAGAAAACGTGCATGACTGAATACTTATGGGGGGACTGAATTATTTTCACATACGTCACTAAGTCATTCAGTACATACATAGTATGTATTTATGTATAAACATAAAATGTAAGATTTACTTTAAAATAGTATTAATAATATTTCAAAGATTAATATGAACCATAATAGGATATTTTATGTATATTTGATGATGAAGGATGGTCTTTTAAGGGATACTTTGGTGTTTGCATGTTCAGGATAGTTTTATGAGCATTTTTAGAGGGGGTTCCAAACATTCGCGATTCTAACTATTTGCGGGGGGCTCTGGTACGCATCCCCTGCGAATACAGGGGGACCACTGTATGTGAAAACCTGGTATCCGGGAAAGTACTTACTCCGGAGGAGACCTGGTCCACCAATTCGTAGCAAATGGTGCAACTCTCGTGATGCCAGACAGCTAGCTCCCCATAGCGGATGGTGCAGGTAGCATGGGTCCGGCAGACCTCGTGCCCACAGGGGTCCTGTAGGACAGCGTTACATCCTGACTCCTGGCAGTGGGTGGCCTGTAAGTGAACAGATACATGAGTATCAACACTAACTAGTTGGACTAAGTCCAAGAAGTGATATATCATAACACCGGAGTACACCGGAGTTACTTAATAGAAAAAAGCTCGGCCTGCCGTGTAAAGTGGTGGGTGTCCGATAGAATTGGTAAACTAGATTCAGTGCGTCTCCGGTGTTGCCGGAGGACGAAAAATCACCGAAGCAGAGTTACCTAATCTATACGCCAGAACGAGGAGTACGAGAACGGCGGGGGAGGAGCAGGCGGGGGCCAGCAAATAATGGCGGGGAGGATGACTCCGCCGTAAAATGATATCAAAATTTGTAGGTGGTGAACCCAGGTGGTGAGCGGGATCTCCGCCAACTTAGCAAATATATAAAGGATGTATATAATCAATAATGAAATAAAAGTAAACATGCAAAAGAAAATAAACACATGGCGGAGCTCTTCTGCAGTCACCAAACCTGGGGCCTGGCTGAGCCGGAGCCCCAAGCCGCCGGAGCGGGAGGGAGGGATGGTGACTCGGGATGAGAGAGAGCTCGATTCGGAAGCTGAGGAGGTCCAAGCACAGCCGAGCCAGGTGGCCAGCCGAGACTCGACCGTACAGGGGAGCCCCCTCGGTACCGAAGGGTGAGAGCGGTGCGAGCCGAGCCAGCATCGGGTGTTCCCCCCTTCTAACTCCCGTATCCCCCACCGTGGAGAGGGGGGAAGAAGGGAGGGAGCTCGGATGGTTGCCAGGGACAACAGGAACGAGCAGTACTCCCCCCCCCCCACTAGAGGGGGGAGGAAGCATGGGGAACAGACGCAGGGTGGCTCATGGCGATCGCCCGGCTTCGTCGCGGACGTGGTGTGAGCCACGCGGTGAGACAGGCCAGGCGGTCTGAGGTAGCCTAGGCTACCTCTAACCGTCTCAAAAAGCATGAATACAAAAACATCCTAACAGAACACGGGGGGGGGGGAAGAAAAATAAATAGGACGAGAGAAAGCGTAGTCCTGGAGAAGCTAGACCGAGCCAACCAAGAAGGGAGGACGGCTAGCGACTCAAGGAGCTGGCCTATGCCGATACGTAGGAACGTAGGGCGGTGGCCAGGGTGGTCAGGACTAAAAGGAAGGACGTATGTTCAAAGGGAGCCTATCACAGACCTAAAACAAAGGAACATGCATGCATGAACACTGAGCTAAGGAGCGATGAAGGCTACGCACTCAAGAGAGCTCAAGGAACCCCCGTGTAAAGCTAAGCTTAAAATTAATACGGCAAAGCTGCAAATTCACAATGCAAAGTATGTACTGCTAAAATATTCAAGCTTCAACGGTATAGAGGACCGAAGAAGCACGAAATAATGAAACACGTGGGGCGAGCCGAGCAAGGTGACTCGGCAACAAAGCCGACGGGGACGGCGTCTTATTATAACCTAAATAAAAATGGTTAAATGGGCCCCTGACCGGCTAAAAATAGGTGAAACACTTCTAGCAGTATTTAACTTAGATGCAGCGATGGCTTGGCGTTCCATGATGAGATAAATCCAAAAGGAAAGCCCAAAAACACAGATCGAAGAAAAACGTGGGAACTGGATGGTGCTAACGAAAAGGATGACCGGTAGAGGCGCTGGTGGTGGCGTCGAGGGTGCTAGTAGTAGTCATAGCTGGGAGCGGGCCTTGCATCGGCCCTCTCTGGTAGGGGGATTTCGAAGAGGGATGAATCTAAATGGTAAGAGACCCGTGGTAGTGGTTTCACTCGCCCCAGAAACCATACCGACACCTTTTATATAAGGTGAGCGAGTCAGAATGTTCTGACATTTCCATTTTAGCTTTTTCTCTGGTATGTTAGCAATAATTTACCTTAGAAATGTGTGCTAAAGGGACATTTCATGTAGTGACACGGGCTGAGCCCAGAAATGGGTAGTATAAAAAAGTTTGACTGGGTAAGTTGCCATTTGCCTTGGCCGTAATGGAATTATTCCCATAAGGTATGTGTATCGAAATCTGCGATTTTCCAGTTCTGTGAGGCCACGGAGCAACCAAAATCTTGCATAATTGGGGACCGTACTTTATATGAAAGTGTATTTATATCTAAGTAAACTTAAGGCAACTTATAAATGTATAAGTGAACTACTGCAATTTAATGTAACATGTAGTAATCTTACTTAAGCTAAGAGAAGGAACTTTACAAAAATTTAAAACCAAGGTAATTAAATAGTCCTGGCTGTAATCTGAAATAAATCTGCATTCTGCAAGTGGCTTTTACTGTCTTCACAAGATTTGAAGTTGTAAAAGGACCGACCTTGTACTATACATACTATGAACTAAGGTGACATTGCAGTCATCCATTTTGTACTGTACAGTCAGCATCAATACTAGATGCTGATTCTTTGTAAAAGTTCAAGTTCTTAGAAAGTTATAAAACTTACCCCCCAAAAATAAAAAACATATAACTCTAGTATAACTCACACAGGAAGTCTTACTGTAAAGAAGTTATTTGAGTACTAAATGCATTGTACAATAATAACTATTTAATGAGTAACCCTAAAAGGCAATATATTTGTAATACACTTACTTGTTAACGAAAAACTTGTTTGAAGTGTCCATTATCAAGGATAAATCTGCATTTTGCTTGTAGCTTTTCTTGTCCTTTGCAAGATCTGGAGTTTTGTAAAGACCTGCCCTATACAGAAACTGATGACGTACCTTGATATGGAACAGAGACTTTTGAAGAGCCTCACTAGCTGCAATTTGTGCTTGTTCTAGACCCATCATCTAGAATAGAATAGATATAATATATTACTCAGGACTAAAAATTCATGCCAAATGAAAAGATTACAAAAATAAATTGGATAGATTCATACAAGTAGCTTTTATTATAACACAGAAGAGTAAATAGACAAAACTGCAGAGTTGAATTTCTAGACACAGTATTGTTTTTAGTGTTCTGTACAAGCACACAGCAGTTGTTACTCCTCTATGTATGAAGAATATGACTGTCTGCATATTTTGAAAACATCCATATCTTGTAAAACATGAAGACATTCAAAACAAGAAAATTTGTATATATACAGTATTTTCTTGGTTAGAAACCATGAAAGTACATACGTACTGATATACAAAATATGTAAGATGACATCTCTTCTTAGGAAAAAGTACTACAGTCCAACCGCTTAAAACCAGCACCTATACAATCAGGCCACTGCCAGATCACAGAAAATCCCTGAAGATAGAAATTACCTACAAAAAACCCCTAATGTAAACATAGTCTTTGCCAAATCCATTTAATGAAATCCCACATAGCTTATATGGTGACCTGTGTTTTCCCATCAAAAGTTTAGCCCGCAAAGCATTCTTGAATTTAATCCAACCCCCCTGTCATTCCCCCCCGATTTATCCCTTATTCTCCTACCCCCCGCCCAAACCCCCATCTTCAAACGGTCCAATGCGTATAATAAGGTGGCGGGGTTCTCAAATAAACCAAAGCTGCCTGAAGAATCACCCGATTCATTAGTTTACGCTCCTTAAACTTCTCTCCTGTAAGTGACAGGCCATCTCTTCCAAATAGATCCTTGCACCCACTGCGGCACTTGTTTTTTCCGGCTTAAACCTTTTCTATGGCTTTGTTTTCAAGTGCAAAAAACCATCAAAAACTGAGTTTTGGATTTTTTTGCCCGCCTTGCATTTTTTTTGGCAGTTTTATGTTTTTGGGGAAAGCGGATAAGAGAGATAAAACGCGTTTGGGGGGGGGGATGCTTTAAACCTGCATGCGAGCGAGAGACGAGAGGATGAGAGCAGAATGCGGGAAGAGGAGAGAGAAGAGGGATCAGAGAGAGAGAAAAAGACAATGTTGGTAGTGATTGAGGTTAGGTTTTACAGCAACCAGAATATTTCGTTGCAAAGGTCAAAATAATAGAGTTTTGTATTAAGGATAATGAATAATTTTAGTTAAAACTGTTTGTCATGTACTCGTATGCAATTCTATTTCAATACATTTAACTGTCCATTCTCGATTATTAAATTTATGAATATAGCAAAACGCATCATTTGCATTTCTGCTAATCTTTTGTACTTCTTAAAATTAAAACAAAGTTCTAATTATTACTTACCGCGTAAATTTATATAGATAAGCGTTTCACTCACCCGGCAACGGTTGTGTCAAAGTTCTGAAGTTTGTGGGTTGGGGCGTGCTAAGTTTTTTCAGTTTTGGTTTTTGGCTAAGTAACAATGCAACCTGGTCCACGGTTTCCGGAAAGAGGGAAAACCAACATTAGGCAAAGAGCTTCGGGGTTGTTTTGTGCCCTAAAAAGAAAATCTCCATGCTAAGGGACGGATGTTGGCTTAGGGTTCCAATTGATATTACATCTGGGTAAGTAATTAATTAAACTTTAAGTTTTCTGGGCTCAGTTCGTGTCGGCCTGTGAATAATCCCGTTAAGATTACATTGTTTTCTATAAATCACCAATAACCTAAATAATAGAGAAAAAATAAAATCAAGAAGAGTCAGGGAATGCTGACGTCGCCTCCACTCTTGTAAAAGAAGGTTCGGTATGGTAACAGGAGGCCGAGTGAGACCACTACCCGACGCAACACATATGCCATTTCGAACGTTTCCACCTCAAAAATCCCCCAACCTGAGATAGCTGATCCCAAAGGTGATGCGGCCCGCTACTACTACTAATACAGGACGCCAAGCGGGGTGTCAGCGCCCTCTAGTGGCCACTCCCTTTTAATTAGCATATCGACAACACTCGCCGTTTTTTGGGCGTGCTCTTTGTTGTTGTGTTCGCCTTTTGGGTTTTGATTTTCTCCAAGATGGAACAGCGCTGCTATCGCACAGCTAAGTTAAGTGCCTTGAAAGGTTAAATTTTTTGTACTTTCGTCTTCCAGGGACCAGGTATTTTCCGTTTTTTTTTTTTAGTTTATATACCAGTCCAACCCGTGGTTGCGACGTCGTTTGGCGGCCAATGGAGCCACCTCGGGTTGTTTGGTGGGAATTTCCCAGTCGTTCCATAACTGGACGTCTTTTATTACCTTCATGGACTGGACCTTATTTTGCGTTCATCTTCTATTTAAACTCGTATTTTAAGAATTTTAGATCCCACCCATACCCATTGTGTTGTTGCCGCGCGTGACCCATTATCTCTTTGGTTTTTGGTAATTTAGGGCTATACTGTACTTCCCCAGTCCAGACCATCCCACAGCCTTTTGCTCTTTCATCGGCCATACCGGCTGGCTACCGAGTAGTCGGGTCTGGTCTCCGGATCGGTTCCCCTTCTCCTGGACTCCTGTCTCTCTCACTCGTGTGTTTCCTTCTTTAATCTTTTACGATTTGTATTTATTTATTTAGTATTATTTATTATTCAGTGAGTTTTTTTTGTTTAGTGTATTAGGCTAGGCTTTAGCTTTTAGGTGCCCAGTACCTAGGTTTGGTACCGAGTTGGGTTCACGTGTCTTTGTGACCCTAGTGGTTGTTGTTGCTACCGCACCTTGGGTCCACCCTCGATCACGTGCTCCTCTGGGCGCCTTACCGCCACTCCCTTCCCTCCCCTTCCACGCGGTAAGGGTAGGGGTCTTGGCCGGGCCCTCCCTCGGGTTTGGTCATGGACAAACCATTATTAGCCTACTTCCCTCCCTCTCTGAAGGGGGTGCTATAGGAGGAGATACCTGGGTCAGCTGGGAAGCCTGGTGTGACCACTTTATAAGTCTCGGGTACCAGGGGTTGTATCCGATGTGTGAAGGGGGTTTTGGGGTTGGCTACCCCCTCCCCCCACGGTTCGCCTCGGGCCATCCTCCGGTGTTTTCCCAGTTTTTTTCCGCTCACCCCCCAACCCCACCATGTTTCTACCCCACGGCGGACGGAGCCCCTGCCCTCACTAGCCGGGGGGGCCCCTGCGGTTGTTCTGATGTTAACTGGCTGCCGCCAGCCGCCGGGGCTAGGGGTCTACTACGTGGTCTCAAACAGCTTGCCTACTACTACCGTCTTCCCGCTATCGGAGGAGAGCTTGCTTACTTACCCGGGCACGTCCTCTAAGTAGTCTGAAGGTAAGGCAATGTCCTTACTCTCTGTTTGTAGTTAGATACATGCCCCCACTTTTTGATATTATTATTGGTGTGTTATCTTATCATTAACTGCCTCCGCCGTTTCTCCGTACGGGGTTTTTGGTTTTTTCCTTCTGGGCTTTCTCACCACTCCTGGTTGCTCTCCTCCTCTGTTCCCCGGCGTACGCCGCGGACCCCAACCAGGACCGCCCTACAAGACCCACGTATTGCGGGTAAGAGGGACTAGTTTTACTTTAACTTGCATACTCCGGCATTGCAAACGGGAGTTTCATGTTAAGGCTGTAAAGTGGGTGTCTCCGCTACTCATGGTATCCCTTCCACGTTACAAGGCTTACCAATTGCCAGGAACCAGGCTGCAATGCAGTCCCTCCACGACCCTGTGGCCACGAGGAGTTGCAGGGACCCCACACGCCCCGTGCGCCACTACCCTCGGCGAATTGATCGTCTGGCACCACGAAGCATGCACTATATGCTAATGACCATCCGTGAGTCCAGCTTTTGGATGGGGTGAGTAGGTTACCTGGAAAACAATTTTTTCTTACCCCAATCAATATATCGATGTTTTAGTCTTAAGTCTTATTTTAAGCATATTAACTCCGCCATTAGAGGCTTGCATACGGCCCTCGTTCTTTCAGGCCTGCCGCCCCGGTGAAGGAAGGTCGCCATTAGCAAACCCTGAAGGCTTGGGGTAGGGGCTTTGGCTTTGGCAAGAACCCGGCCGCCAATGGGACAGCCGTACATACTGGATAAGAAGTTGGGCTCGTCGGTCCAGATCTTCCCAGGAGGGAAAGCGGACGGGGTTATTGTAGACCCCGCCACGGCATGCCCCAGCCATAGCCTCCACTTACCAATCAGCGGTTGGGTGCAGCAGGCCTTTGGTAAGTGTTTTCGACTCAGGGAAACGGTGCGTTGGACGTCGCCACCTGGATATCAACATTGAGCCAATTGGCGGGTAGGTGTTGAGGATTTTTTGGTTGGTCGAGGTAGGTACTTTCGGGCGCCCACAGGGTTTCCCTTTGGGCGCACCGCTGGATCTTTCTTCTCCTGTTCCTTCTTCCTTCTTCCTTCCAAGGCTTCACGGGGATCTGGTAATCCCTTACTCCTTCGCCTGCTGCTTCTTGTGCCCCCGAAAGTGAAGGGACCACCGATGAAGCAAAAGAACCCCCCCCCCCCCCCCCCCTCCAGAAGATGACAACCAAAAAAGTCTGTCGTCTTCCTTGCATCACGTAAAGTTCTTCGGCATCCTACTCCGGAGCAGTGAAGGCAAAGTCTGACTCTTCCCATTCAGAGGGGTCAAGAAGCAAGGCTTTCTAAGGAAAGAAGGTCCGAGCTCCCCGGCCGAAGCCCAGTACCTTCTCCGGTCATGCTAACCTGGATCCGCTTCCTGGTGACTCCTGTGCGGGATGGCGGGCAACCTATTGGGCATTCTATCCCGCCACCTTCTCTGGCAGGAGTTTTACAACAAGTAGGAGAGATGGGTTGGATTGGTTGGTTCGTTGGTTACGAGATTTCGAGGCAAATGTTTTTGCTCAACTCTCCAGCAGTAATTCAACCAGTCCGGCCAATCGAGGTCAGGACCTTTCTCAAATCGTGGTTATGGAACATGATAATCACTTCGCCGGCCTGAAATCAGGCTCCAACAGGCTAACTTCCCGGTTTAGGAGGGTACTTGGTTTTCGTCCAGTTTACCACTTTATGAATCCCGTTCCGGGACTTTTCTATGAAACAATCCTTGGAGGGTAGACCAGCCTCGATGTCTCCCTTCGAAGGATGGTTCATTGATCCCTCCATTGCCGGGAGTGTGGAACGAGAAAGGATTGAGGCACCTTCGGAGTTCTACCCCCCTGGATTGAACTCACGCCTTTCATAGGATATGCCAGGGCTAAACTCAAACAGCGCTCAAATAGGGAAGACAATATCCCCTAGGAGAGGAACTGTTTGTTTTGGACCAGCAGGGGATCATTGCCCAAAAGAGAGTGGGTTCACTGCCTGGGTGGATTGGGATTGTTCAAAGAAAAAAATACCAAAACTCCAGGCCATTCAAGAGTCCCCTTCACCATCCCTTATGCCAACAGAGGCGGAGGCTTCACTCCCCTTTACGACAAAGAAATGGTGGAGACGACTCTTCAGGCTTGTGCTGAAGGACGAACCCTCCATTCCTCCGCAACACTAAGGGGGAATCAGAGCCCAACATCTCCCCACCTCTTCCCTGCGTTTGGCGAACTATGGGAGAACCTGCCGGCCACCTTTACAGTGGGAAAGCTAAAACCGGGACTGTGCTATGGATCAAGGTTCGGTGAGAAGCTTCCTAGACTGCCCTGATAGCCTTTATTCAGGCAGTTTGATGCTCGGACTAGGCTAGGGAGATCACTTAACTCCCTAGTCCATTACGGGAGGATTGTGCTGCTCTCTCATACGCGGACGGAGCCTTTGTTTAAGATCCTCGCTAAGTCTCAGCTTCAGTCGGTCCAGGCAGACGCCTTTCGACTTCTTCCCGGAGCTATGGAGAAATTGTTCGGAAGCATGTGTTGCAAGAAGCCACCATTCGACACGAACCCCAAATAGGTCTTCGTTGCTTCCAACCATGATGGGGTGCGAACCTCTTCCACAGAAGCTTCTGTGAATGAGGGTGCACCACAATGGCTTCAAGGGCTTAACCAAAGCCTTAGAAAAGCTAGGTGGGGTGGTATCTCATCCAAGAGGAAGCAGGAGAAACCCACCCTCTTCTTGGTAAAAACAAATCTGAAAAACGACCAAAAGGTTTCCAGGCCGCCCCCGCCTAACCAGAAGCACCAAACAACAGCAGCCAACTTTGTCCCAGGCCGTCCCACAGTTTACCCAACCAGGGTCAGCCTTCGAAACATCGAATGCGGAAACCAACCCATCCTCCTGCTGTCCCCTCAAAACTGCCCTCAACCTCGTAACCACCCTTCCTGCTGTACCCCTCAAAACCAGCCCTCAACCTCCGTACACCGTCTCGCCGGCTTTCAACTCCATGTATTGAAAGGCCAAGCATTCCCTACCATTTGAATAGGTTCCTCGGGGAAGGGGAAGCAGGGCGAGAGGCAAACTTTCGTCAGCGAGGCCTCGGGAAGAGGCTTGCAAGTAGGGGTAAGCACTTCAGAGGATGGACGTGGAGGTCATCCCGCACAAGCAGCAGTGGAAGTCCCTCCCCAGGGTAGGAGGGAGGCTGGTTCCTCTTCCATCACAGGTGGGGGTTCAGCAAAGGTGGCACAGAGCATCGTTGGTCCAAGGGATTAAGGTTGGAGTTGGATCAAAGATCCCCACCAAACCAAAAAAATCCAGTTTCTCCAAGTACCATCAAAAGAAGTTGGACAGATTAATGCGAGGAGCTCCTTTCAGAAAGGATGTTGTGGCGGAATAGTCAAGCAATCTAAAATTTCAAGGGGCCCGCTTGTTTCCAGCGGTGCCAAGAAAGGCTCGTCAAAAAGAAGAGTAATCTTAGAGTTGTTTCCCAGCCTAAACTCTTTCATTCGCTGCGACAAGGTTTCAAAATGCTGAACCATCTCGCAGGTTATTGGACCTTCTTACTTCCCCCGTTGGGTCCGTCACCACCTCTATCAATCTTAACTAGACGCATACTATCATATCCCCATCGCGAGGACCACTTCCGCCCCATAACCTAGGTTTCTCAAACTAGGAGACCAATACATTCTCTTTCAAAGTGATGCCCTTCGGACTGATGTAGCCCCCAGGGTATTCACGAAAATAGCGGAAGTAGTAGTTCAAACAACTGAGATCACAAGGGATAATGGTAGATAGCGTACCTCGACGATTGGTTTGATAGCTGGGCACCAAACCGTTACGAGGAATGTTTTCTTCAAAGCCACAAAGAAGGTAGTTCAAATTCCATGTAACATCTGGGGTTCCAGATAAACAAAACGAAATTCCCCCAGATTCCACTCCTCGGAGACCTCGTTTTCAATGGTGGAGGCCATCCACTGGGTATTTGTATCCTCCCCACAATCTGTCAATTCCTGGTGATCAAGAGGAAAAAAGAATAGCCAAGTCAGTGATCAATTTCTCAAGGAACAAACAAGCTTCAAGGAGAAAGAAACCAGGAACGAATCCTAGGTTTGCCCGTTCCAGTTTGCCATCAGTGTCCGGACGTCCTTTTGAAAGCAAGACTGAAAGAATAAATAATCGAGTATTGGCGCTCAAGAGCAAATGTCAAATCTTCGAGACAAGTTGTCCAGTGATTCCACAAATCCTTCGCTAACCAGCGTCCGTCCATGGGCTAAGGTGAGAATCTTTGTCCATGAACAGTTCCCCTTTCAATCTCCTCCTCCGGCGGTTGAACGATTCACCACAGACGCCATCCCTATCCGGTTGGGGGAGGATACTCTCATTTCACATGCAAGTTCAGGGGACTTGGTCCGCTCAGTTCCGCCAGCTTCCACATAAATGTGCTGGAATCGAATGGCAGTTTTCTTACCACTAAGAAGAGCTCCTTCCCCCAAAAGAAGTTCTCATCATAAACGGCTAGTTTTGGACCAGTGCAGTAAGTCGTGCCACTGCATCTCAAAATGGGGAGGATCCAAAATCCAAACACGTGAATCATGTCTATGACCTAGCCAATTTCTCGCTCTAGCGAACAAGCACAAATGTCAAACCTACTTCCTTCCCCCACTTGGCAGGGGTAATGGAATGTTATAGCGGACGCATTGTCCCGGTCAATCCCTCTGGAATCAGAATGGTCCTCTAGACGTCAAGTTCGTTCCAGTGGATATGCCCGGTAGTAGTACCAGGTCTCCAGGTAGATCTATTCGCTTCACAATGCGAACCCACAAGCTTCCTTGCTTATGTGGCCCCAACCCTGGACCCTCTGGCTTATGCAACGGAACCCGCCTTGTCGATAGATTGGCAATCAGTTGGAGAAAGCTCTATATCTTTCCTGCCAGTTGAATCTTCCTCTTGAAAGAGTTGTCTGAGCCAAACTGAGGACTTTCGAAAGGTCAAGTAGCCCTGATAGCTCCACGATTGGCCAAAGATCAAACTGGTACCCTCTGCTTCTAAGAGTTGGGCGTTTCCGACCTCAAACGGATTCCCAACCCCAAAGCTATCGGCAATCAGTACCAAATATGAGGACTGTGTTCGCTTCCTCAGGAATTCCTCCAGATCGATAAACTTTATTGGACTTCCATGAAGTTTTGCGGCTAAAAAAAGATGCTAACATTTGATCCCCAGAATGATCCTTTTTTCTAGAAATCAGAGTAAGAGGGAATCAACTATTAAAACAATATGACTCTGCCGTTCAAAACAAAGTTTGGCATCTTTCCTGGAAGGAAACGGAAAAAAAAAAAAAAAAAATCCTAATACGGAACCACTGCAACCAATTGGAACATTAAATTAGCCATATCCTTTTTCTTCGATTTTCTTTGCTTTGAAAAAGGTCTTAGCATCCTAGCACAATTACCACTAATAAATCAGCTTTGAAAGAAAAATCTTTCCGTTGGGTTTTCAAATAGCACTTAACAGAATCCTACTTTTGCGTCTTATTCCCAAAGCCATGTGCTAAGAACTTATGACCTTCTCAAAAGGCCTATCTTCAGTTTCAATGGTTTTTAAATGACGTTCCTCAAACTAGCCTTGGATACTGACAACTCGTCTTGCACATTTATAATTGCTAACTTATAAAGACCGTTATTTTATTAAGGCCTTGGCCTCATGGGCCATAATTTCAGAACTGTCGGCTCTACAGAGATTACGGGTCATGTAGAATTTCTCCCCTTCAGGGAAGTTGTTGCTTTCTTTTCCGGATCGCAGTTTTTTAGCTAAAAACTGAAAAAGTGAAGTCCTCCTTGGCAAGGTGGGCCCCTTGAAAGTCATTTCATGCTTCCCCCAAGATCCCTCCCTTTGCTCCAGTCTTGACCCTTAAGAGCCCTTCTGTCTCGGACATCCCTCTAGATCCTCAAGGCCCTCTTTTTATGAGGGAAAAAGGTGGCCACCTTATCAGTTAATAGGAATCGATCAGCAGATCCTTTACTTCCATTAAACAAGCCAACCCTGAATTCACTTTCCAAAAGCAAACATGATATCAGGGCAGTAGCTACTTCAATTAATTATTTTCCTTCAGCATATGAATTTTGAGTTTGAGGATCTTAAGAAAATAATACTGGACTGGAAATCACTGGACAGTCATTCAAACGGTCATTTACCTGAAGTCCTGGAATCATTAAAACTTTTTCCGGCAGGTATGTAGCAGCGGGAAACTGAAGAAACATTTTAGTTTCCCCTGATTCTGCAAAGTAGTTGTTTAGTTTAAAAGATCCAGGTTCTCCATTTCTACCTACCTTGTCCTAAACATGCCTCACCCACCTACTGCTATCTCTACGTGTCCCTCTAGACCTTAGCCGCTAGGTTGATTTGGATTTTGGGGGCTGCCCCTTATTTTTTCGGCCATAGGGGCCCCAACCCACATATTGTACATATAAATGTTGCTTCAGTGTTTCTACCCATTTTTTTTATTTTTTGCTATGGTAGAACCACCAATGGATTTGTATATTTTGTAAAATATTTGATTCGTTTTTTTAGGTGAATCCCTATAAAATACTTGTTTTTTGTTTGTTACCATTGTACTAAAAACTGTGCGTTTCATTGATTGAAATTTAAGCTAAGTTTTGTGTTACCCTTATGTTATAATCTTGTTAAACCTGGACCTTTTGATTCACTTATATTATATTCTAATTATTTTCTTATTTTTTATGTTTGTTTCATTTTGACCTCCATTGTCATCTTTGTCTGTTTCTTCTGGTACTATTTCACAGGCCGACACGTAAACTGAGCCCAGAAACGGGATTTTGACGAAGGAAAAATCTATTTTCTGGGTGATTGGTTCCGTAGTCGCCCTTGTGAAACCCACCCCTGCTTTTTCTTTGCCCACCCTGCAGGCCAAAGATGGACATCTTTTGTAAAAGGATGGCCACTAGAAGGCCGCTTGCCACTCCGCTTGGCGTCGGTATTAGTCAGTAGTAGGGCGGGCCGCTCACCCTTTGGGATCAGCTCTTCTCATGGTGGGGGATTTTGGAAGGTGGAAAGTCTAAATTGGGCAAGTGGTTTCGTGGTGGTAGTGGTCCTCTCCGCCCCTGTTACCGATACCGACACTTCTTTTATAAGAGTGAGCGGAAGTCAGTTGATACTGACATCTTCTTGATTTTATTTTTTTCTTGTTGTTTTATTTAGGTTATTTAACCTAGAAATAATGAAACATTAAGGATTACTTTCACAGGGCGACACGAACCAATCACCCAGAAATAGATTTTTCCTTCGTCAAAATCCCTTTTATTGTAAAAATGTAATTTTTAATGATGGGACTTACCCAGTAATTATAGTATATCTGATTCTCACATTGAGGGACGGTGGGATACATTGATATTTCTACCTCATAATATTAACACCAACTAGAACGAGGTTAGAAAAATTTGCCAACTTTATATAAAAATGTTTGTTGATTCCTTACCTAATAAAAGAGTTGATGCCGGAAAATACTGCCCCTGCCCAGGGCTCATTGCCAACAATTCACCAGAGAAAAACTTGTTACCTAAATCCAAAACATATCTAAATAAAAAACTGCCACCACCCTACCAAAGGACTGGAGGGTACTTGGGTACTTCGTACCTCCAGGCTTCCCAATAACACCAACACCTTATATCAAGGAGAATAAGATTTTTAGGAAGGGTTGCTTCCAACACTTCCTTTCCCAACACCACACCAGCCACAAGAAAAGGACCCAGGGCACTGCAGTCATCATACAGTTTCAATATCTCAAAGATAGTGAGACACAAACACACATTACATTTCCAAAATGTAGACTTTAAAATTCCTGACAAAGAGAAGTTTCTCTTAAAAGTCAGCAAAGTGGCTACTGCTCTAATATCATGAGCTTTCACTTTATATAAAGGGAACATGTCTTCTTGAACTGAAGAGTGCACTTCGCGGAGTACTTCCCTCAGACAAAATGCTACAGCATTCTTAGACAACGGTCTGGATGGGTTCTTGACAGAGAACCACAGATTACAAGAACTACCGCAAATGTCCTTAGTTCTATGCAAATACGTAGTATTTTAAAGATCTCACAGGACACATCATCAGATCCCAGAACTTCTGTCAGGCTCTTAATAGAGAAAGAACAAGGGCATGGATTGAAGGGGGATTTGCTCTTGGCCAAAAGCTAAGGGAATACGAGCAGATAGCATTCCCTTTCGAAAAACCTACCCTTTTGTCCAAAGCATGAACTTTACTGATCCTCTTTGCAGTCACCAAAGATATCAGAAAAAGGGTTTTTCTAATCTCTTGCTGAGACAGAATGCATAGGTTCAAAGGGAGGTCCTGACAACCACTATAAAACTATGTCGAGATTCCAAGGTACGGCAGGCAAATTTCCTTGGAGTGTCAAAGGATTTAATAATATCAGAAATGTCAGGATTGGAGGACAAATCCAATCCTCAGTGATGAAAAAGTGACCCAAACAGTGCTCTATAGCCTTTAATGGTGGATGTTGAAAGGTTCCTTGCTGATTTGACATGCAATAAAAAGTCAGCTATTTGGGTCACAGTGGTCTGAGAAGAGGAGAGACTGGTGCTCCTGCACCACCCTCTGAAGATCCTCCATTTATTCTGATAGACACCATTAGAGGATTGCCTCTGCAGCCGGTTTAGAAAATCCTTTCTTTCTAAAGGAGCTTCTTGACAGTTTGAAGCCTGTCAGGGCTAGAGAAGACAGGCCTTGGTAGAACCTCTGGAAGTGTGGTTGTCTGAGTAGCTGCCTCTTTTGAGGAAGCAGCCTCAGGAAATCCACTAGGTGGTCAATAAGATCAGGAAACCATTCCTTTGATGGCCAGAAAGGTGTTATCTGAATTACGGAGCTGAATTACGGAGACATTCTGGTGTGAAAGAAACTTGTTTAACACCTGCCTTATTACACTGAATGGGGGAAAGGCATACAGATCTTTGTTTCATCAGTCTAGGAGAAAAAGCTTCTACTGCCCAGGTCTGAGGATCTGGGACTGGCAAACAATACAGAGGAAGGCGATGGTTCCGGGAAGTGGCAAATACTTCCATCATCAGCTCTCCCCAAAGCTTCCACAGGTCTATGCAGACCAGTAGATCCAAGGTCCATTCCATCAAGAGGACTTGTCCCCGATGGCTTAGCTCATCTGCTAATACATTGGTCCTTCCTTGGACGAACCTGGTAATTATCTGGATGTCGTTTTGGTCTGCCCAGAAGAGAAGATCTCTTGCTGACTCATAAAGAGAGAAAGACTATGTCCCTCCTTGCTTCGCTATGTAAGAGCGTGCCGTCATTTTGTTTACGTGGATCACAATTTTTTTGTTCCTTACTCCTAGAGAGAAGGACTGAAGGCCTAAATGCATAGCCTTAGTTCCTTCACATTTATTTGTAAAGACTTTTGTTCTGGGGACCATATCCCTGACACCTCGTTCTTCTTTAATAGAGCACCCCATCCCAAGTCCGACGTATCTGAGAAGTTCAGGTCGGGGCTCAATGGAAAAAGACTTTCCTTGTGAAAATCTCTCTTTGGAGTTCCACCAGAGGTCCTCCTTTATTTCTCTCGTCACTGGAAACACATGTGAGTCTGGAAGAATCTTCCTGCTCCAGCTCACTTTCAAAAAGAACTGCAGGGGCCAGAGCTGCAGTCTGCCTAGGTCAGCGTAACTTAACCTTTTCTGGGCCTAACCTGTGTCGTCCTGTGAAATGTTCCTATAGCACTCATTTCTAAGGTATAAATATTGCTAAATATACAAGAGAAAACGCTACATGGTTATGCCAGAGTTTCCTGGCTCGCTCACCCTTAATTAAGGGTGTCGGTATGGAAACTGGGGCGTGTGAAACCACTATCAGAGGTCTCCTGCCAATTTAGTCTCTTCCTTTCTCAATATCCCCCGTTCTACAGAGGAGCCGTTCCAGGCCATCTACCGCCCGCTACTGCTACTACTAGCGTCCTGTCCGCCATTCCTTTGATAGCACTGTTTATATCTTGACGAGTGTGCGCGTTTCTGAGAATTCTTCCCTTTATTTTGAAGATTCCACAATGTCTGAGCATCAGGAAACCATTGGATCTAAGTTGAGTACTGCAATTAATAAATTTCCACTTTTTAGGGTAGTGATGTTAATTATAAGTATGTTAGGCGGCGGGAGCTGCATTGGGCATACATCTCAATTGGAAACCCTTCTGTTCAACTCACGCCTCCCGGTAAAATCCCAGGAGGTTGAGGGGACAGGTGAGAGATATCAAGCATTTTCTCGTATTGTTAGAAGCCAAAGCCCTATGTGATCGCCAGCCGGCAGTGGCGATGGCTGCAAGGGTCTAGTTGGAGTGTCCCCACACCCATGGGTTGCTGCCCCAAGGAGAGCAAGCAGGTTCACGCAGGTGCCTAAGTCACATGGTCTCGGCAAGACCTGGGACACAGACCCTGAGTCCGAAGACTAGGGAAAGCAAGCAAGAGATCCCTATGTCTCCCCCATGGAGGGAGGCACCCCTTCAGAGGACCCATGATGGGACCTTCCAGGTTGGAGAAGCAACCTCCTTCCTCTTCTGGTGAGCCTTGGAAGAAGAAGGGGAGGAGGTGGCAGATGAAGACAATGGCACCTTATGACTCCTCTTCTTTGACTTCTTCTTTGATACCTTCTTCAGGCGAGCAGGGAGGAGTTGATTCCTTATGTAGGGGGAATCAGAGACAACACTAGAAGGCACAGCAGGGGCATGAGTAGTTGCACTCGTTGACACTTTAGCCACTCCAGACATTGTAACAATCGATACTGTGATTGTTACAGAACAATGAGTCACTGGAGGCATACCAGAGACACAAAAAGCCCTCAGGTGACTAAGCAAACCTTGCACTGAGGGAACACCCTTAAGATCAAGATAGCCATGTCTCCCAGAGTTCCTCAGTCTCCTCCACACCTGGAAGGAAAGTCGGGTTAGGGTTGGTAGTCTCATCTCATCCTAAAGAAGATTCCTCTACCCCTGAGCAGGTAGAGACCACTGAGCAGAGATTGTACCAGTCAACAGCTCCCAAACGCCAACTCCTGCCTGAAGTAACAAGCGAAGATGATGAAGGTGAGATTGCTCTCATAGGAGAGACAGCAAAGCATGGGATTCTACAGGAGAAAGGAAGGAACAAGATGGATCAGCAACCAATGGTGTAGTTGGGGACGTGTTACCGCCAGACGACATCTTGGAGGCTTTCTTCTACTTCTCCCTCTACGAGTACTTCACCCAATACACTGGGGACCAGCCACGACACTCATCACAAGTTGAGCCAGGTTTACAGTCAAACCCCCTGCAACTGGTGCAGAAGACATAAGGGTCAACATCAAAGGAGGAGAAGTAATGACTACAGGTCTCGGTGGAAATACTGGGGCATGTGCGCTAAGTACTTGCCTTATGCTCCTTAGGCTTAAGGGGGCCGGCCGGAACCGTTATATATGGGCATATAGGGCGAAAAATGCAGTCATGAAAAAATTCATGGAGCTTCATATGGCAATTGAGAATACGTATACGAAATATTTCGTCAAAATTCCTCTTACTTTCGTAGTTACAGGGTAATTAGTTAATGTAACTCAATAAGCCTAAAACATTGATCCAAATAAGAAAATGCAATATTTCTTCTATTATCGTAAATTTTGATAATTATTGTCAAAGAAATTGGGAGAAATGGCATATGTAGACATTCCCCGAGTCGAGAAGGGAGACTTCACTTCAGTCAGCTACCAAGTCCAACCATCAGTGCGAGCACAAACTTCAAGTAGTCTACACGTTCGATTTCACCTCTGACATTCGCTTGCTTTTACGTATGTTTATGTATGTTTCTGCAAGAAGTTCATCATGCCAATGAGGAAAAGACAAGGAAAACATCTCGCTAACATACAGACGAAGAAAAATCGCTCTATTATTATTACAGAATATCATAATATACGCGTAGTTAGTGAAGAGAGAGGGGAGGGTTGGTAGTAAGGGTTGCGTAGTAACGCCCCCGTCTTGCCTGACAGTACACGTCACACTGTGCCCAAGGCTACGATCTTTGAGCAAAGAGATCTTCATTTATGATAGATAACAAAGTTTTGTTTTTATAATACCCAAAATGGAATATGAAATTCATAATAATCATGATTTATTAAATTGTCTTTGTAAAAAGAGAGTACACCTTCGAGTTTCACCTCTGACATTCTCTTGCATTTACGTTTGTTTATCTTCGTTTCGGCAAGAATTTCATCATGCCAAAGAGGAAAATACAAGGAAAACATCTCGCTAACATACAGAAGAAGAAAATTCGCTGTAATAAGCCAAGTTAGTGAAGGGGAGAGAGTGAGTTGCGTAGGAAGGAGTGCCCCATCTTGCCTCAAGCAGTGCCCCAGGCTACGATATATGAGCAAAGGGATCATCATTTATGATTAAATTATGATAAATAAAATAGTTTTGGTTTATTAATACACAAAAAAAAATATACATTCATAATAATCATTATTTATTAACATTGTCTTTATAGAAATACGAAGGAAAACTTTGAACGCCTGTATCTCAAAACTATACTTATTGACCTTCAAAGTCTATCTTCTCATTTAGTTTTAAAGCTATAACACTGGAATTTGGTATATAACTCAGAAAGACATTATAGAACAATCAAATAAGAGCCCTTTTTCCAATTTTTGTTTCTTCTTTTTTTTATAAATTTTTTTCTCCTGATTTATAGGGTTTATTTTTTTACCATATTGAAAAATTCATATCTAGCAAAAAAATGACTTTCAGAAAAAAAACTCCTCATTCGATTTGAGGTCTACATCAGGTCTTAATATTAAATATCAAGGAAGGAGATAGAATTTGAAAAATGGTTATTTCTGGGCTCAGCCTGTGTCGCTCCATGATATGTCCCTTTAGCACTTATTTCTAAGGTATAAATATTGCTATAAATAGCAGAGAAAAGGTTAAATGGTAATGCCAGAGTATTCTGGCTCGCTCACCTTTATTTTAAAGGTGTCGGTATGGTAACTGGGGCGAGTGAAACCACTACCAGAGGTCCCTTGCCATTTAGTCTCTTCCTCCTTCAATATCCCTCATCTACAGAGGAGCCGATCTAAGCCCCACTACTCGCTACCACTACGGCTAGCGCCTCGGATCTCATTCCTTTCGATAGCACGATTCACGCTGCACGCGTTCTCTTTGCTTGTGATTGTGTTTCTGAAAATCCCCAGGTAGGAGGGAGGCTGTATCTCTATCGGCACCGGTGGAGGTTCAGCAAATGGGCCAATATTCCCAAGAACTCCTTCAAAAAGGAGTAGTATCAAGAGTCAAGAACGTAAAATTTCAAGGTCGCTTGTTCAGCGTGCCAAAGAAAGACTCAAACAAGCGAAAAATAATTCTAGACCTATCCCATCTGAACTTATTAATTCACTGCGACAGGTTCCGGATGCTGACCATTTCACAGGTGCGGACCTTACTTCCCCATGGGGCCGTCACCACCTCTATAGATCTTACAGATGCCTACTATCATGTTCCGGTAGCGAGACACTTCCGTCCGTTCCTAGGCTTCAGACTGGGAAAGAAGGCCTACTCCTTCAAAGTGATGGCATTCGGGCTCAACATAGCTCCCAGGGTATTTACAAAGTTGGCGGAGACAGTTGTTCAAGAACTAAGGTCTCAGGGAATAATGCTAGTAGCCTATCTAGACGATTGGCTCGTGTGGGTCACAAGCATTGAAGCATGCCGCAAGGCGACAGTCAAAGTAATCCGGTTTCTGGAACATACTAGGTTTCCAGATAAACAGAACCAAATCCCGGCTAACGCCGCAGTCCCGTTTCCAATGGCTAGGAATCCAATGCGACTTAAACTCTCATACTCTATCAATACCGCCGTTGAAAAGAAGATAAATAGCCAAAGCCACGAGACAATTTCTCAAAAGCAAACAGACGTCCCAGAGGAACCAGGAAAGGGTATTGGGTTCACTCCAATTTGCTTCAGTAACAGACGTTCTTCTGAAAGCCAAACTAAAGGACATAAACCGGGTTTGGCAATCAAGAGCAAACAAAAGATCCCGGGACAAGCTTGCCCCCATCCCGGTGATCTTACGAGAGAGACTCCGCCCTTGGACGGAGATCAAGAATCTGTCAAAGACAGTTCCATTGCAATTCCCTCTGCCGGCTTTAGTGATCCACACAGATGCCTCACTAAGCGGCTGGGGGGATGCTTATCCTCACAAGTACAAAAAGGTACAGGGAACCTGGTCCCTACCATTCCGCCTGCTACATATCAATGTACTGGAAGCTATGACAGTGTTCCTCACCCTGAAAAAGCTTCATCCAGCCAAGAAGTCTCATATCAAGTTGGTATTAGACAGTGCAGTGGTAGTCCACTGCATAAACAGGGGTGGCTCCAAATCGAGCCACGTGAACCATGTCATGATAGCCATATTTTCCCTGGCAGACAGGAACAAATGGCACCTGTCAGCCACTCACCTAGCGGGAGTAAGGAACGTGGTGGCGGATGCCCTGTCCCGGTCAGTTCCACTAGAGTTGGAGTGGACATTGGACAAGGAGTCATTCAAAAGGGTCTGTCAACAAGTACCAGGGCTTTCAGGTAGATCTCTTTGCCACGGAGTCGAACCACAAACTTCCTTGTTATGTGGCTCCCAACCTGGACCCTCTGGCTTACGCCACGGACGCGATGGCTATAGATTGGAATGTGTGGAAGAAAATTTACCTCTTCCCTCCAGTGAATCTTCTCTTGAAAGTCCTGAACAAACTCAGGACGTTCAAAGGTCATATCGCTCTAGTAGCCCCCAATTGGCCCAAGAGCAATTGGTTCCCTCTTCTACTGGAATTGGGACTCTGACCTCAACGGATTCCCAATCCCAAATTGACACAACTAGTACAAACGCGGACTGTGTCCGCTTCCTCAGGAATTCAGAAAGCCCTAACTTTATGGACTTCATGAAGTTTGCAGCTCAGAAAGATGCCAACATCGATCCTCAGAACATCAGGTTCTTAGAATCTGACAAACGAGAATCGACCTTGCGTTAATACGACTCAGCAGTTAACCCTCTTACGCCGGAGCGGTAAATAAAAAATTGTCTCCCGTGTGCCGAAGGGGTTTCGGAGTGAGCGCGGAAGCGGAAAAAATATTTTTTTCAAAAAATCACAGCGCGCTTAGTTTTCAAGATTAAGAGTTCATTTTTGGCTCCTTTTTTTGTCATTGCCTGATATTTAGTATGCAAACCATCAGAAATGAAAAAATTATCATTATCATATATAATAATGCGATATATGATAACGCAAAAATGAAAAGTTCATATATAATTGTATTCAAATCGCGCTGTGCAAAAACGGTTACAGGTAAAAGGTAACAAGTTACTCGTTGTAATGAACACTAAATTGCGATCATTTGGTATATAACACATTGTAAAACTATCAAAGCAACACAGAGAAAATATTATCACAAAATAATGCATGAATTCATAACGTGCGGACATAAACAAATATTTTTTTCAAAAATTCACCATAAATCTAAATATTGTCCTAGAGACTTCTAATTTCTTTCAAAATGAAGACAAATGATTGAATATTACTATACTGTAGAGTATTAGCTTACAATTGCAGTTTTCGACCATATCTGACGAGTTAAAGTTGACCGAATGTCGAATTTATATATATATTTTTTATATGCAATTATTTCGGAAATAAAAAAAACTACAACCTTCAAATAATTTTAGTTTTATTCTACATGAAATTGCGCACATTTTCATATATAAAACTCTATGAAATGCCTAATATGAAACGGAGCAAATATTCCGAGAATGGGACGTACGTTTCGGAGATTTGTGGCGGAGATCCGCGCGCGAAGGGAAGGAAAGATTTTTTTTTAAATTCATATCCTAAATATTTTGCTAGAGACTTCGAATTTGTTTCAAAATGAAGATAAATGACTGAATATTACTAGACTGTAAGAGTTTTAGCTTACAATTGCGTTTTTCGACCATTTCAGTAGTCAAAGTTGACCGAACGTGGTTTTTTTTCTATGTATCGTAATTTATATGCAAATATTTCAAAAATGAGAAAAGCTACAACCTTCAATTATTTTTATTTTTGTTGTATTCTACATGAAATTGCGCACATTTTCATATATTAAAACTTTATGTAACGGCTAATTTAAAATGGTGCAAACATTACCACAATTGCACGTATGATTTTTTCGGAAGAGTTACTGCGCGGACGTAAAGAAAATGTTATTTTTTTCATAAATTCACCATAAATCGAAATATTGTGCTAGAGACTTCCAATTTGTTGCAAAATGAAGGTAAGTGCTTGAATATTACTAGAATATAAGCGTTTTAGCTTACAATTGCGTTTTCGACCATTTCGGTAGAGTCAAAATTGACCGAAGGTTGAAATTTTGGCAATTATCGTTATTTATATAAAAATATCTCAAAACTGATAAAAGCTACAACCATGGGTTGTTTTTAGTTGTATTGTGCATGACATTGCGCACATTTCCATATATAAAACTTTATATAACGGCTAATTTTAAAATGGTGCAAACATTACCACAATCGCATGTATGATTTTTTTCGGAAGAGTTACCGCGCGGACGTAAAGAAAAAGTTTTTTCATAAATTCCCCATAAATCGAAATATTGGCTATAGACTTCCAATTAGCTGCAAAATTAAGGTAAATGATTGAATATTACTAGAATATAAGCGTTTTAGCTTACAATTGCGTTTTTCGACCATTTCGGTAGAGTCAAAGCTGACGAAGGTTGAAATTTGGCATTATCGTTATTTATATGAAAAATATCTCAAAACTGATAACAGCTACAATCATGAGTATTTTATTGTTGTATTCTACATAAAAATGTGCACATTTTTATATATAATACTTCATGTAACGGCTAATTTACAATGGTACAAAAATTATGTCAAAGTGATGAAATAATTTCCGAGATGTGTCACAGATTACTTTTTTAGTGCGGGCGAAAGAAAGAAATTCGCGCTTGCGCGCCTGCGTAACGATTGTAAACAAAACAACACCTTGATCCGTGAACTCCCAGCATCCCCCAAGGCGCGATTCAAAAGTTTTAGGCTGGTAGGCCTATAAGTATTTTTCCGCCAATTTTAAAAAAAACTTTTGTAAGTCGACGTAAAATACGTCCAGTCGGCGTAAGAGGGTTAAGAAACTAGCTGTATTTCTGAAGGACTCAAATGTACAAACCATGACCACGAATCTGGCCATAACCTTTTTCAGAACATTGTTCGAGAAAGGATTAGCAGTTAGTACCATTACTACCAAATCGGCTCTTAAGAAGATCTTCCAATTTGGATTCAAAATAGATCTAACAGATTCATATTTTTCATCTATCCCCAAGGCTTGTGCTAGACTCAGACCATCTGAGAGACCCAAGTCGGTCTCATGGCTCTTAAATGATGTCCTTGAATTGGCTTCTGACACTAATAACGACTCATGTGATTATATAGCTCTCTTAAGGAAAACATTATTCCTAATAAATTTGGCCTCAGGAGCCAGAATTTCTGAACTGTCAGCTCTATCTAGAGAACCAGATCATATAGAGTTTCTCCCTTCAGGAGAAGTGTTACTTTCTCCAGATCGTCAATTCCTAGCTAAAAATGAGGACCCACAGGATAGGTGGTCCCCATGGAAAATTGTCCCACTTCCACAGGACCCGTCCTTATGTCCAGTTAATTCACTAAGAGCATATTTAAGCAGAACTGCCGATATCTTCAGGTCCTCTATTCATTAGGGAAAAAGGTGGCACTAGTTCCTTAAAAGGAATTAGACAACAGATTTTATACTTTATAAAACAGGCTAACCCACAATCCTTCCCACGGGTACATGATGTTAGGGCAGTAGCCACTTCTATTGATTATTTTCAACATATGAATTTTGATGATCTGAAGAAGTACACAGGCTGGAAATCTCTGACAGTATTCAAACGCCACTATTTAAAGTCCTTAGAAGCCTTTAAATTTCCAGCAGTGGCAGCTGGAAACACAGATTCCCCTGGCACTGCTTAACTTAGTAGTAAGTAGTTTATTTATGTCTCTCTTTACATCTCTCTCTCCTGATTAACAACCTAACACTAACTATATGAGAGAGAAGAGTTGAGGTGAGGTCTGGTTGATTTGATTCAAGTGAGAGAGAGAGATACTAATAGAAAGAAAGAATAAAGCTGGAAGGGATGCAGTGGCGAAAGGGAATACGGTAATGATTCCGTGACCTGTGTTCGGACGGGCCCGGCTTGTGCCTTTTAGGTGGAGGCCGGGTCAAGTGTGTGACGATTCCTGGTAACGGGATCTGGCTTGTGTCCACTGGCGTCTGGTCCGGGGGAGAGTTTTCTTTTCTGTTTTAGGCCCCGTGATCCCCGGAAATCCTATGAAGCGAGAAGGGGGTGATGGTATATTGAACCTGACGGTGGCCGTAGAGCGACACAGTTCTTGTGTGGTCCCGTGCACCAACGCCAGTCCGTGAAAGATGCAAGTGAGGAAGTCACACGGGTCGGAATCCATTGCTGTGGCTTGGCTGGGCTGCTTGACCTGTTTGAGTGGCTTGGCCTTGTGACGGTGTTGGAGACCCTGTTTCGACACAGACTGTACCCATCTCCGCATCAGGTCTCCGAGGTTTGGAGCCTCTAGTCGATAGATGAATGTGGGTAAGGGAAATCGGCAATCTTGATCCGTAACTTCGGGACAAGGATTGGCTCTGAGGGTCGGGCCAGTCGGGCCTTCCCGGGAAGCGGGCTTGGGGTTACTCTTTTGGCAGGACTGGGCGAGGTTTAGCTAAGGGCCTTCTTACTTGTAGGTTGGTTCTAACTTGACCGAGGTCGGACCTGGCCGAGCGGGTGCCCTTCCGCGGAACGGGCAAGGTTGTGCAAAGGTATATATTTGTAATGGATTTCAGTTTGTTTTGTATCTGGGACTAGTTCCCTAGTTCGCACCATTTGTATTGTTTAAGCTTCAACGGGCTTCTTAGCCCTATGTTGTACATAGTTAGCTTTAAGGTTCATTTAAACTTGTTGTTACTCATTACTGTAACTTATCTAGATTATAACATTATCTTAATAGAGTTTTAATTTACCTTAAACTTAGTTGATTGTATATATCCTTTCTTCCAAGCTTGTGGGGCCAATTCTCTGGTACTATTTCACGGAGCGACACAGGCTGAGCCCAGAAAAGGGATTTTGATGTGAGGAAAAATCTATTTCTGGCGATTGGTTCGTGTCGCCGCGAAATATCCCTTTAATCCATTATCTAAGGTAAATGCACTAACACATACCAGAGAATAAATAAAATAAAGAAAAGGTCAGTACTACTGACTACTGACTCGCCCCTCCAAGGGGTGTCGGTATGAACACTAGGGCGAGTGAGACCACTACCACGAACACTTACCAATAGAAATCTCCTACTACAAAACCCCCACAGAGGGGAGCCGACCCACAGAGTGGGCAGCAACTACTACTACTCCATCCCATGCTGCCGACTGCTGCGCCCTGGTGGCCGGCCATCCTGAAGTTAGCCAGACAATCTTGGCGCAGGGATGGGTAGGGTGGGATTTCGCTGGGCGACACGAACCAATCGCCCAGAAATAGATTTTTCCTTACGTCAAAATCCCTTTTCTGGGCTCAGTTCGTGTCGCTGCGCGAAATCGTACCAGAGAATTAGCACAAGATTGTAAAGAAAATAAATAAATAAATAAGGTCTCAATAAAACTTAAAATAAAATAAAGAAATATAATTGCCAAGAAATATACAATACACAATTATTCAAGTTAGAAAATATTCCTTAAAATTAACTTAAAGTTAACATATTTGTACAGGGCTTACATGGAATATATGTTGATCTTAACATTTGTGTATAGTTAATATGTACAAAGTAAATAAACGCAATTATAATAATAAAGTGAATTTGAACAAACTTAGAAAATAATATAATAAAACAAATGTATATGACTTAGTATACAAAACCCGTAACCATTGCAAATGTAGATGTGTCACCCTAGCATAAAAATAAGGGGACCACATCATAGAGATCAGAATATACAAACAATTGTGGGTGACCCTAGCAAAAAAAAATAAGGGACACCCACTGTACCATCACAAGAGCAGCTAAGACTCAAGGTAGACGTAGATGAACATGGTAGGTATAGACAAACTGTTGAATGAGATAGGTAGAAAAGGAGAACTGGATCATCAACTTAAGATTAAGCAGAGTCGGGGGAAACTATGTTACCCGCCGCAACTGCTGAAAATTTCAGAGCTTCCAAGGACTTTAAGTAATGACGCTTAAATACTGTCGGCGATTTCCATCCAGTATACTTTTTTAAATCATCAAAATTCATGTGTTGGAAATAGTTAATTGAGGTGGCAACTGCCCTGACATCATGAGCTTTAGGGAAGGAATCAGGGTTGGCTTGCTTAATAAAGTACAGGATCTGTTGCCTGATACCTTTAATAGATAAAGTACCACCTTTTTCTCTCTTAAAGAGAGGACCCGACGAGGATGAGGATGTCCTGGACAGAAAGGCTCGTTAAGGTCTGGATACTGGACAAAGAGAAAAACATTTCTTTGTGGAAAAGGGTATAACCTTCCACGGTTCCCACCTCATCAAAGGATCCTCATTCTTTGCTAAAAAGCTACGTTCCGGAGAAAGTAGAACTTCCCCTGTGGGAAGAAATTCTATATGATTCGGATCTCTGGATAACGCCGACAGTTCTGAAATTCTAGCTCCTGAAGCCAAGCTTAATAAAAATAGAGTTTTTCTTAAGAGCATTACAAATGAACATGTTGTATTGTCTGTTTCTGAAGCCAGCTTTAGAACATCATTCAAGAACCACGATACTGACGTAGGCCTCACTGAAGGTCTAAGTCTAGCACAAGCCTTGGGAATAGACGAGAAGTAAGAGTCTGGTCAAGTCTATGTTGAACCCGAGTTGAAAAATCTTCTTCAAGGCTGACTTGTTTGTCGTAATAGTGCTAGCTGCTAAGCCTTTTTCAAATAAAGATCTGAAAAAGGATATAGCTGAATTGATTGTCATGATTCTAATATCTGATTCTCTCAGGAAGGTTGCCAACTTTTTGACTGCAGCATCATACTGTCTCAAAGTTGAATCTCTTTTATCAGATTCCAAGAAAAGAATATTTCGTGGATCAATATTGCATCTTTTTTAGCCGCAAACTTCATGAAGTCCATAAAGTTAGGGTTTTGAGAATTCCTGAGGAAGCGAACACAGTCTTCGTTTGTACTGACTGGGAGAGCCTGGGATTGGGAATTCGAAGAGGACGAAGACCCAGTTCCAGAATCAGAGGGTACCCAATTGCTCTTCGGCCAGTCTGGGGCTACTAGAGCTACTTGACCCTTGAACGTCCGGAGTTTGTTCAGTACCTTCAGGAGAAGATTCACTGGAGGAAAGACATAAATCTTCTCCCAGTTGTTCCAATCTATGGACAGGGCGTCCGTGGCATAGGCCAGAGGGTCCAGGTTGGGGGCCACATAACATGGGAGTTTGTGGTTCGCTTGAGATGCGATAGATCTACTTGTAGACCTGGAACCCTCCGGAGAATCCATTGGAACGAACTGATGTCCAGTGACCATTCCGACTCCAGAGGAACTGAGCGGGATAGAGCATCTGCTATGACGTTTCTCACT
Source organism: Macrobrachium nipponense (assembly GCF_015104395.2). NCBI lineage: Eukaryota > Metazoa > Arthropoda > Malacostraca > Decapoda > Palaemonidae > Macrobrachium > Macrobrachium nipponense. Next base: position 5,058,037 of record NC_087208.1, on the reverse strand, counting down.
CCAGCTATATGGGTGGAGGAGAGGTGCCAACTGAACTTGTCCGCCAGGAGAAGATGGCTACCATGACATGATTCAGATGTCGTGGACTTGGAGCCTCCCCTGTTTACGCAATGGACTACCACTGCGCTGTCCAGAACTAGCTTTATGTGGGAGTTCTTTGGCGGATGTAACCTTTTCAGAGTCAAGAACACTGCCATCGCTTCTAGTACGTTTATGTGAAGCCGCGGGGGAACCTGGGTGACCAGGTTCCTTGAACCTTCTTGAACTGAGAATATCCTCCCCAGCCGCTTAATGAAGCGTCTGTGTGGATGGTAATCCCCGGAGGAGGAAACTGAAGGGGTACTGATATTGACAGGTTCTTCACTTTTGCCCAAGGGCGTAGACGATTCCGTAGAATCTGTGGGACTGATGACAACTTGTCCCTGGATCTGACATTTGCTCGTGAGCGCCAGATTCTGGTTAGGTCTTTCAGTTTGGCTTTCATCAAGATGTTTGTCACTGAGGCAAATTGGAGGGAACCCAGGATTCTTTCCTGCTTCTCCTTGAAGCAAATTTGTGTTCTAGAAATTGCTTTACTGACTTCGCTATTTCCTTTCTCTTGGCTGATGGAATCGACAGAGTATGGGAGGATAGATTCCATTGAATGCCCAGCCACTGAAAGTTGGACTCCGGAGTGAGTCTTGATTTTGTCCTGTTTATCTTGAACCCCAGATACTCTAGGAACTGGATTACTTTCAGTGTGGCTTTGTGACATTCCTCGACTGTTGGAGCCCAAATCAACCAATCGTCGAGATACGCTACTACCATTATCCCCTGAGACCTCAGTTGTTGGACGACTACTTCCGCCAACTTCGTGAACACCCTGGGTGCCACGTTCAGACCGAAGGGAACTACCTTGAAGGAGAATGCTTGATCTCCTATCTTGAAGCCCAGATAAGGGCGAAAGTGTCTTGCCAATAGGGATATGATAGTATGCGTCTGTAAGATCGATAGAGGTGGTGACGGCCCCACGGGGAAGTAAGGTCCGCACCTGCGAGATGGTCAGCATTTTGAACTTGTCGCAGCGAATGGCCAAGTTTAAGCGGGACAAGTCTAAGATTACCCTTCTTTTTTGTGAGCCTTTCTTTGGAACGCTGAATAAGCGACCTTGAAATTTTAATCTGTTGACTCTCGCTATTGCTCCTTTCTGAAGGAGGTCCTCCGCATACTCCGTCATTTCTTTTGATGGAAGTTGAAGGAAAGGTCTGGATGGAGGGGATTCGCAACCCAACTCCAACCCAGGCCTTTCGACACAATACTCTGTGCCCACTTGCTGAATCCCCACCGGTGCCGGAAGAGAACAGCCTCCCTCCTACCTTCGAGCTCTCACTGCTGCTGGGTTGAGTGACCTCCGCGGCCTCCCCGGAAGTGTTTGTTCCCCTGTTGAGAGACCTTCCTGATCCTCTCTGACGAAAGGATCCCCTACCTCTGCCTCCCCTGCCAAAGCGGTCGTATTGCTGAAAGGCCTGGCCTTCGAACACTTGGTTGAAGGCTGGGGAGACAGCTTAGGGGGAGGTGGAAGGTTGAGGCTGGGGGGAAATCACGTAGATGGGCTGTGATTGAGCCTTAGAAGTAGAGGGTTGGGCTGATTGTACCAACGGAACAGCCGAAACAGCCTGGGTGAAGCGTTGTTGCTTTTTCTGGTAAGGCTGATAACGTTTCAGTTTCCGCTGAGACTTACCTCTTGCTGATTGGTCTTGGCGTCTCTTTGCAGTGAGACCCCAACGATCCTTAAGGCTTTGGTTAAGCCTTGTCGCTTCCGCCTGGACCTCCTTTACCATTGAATCAGGAAAGAGGTCTGCCCCCCAGATGTTGGATGAAAGCAACTTATTCGGCTCATGACGAATAGTTGCTTCCTGGAGGACATGTTTACCGGCAGTTAGTTCTGGCTGTAGCGAACTCAAACATGTCAGACTGGACTGTTTGCGTCAGTGACTTGGTGAGAAGCTTGAAGAGCGGCTCAGAACTGTAAGAAATAGTCGCTACTTCCGTCATTGCCATGGTATTAATGGACCTGGCTAGCCTAGTCTTGGCCTCAAATTCAGCTTGAATGAGGCTGTCCGGAAGCCTAGGCAGCTTCTTACCAAACTGATCATAGCACAGTCTGGCTTGAGTTTGTCCGCCGAAAAGGTGTTGGGCAAATCTTCCCACAATTCTCCGAGTGAAGGGAGCAAAGGAGATGTGGGGTCTGCTTCCCTTAGCTGTGGCAACGACTCCCCCTTCTGGGCGCTGGAATAGTGACCGTTGCTATTTTGCTGAGAAAGGGAAGAGGAGTTCCCTCCTCCATCGTAAAAATGGTGAAGGGACTTTTGAAGGCTTGAATTCTCGTATTTGAACAATCCATATCCTCTAAACACCTGAGCCATTCTCTTTGAGCCTGGTCACGTGAGTAGAGGGACTGTCTCCTTAGGGACTTTGTCCCATCTCTATCATGGCTGCGTCAGTGAGTCTGGCGTAGCCAATGAACGGTGGTTGGAGACCCTCCGGGTAGAACTCGAAGTCCTCAATCCTTCGAGTACCACACTCCGGAATGGAAATAAGACAGTCCTGGAAAGGGGCGTATGACGCCACCCTCCAGGGGTTATTCATAGAGAACGGAGGCAGAGAGTCATGAGGTGGGAGCTGAGCTAGTCCGGTGCCGAAAGCTGGGGGAGTAGCTAGAGGGGCCTGATTAAGTCCGGCGATGATGTCGTCCTGAGACGTAATCCTGTCGGACAACCGGGAGAACATCTGCTCCATGCTGCTCCTCAGAGAGCCGACCAAGTCTCCCATGTGTTGCAACAGTCCAGCATTGGGATCCAAAACCGGAGCTGCTGCGGAGGTGGATGGGTAACTTGGAACAGGTACCAAGGGTAGGGGAGAAACTGCTGGCTCAGCCGGAATACGTGGCCTCTCCTTGGAAGACCTGCTCTTTGAGGATTTGGAGCTTGAAACAGAAGCTCTAGACCTCTCTGCTCCGGGGTTTGACGCCGACGAAGTCTTTTTGGACGACGACGACGTCTTTTTGAGGGTTTTTGGGGTTTTTTACAACCTTCTGGCCCTTGACCTTAGGTCTTACTGAAGCGTCGGGTGAAGTATAAAGGAGCTCAGCTCCTGTAAAGCCTTGGAAGGAAGCTGGAGAATTAGCAGGAGTAGAAGACCCAGTGGCGCCCAAGGGAAGCCCTTGGGCGTCCAACGTACCTACTCGACCAACAGGTCGTCAACACCTACCATGGGCTCTATATTCAAATCAAGTGTCGCGACGTCCGACGAGATATCTTGGCCTGGTTCCTTTATCGAAGCGGCGAGCTGTTGATGAATCGCCGCCATAGTCGGGCTGCCTCTGCCGGGTCGACGTAACCCGTCGACTTGCCTCCGAAGAAGATTAGGACAGCCAACCTCTTCTCTAGAATGTAGGGCTGTCCCTTGGCGGCATTCTTCCCGAATCCGCCGATCCAAGCCCTCAGGGTTGCCAGAGCGGTATCTCTAACGGCGGGAGCCTGGAAGAGAGGGCGTTCATTAGTTTTAAGTTTAAACTTAAGATTAAAAACTTAAGTTAAGTAATAATAGGCTTAGTCTAAAGACATAGGGGATGTACCATCCAATATAAAAAGAGCTTAAGCTTAAAATAAAAGATTAAAATTAAACTTAAGATCTAAAATATTTATTGGAATTACCGAACGGAGTTGGGAATACTTACCCGTCTAAGAACTGACTCACGAGATCGTAACATATGGTGCAGGTTTCGTGGAACCAGACCTGCAGATTCCTGTGCGGAGTCGCGCATGGAACGTGGGACCTGCAGACTTCATGTCCACAGGGGTCCTGGAGCATGGCGTTGCATCCTGGATGCTCACAGTTGGTGGTCTGTAAGTGAAAAGATACATGAGTACCCTAAAAGACATCACTTACAGGCTAATAGAACTCCGCTGCATGCCGGAGCGCGAAAAAATTTTGGGCATAACCCCTCCCTTACCGCCTGAATAGGCTATAACCCCGGAAAGGTCCGGTGTGACAACGTGGGTAAGGGAGGGACTCGGCTTAAGCTAGCTTAAATTAAACTTATGATAGCTTAAAATAAACACAAAAACACTTAAGCCTAATAGCACTAAGTACCGGAATAATTCCGGTGCGCGGCAGTGTTCGTGTCGCGATATCAGCGAAACGGGATGGTTAGAAAAGACCAACTGTACGCCTGATGTCCGCCCGTAAGGGTGAACTAGCAACCTTCCACGTGATTGACGGAGCTCCGGTAAGATAAAAAGCACCAACAATCCGGGAAGGAGCGAGAGGGCGAAACAGACTCGAGCAAACAACGGGGCAACAGAGTAACAACGGAGGGGGAAGGCCAATCCCCCTACCTAGTCACCCCAGCGCACCATGAAGCAAGAGAACGGTCAAGTCCAGTCCTGGGTCTGTCCAGCCTCCCTTACTCCCTCCGCCTAGGGAGAGAGGGGGGAGACAGGCACGGGTATGTGGAGCGAGCGAGGACAGACCTCCCTCCCCCCGGCTCTATGGTAGAGCGGGAGGAGGGTAGGGTGACTGGACGGGCGCCTGGCTGCTTCGCGATCACATGGTGACCACGGAGCGGTAACATAAGAAAACACATCAAAAAACATAGCCTAGGTTAAAGCAACCAACTAATCAGTGAGATGCTATAGAGAAGCAACCGAACTGATGAGAGGAAGCAATAACTGGTGGGGACCATGAAATACAGGACCTAGGCTACGTAATATGCCAGACGCCGTAGGCTAACCTAAAATACATAATTACTAAAATTAAATTAAATTAAAATAAAGTAAGAAAGTAAATCAGTAGGAGAAAAAATCCAGGAGTGTACGACTAACCCGAAAGAAAGTCTACCACTCAAAGCTAGCCGGGGCCGATACTAAGAGCTGTGGCTAGGGTCTGGATGGAAGATGCCTACGCAAGGTAAAGAAGACATGCATGCATGACATAAACCAAGTAGGCTGGACCCCTAACATAATATAGATAAACTAGCAATAGAGCGTAAGTAACAAGGAAGGTTCTAGGTATGGAAGACCAAGAACGAACCCGCCACGAGGCAGAAAACAATGCCGCCATGCTTCCGACCAAGAGCCAGTATTTATACCTAAAAACCCGGCAAATACTGACTCAAAGCTGGAAAAAACCAAATAGAAACCTTAACGGATTACTTAACTTAGCTGCTGCGATGGCTGAACGCTCCATATCTAGTAAAATCCTTGTAAGGGGCACAAAAAACACAAGAGCAAAAAAGGTACGTGTGTACACAGTGCGCTAACTTAAAAGGATGGCCACCAGAGGCGCAGCAGTCGGCAGCATGGGATGGAGTAGTAGTAGTTGCTGCCCACTCTGTGGGTCGGCTCCCCTCTTGTGGGGATTTTGTAGTAGGAGATTTCTATTGGTAAGTGGTTCGTGGTAGTGGTCTCACTCGCCCTAGTGTTCATACCGACACCCTCTTGGTCTTGGAGGGTGAGCGAGTCAGTAGTACTGACCTTTTCTTTATTTTATTTATTCTCTGGTATGTGTTAGTGCATTTACCTTAGAAATAATGGATTAAAGGGATATTTCGCGCAGCGACACGAACTGAGCCCAGAAAAGGGATTTTGACGGAGGAAAAATCTATTTCTGGGCAAGGACCTGTGTCGCCCAGTGAAATCCCACCCCTTTTTCTTTTTTTCCTCCCATTTGGCCCAAGCTTGGGTGCTATCTCCAGGAATGAGATCCGAGGCACTAGCCGTAGTGGTAGCGAGTAGTGGGGCTTAGATCGGCTCCTCTGTAGATGAGGGATATTGAAGGAGGAAGAGACTAAATGGCAAGGGACCTCTGGTAGTGGTTTCACTCACCCAAGTTACCATACCGACACCTTTAAAATAAAGGTGAGCGAGCCAGAATACTCTGGCATTACCATTTAACCTTTTCTCTGGTATTTATAGCAATATTTATACCTTAGAAATGAGTGCTAAAGGGACATTTCACTGGGCGACACAGGTCCTTGCCCAGAAATAGATTTTTCCTCCGTCAAAATCCCTTTTTCTGGATAAATCGCCCTGGCGTCACAAAACCGTAGGTCAGAGGCAAAAATCATATGGGGTTTGGAGATGTCCCAAGTCACCTTATTAAGTGGTATGAATATCAAAGTCCTGTCCTTAAAAAATGGCATTAGCCGGCCGGCCCCCTTAACAGATTCCTGGGTTTATATATATTCCTGGGTTTGTATACTTGCAATACACAAACACACAAGAAAAGCACATTAAGATAGTACAGGCAGTCCCCAGTCATCAGTGGAGGTTCTGTACCCACAACTTGATGATAAGAAAAAGATGCCAATAACCGAAAATCTATGACTTTCAGAGCTTAATGGCGCCAATAACCTGTTAATGGCACCTTGTTAAGTATGTAATGACACCAAAACTATATTATTGGTGCTAATAACCAGAAATTGGCACATTTCTGGGCTCAGCTCGTGTCGCTGCGCGAAATATCCTTTAATCTATTATTTCTAGGGTAAATGTACTAACACATACCAGAGAATAAATAAATAAAGAAAAAGGTCAGTATAACTGACTCGCTCACCCCCCCAGAGGGTGTCGGTATGAACACTATGGCGAGTGAGACCACTACCACGAGCCAAATGCCAATAGAATTCTCCCACTACAAATCCCCCAAGAGGAGAGCCGACCCACAGAGTGGGCAGCACCTACTACTACTACTCCATCCCATGCTGCCGACTGCTGCGCCTCTGGTGGCCATCCTTTTCAGTTAGCGCACACGATACACACGTGCCATTTTCTTCTCTGTGTTTTTGTGCCCTTTCCTTTGGATTTTATTACCATGGAGCGTGCAGCCATCGCAGCAGCTAAGTTAAGTACTCAGTGTTTATTGCTAGTTTGTTTTTTTTCCGGCCCTGAGCACGTATTTGCCGTTTTTTAGGTATAAATATGAACTCTAGGTCGGAAGCATGGCAGCATGGTTCTGCCTCGTGGTGGGTTCGTTCTGGGTCGCCCATACCCAGAACATCCCCTTGCTTATGTACGCTCTATTTTATTTATCCGCTTTGTTAGGGTACAGTCTACACGGTTTGTCATGCATGCATGTCTTTTACCTTATGTAGGCTCTTCTATCCGACCCTAGCCACGGCTCTTAGTATCGGCCTCGGCTAGCTTTGAGTGGTAGACTTGCCTTCGGGTTAGTCGTACACTCCTGGATTTTCTCTCCTGCTATATTGTTTTCTTTCTTTCATTTATTATTCATTTATATTATTTATGTGATATTTGTTAGGTTAGTTAGGCGTCTGGCTTGCTTAGCCTAGGTCTTGGCCCATTGGGCCTACATGTTACCGCTCTTCAGCTCGGTTGCTTCCCGATAGCATCTCTCTGATCAGTTGGTTATGTTTCTAGGCTTAGTTGTTGTTCTTATCGCCCCGTGATCACGAGGTAGCCAGACGCCTGTCCAGTCACCTTCCTCCCCTCCCGCTCTTCTATAGGGTCGGGGGGGGTGGGTAGGTCCTGCCCATGCTCGCTCCACATACCCGAGCCTGCCTCCCTCTCTCCCCCCAGGCGGAGGGGGTAGAGGGACGGGACAGACCCAGACTGGACTCGACCTCTCCGGCTTCTCGGTCCGGCCGGATGGTAAGGTGGGGGGGGAACTGGCCTTTCCCCCTCCATTACTACCCCGTCGCTCCGTTACTAGCCCGAGTCTGTATGCCCTCTTGCTCTTTCCCACCTTACTAGGGCTCCTTTACCACCGGAGACCTGGCATCCAGCGGAAAGGTGCTAGTCTACCCACAGGGTGGACCGGAACATACAGTTGGTCCCTTCTAACCTCTCCGTTTCACTGAGTTACTCACTCCGCCACGCACTGGACGTAGTCCGGTACGTTCGAGTTTTTAGGTTTAAGATCTATTATGTTAAACTATTAAGTTTATCTTAAGTACCTTAAACCATCCCCCCTCCCTTCTTGTCTCACCGGATCCCTCCGGGGTTATAGCCTATTCAGGCGATTAAGGGAGGGGTTATGCCCAAATTTTTTCCGAGCTCCGGCATGCAACGGAGTTCTTCTGTCCTTTAGCCTGTAAGTGATAGTCTTTAAGATACTCATGTGTCTTTTCACTTACAGACCACCAACTGTGAGCATCCGGGGTGCGCCGCCACTCTTCAGGACCCATGTGGACACGAAGTTTGCCGGTCCCATGCTCCATGCGCGACTCCGCACGGGGACATCCAGGTCTGGTACCATGAAACGTGTACCATTTGTTACGATCTGGTGAGCCAGCTCTTAGACGGGGTAAGTATTCCATCTCCGGTAGCTGGTTTTCATTGGTTATAGTGCTTAAGTTTACATCAATCACTCTAACTTAAGGTAAAATTCAAGGGGTCTTATAGCCCCTATAATTTTAAGTTAAGCTTTAAGTTAGCTTTAGTTTTAAGTTATTCTTAAATCTAATCATACCCTCTCTTCCAGGCGCCGGCCGTGAGGGATACCGCACTGGCAACCCTGCGGGCCTGGGTCGGCGGTTTCGGGAAGAACGCCGCCAAGGGTATGCCCTACATCCTGGAGAAGAGGTTGGCGGTCCTAATCTTCCCCGGAGGCAAGGCGACAGGCTACGTCGACCCAGTAGAGGCGGCCCCGACTATCGCTTTCATCTCGCCACAGCTGGCTGCCTCGTTGACTGACCAAGGTCAGGACATCTCCTCGGAAGTCTCTGATGTTGGATATTAATGTAGAACCTATGGTAGGTGTGGACGACCTGTTGGTCGAGGTAGGTAAGTTGGACGCTCAAGGGATACCCTTGGGTGCAACTGCTTCTTCTACTCCTGCAACCTCTCCATCCTTCCAAGGCTTTACGGGTAACGAATTATATACTTCTCCTGACGCTTCAGTTAGACCCAAGGTCAAGGGTCAAGCAGTGAAATCCTTGACGAAGACGTCGTCGTCGTCTAAGAAGACGGCTTCGGCGTCATCCTCTTCTCGTAAGTCTCCGGCTAGGAATCCCGGAGCAGAGAAATCTAGAGCTTCTGGGTCCGGCTCTAAGTCCTCGAGGAGTAAATCCTCCAGGGAGAGATCTCACACTCCAGCGGAGTCGTCAGTTCCGCTACCCTTGGTTCCAGTTCAGAGCCACCCCTCCACCTCCGCAGCAGCTCCGGCTTTGGACTCCAATGCTGGGCTGTTACAACAGGTGGGCGACCTGGTGGGGTCTCTGAAAAATAGTATGGAACAAATGATCTCTCGGTTGTCGGATAGGATTACCTCTCAAGACAACATTATAGCCGGACTGAGCCAAGCTCCTCTAGCCTCTCCTCCACCTTTCAGCACAGGTGGAGCCCAGCTTCCCCCGTATGACTCTCTACCTCCGTTCTCAATGAACAACCCTTGGAGAGTAGCGTCATACGCCCCCTTCCAAGACGGACTCATTTCTATCCCGGAATGTGGAACTCGGAGGATTGAGGACTTCGAGTTCTACCCGGAAGACCTTCAGCCTCCGTTCATCGGCTACGCCAGGCTCACCGCCTCAGCCATGACTCGGGATGATAAGGTTCCAAAAACGACAGTCCTCTATTCACGTGACCAGGCTCAGAGAGAATGGCTCAGGGTGTCTAGAGGAAATGGATTGTTCCAATACGAAAATCCAACCTTTCAAGAGCCCGTTCACGATCTTTACGATGGATGAGAGTACCCCCCCCCGCTCCCTTTCCTGACAAAGATCGCAACATCTACAATTCCAGCGGCCAGAAGGGGATCCCATGCCTCAACTGAAGGAAGCAGATCCTACATCTCCATTACTTCCTTCAGTCGGAGAATTGTGGGAAGACTTGCCTAACACCTTCTCAGCTGGCAAACGAAACCGGACTGTGCTATGGAGCAGTTTGGTGGAGAAGCTACCTAGGCTTCCGGATAGCCTTATTCAGGCAGAATTCGACGCCAAATCACGGTTAGCCAGGTCTATTAATTCCATGGCTATGACCGAGGTGGCTACCATGGCCTATGGGTCAGAACCGCTCTTCAAGCTTCTTACCAAATCCTTGACTCAAACAGTACAGTCAGATATGTTTGAGTTTGCCACTGATAGGACGAACTGTAGGAAGCACGTCCTACAAGAAGCAACTATTCGGCACGAGCCGAATAGGCTACTTGCGTCAAGCATCTGGGGAGCAGACCTCTTCCCAGAAGCGATGGTGAAGGAGGTTCAGTCAGAGGCTACGAGGTTGAACCAGAGCCTTAAGGACCGTTGGGGTCTTACGGCCAAGAGACGACAGGATCTAGCAGTTAAGGGTAAGGGTCAAAGGAAACCTAGACGTTTCCAGCCCTACCAGAAAAAAGCAGCCACGCTTTTCTCAACAAGTTCCGGCTGTTCCTTTGGTGCAAACAGCCCAACCAACCTTCCACCTCAAAGGCTCAAGCGCAGCCGATTTACGTTATCTCCCCTCAGCCTCAGCCCTCCACCTCTTACGCCCTCTCTCCAGCTTACAACCAAGCCTTCGAGAGTCAAGCTTCACAGAAGTATGACCGCTCGGGTAAGGGGGGCAGAGGTAAGCGTTCCTTTCGTGGGAGAGGATCGGGAGGTTCCTTTAATAGGGAAAACATTTCAGGGGAGGCTGAGGAGGCTACCAGAACCAATGAGGTATTTCAGGTAGGAGGGAGGCTGTTTCATTTCACTTTCGCCATCGGTGGAACTTCAGCAAGTGGGCTCAGAGCATTGTGTCAAAAGGCCTGGGTTGGAGCTGGTTAACGAACCCACCTCCATCCAGACCTTTCCGCCAACTTCCTTCCAAGGAATTGACGGAGTATGCGGAGGATCTCCTTCAGAAAGGAGCTATAGCGAGAGTCAAAAGATTAAAATTTCAAGGACGCTTGTTCAGCGTGCCAAAGAAAGGCTCACAAAAAAGAAGGGTAATCTTAGACTTGTCCCGCTTAAACTTGGCCATTCGCTGCGACAAGTTCAAGATGCTCACGATCTCGCAGGTGCGGACCTTACTTCCCCGTGGGCCGTCACCACCTCTATCGATCTTACAGACGCTTACTATCATATCCCTATTGCAAGACACTTCCGTCCGTATCTGGGCTTCAAGATAGGAGACCAGACATTCTCCTTCAAGGTAGTTCCTTTCGGGCTCAACGTGGCACCCAGGGTGTTTACGAAGCTGGCGGAAGTAGTAGTTCAACAACTCAGATCGCAAGGGATTATGGTAGTAGCGTATCTCGACGATTGGTTGATCTGGGCTTCAACAGTCGAGGAATGCAACAAAGCAACACTGAAAGTAATTCAGTTCCTGGAATATCTAGGCTCAAGATCTTCAAGATAAACAGGACCAAGTCAAGACTCACCCCAGAGTCAAACTTTCAGTGGCTAGGCATTCAATGGAATCTATCCTCCCATACTCTGTCGATTCCATCATCCAAAAGAAAGGAAATAGCGAAGTCAGTCAAACAATTTCTGAGTCGCAAACTGGCATCAAGAAGATCTCAGGAAAGGATCTTGGTTCTCTCCAGTTTGCATCAGTGACGAACATCCTAATGAAAGCCAAACTGAAAGACCTAACCAGAATCTGGCGCTCACGAGCAAACGTCAGGTCCAGGGACAAATTATCCTCAGTCCCTCTGATTCTAAAGAATCGTCTCCGGCCGTGGGCGAAAGTCAAGAACTTGTCGGTGTCAGTGCCCCTTCAGTTTCCTCCACCAGGGATCACCATCCACACAGACGCGTCATTAAGCGGTTGGGGAGGATATTCCCAGTTCAAAAAGGTTCAAGGAACGTGGTCACCTCAGTTCCGTCAGTTCCATATAAACGTACTGGAAGCAATGGCAGTGTTCTTGACTCTAAAAAAGTTACGCCCGCCAAAGTACTCCCACATAAAGCTAGTCCTAGACAGCGCAGTGGTGGTACATTGTGTAAACAGGGGAGGCTCCAAGTCACGTCATCTAAATCACGTCATGATAGCCATCTTCTCCCTGGCGGACAAGTTCAGTTGGCATCTCTCCTCCACTCATATAGCTGGAGTGAGAAACGTCATAGCAGATGCTCTATCCCGATCAGTACCTCTAGAGTCGGAATGGTCACTGGACAACAGTTCGTTCCAATGGATTCTTCAGAGGTTCCAGGTCTACAGGTGGATCTCTTCGCATCTCAAGCGAACCACAAACTCCCGTGTTATGTGGCCCCCAACCTGGACCCTCTGGCCTATGCCACGGACGCCCTGGCTCTAAACTGGAACAACTGGGAGAAGATTTATGTCTTTCCTCCGGTGAATCTTCTCATGAAAGTCTTAAACAAACTCAGGACATTCAAGGGTCAAGTGGCTCTAGTAGCCCCAGACTGGCCGAAGAGCAATTGGTACCCTCTCATTCTGGAGCTGGGTCTTCGCCCTCTTCGGATCACCATCCCAGGCTCTCCCAGTCAGTACAAACGAAGACTGTGTTCGCTTCCTCAGGGATTCTCAAAACCCTAACTTTATGGATTTCATGAAGTTTGCAGCGAAAAGGGATGCGAATATTGACCCTCAGAATATTCTCTTCTTAGAATCCGATAAAAGAGATTCAACTTTAAGACAGTATGATGCTGCTGTCAAAAAGTTAGCAACCTTCCTGAAAGAATCAGATATTAGAATCATGACAATCAATTCAGCTATAACCTTTTTCAGGTCCTTATTTGAAAAAGGCTTAGCAGCTAGCACAATTACGACAAACAAGTCAGCCTTGAAAAAGATTTTTCAATTTGGATTCAACATAGACTTGACAGATTCCTACTTCTCGTCTATTCCCAAGGCATGTGCTAGACTTAGACTTCAGTAAGGCCTACGTCAGTATCATGGTTCTTAAACGATGTTCTAAAGCTGGCTTCAGAAACTGATAATGACACATGCTCGTTTATAATGCTCTTAAGAAAAACCCTATTTTTATTAAGCTTGGCCTCAGGAGCTAGAATTTCAGAACTGTCGGCGTTATCCAGAGATCCGGATCATATTCAGTTCCTTCCCACAGGGGAAGTGCTACTTTCTCCGGAACGTAGCTTTATAGCAAAGAATGAAGATCCTTTGATGAGGTGGGAACCATGGAAGGTACTACCCCTTCCACAAGATCTATCTCTTTGCCCAGTTTCAGCCTTACGAGCCTTTCTATCTAGGACTCCTCATCCTCATCGGGTCCTCTCTTTATTTAAGAGAGAAAAGGTGGTACTTTATCTATTAAAGGCATCAGGCAACAAATCCTGTACTTCATTAAACAAGCCAATCCTGACTCTTTTCCAAAAGCACATGATGTCAGGGCAGTAGCCACCTCAATTAACTATTTCCAACATATGAACTTCGATGAGTTGAAAAAATATACTGGATGGAAATCGCCGACAGTGTTCAAACGCCATTACTTAAAGTCCTTGGAAGCTCTGAAATTTTCAGCAGTTGCAGCAGGGAACATAGTTTCCCCTGACTCTGACTAATCTTTAGTAGAAGATCCAGTCCTCCTTTCTACCTGCCTCACCCAACAGTTCGTCTATTCCTGCCTTGTTCATTTACGGTCACCTTGTGTCTTAGCTGCTTTTATGATGATGTAGTGGGTGTCCCTTATTTTTTTTGCTAGGGACACTCACAATGTATGATGGTTATTGATCTCGTGGATGTCATCTCCTTATTTTTATGCTAGGAGATACATCTTATTATAATGGTTACGGGTTTTGTATATTAAGTCATATACATTCCTTTATATATTATTATTGTTGAGTTTATTTTATTCAACTTTTCTGTTAATTGCTTTACAATGTTCTGATACATAGCTTTACACAGATACCATTTTTGTACATATATGATATATTTCTCCTGTATATATGTATATTACCGTAAGTTAAGAAATATTATTAGAATTAAGTGTATTTAAGTAATATTTCTATTTTATATCACTGTGTATATGTATCCTTATTAGCAATTATATTGATTTATTTTTATTTTATCTTTTATTTGAGACCTCTTTATATTTTGCTTAATTTCTTTACAATCTTGTGCTATTTCTCTGGTACGATTTCGCGCAGCGACACGAGCTGAGCCCAGAAAAAAGGGATTTGTTGACGTAAGGAAAAATCTATTTCTGGCGATTGGCTCGTGGTCGCCAGCGAAATCCCGCCCTACCCATCCCATCGCCAAGATTGTCTGCTAACTTCAGGATGGCCACCAGAGGCGCAGCAGTCGGCAGCATGGGATGGAGTAGTAGTAGTAGGTGCTGCCCACTCTGTGGGTCGGCTCTCCTCTTGGGGGATTTTGTAGTGGGAGAATTCTATTGGCATTTGGCTCGTGGTAGTGGTCTCACTCGCCATAGTGTTCATACCGACACTCTCTGGGAGAGTGAGCGAGTCAGTTATACTGACCTTTTTTCTTTATTTATTTATTCTCTGGTATGTGTTAGTACATTTACCCTAGAAATAATAGATTAAAGGATATTTCGCTGGCGACACGAGCCAATCGCCCAGAAATAGATTTTTCCTTACGTCAAAATCCCTTTTTTGGTGCTAGACAAGCCCCAGAAAACCGGATCGCCAATAACCAAGGCTGCCACTTGTCTGTGGGGGTTCTGTTCCCGACAGCATGACGATAACCAAAAATTGCTGATAATAGCACTGATTCCCCATTTATTGGGCGATTCTCGGTTATCGGGCTCAGAACCCCAGTATTAAGGATAACTGGGAAGCTGTCCATATCACAAAATCCATTTTGTTTGATTATAAATTACAAAAAATGAAATAGTGGCCTTTATTAAACACCAAGGCTTATACGTCAAGCAAGATTGGGAACTACGATCATGTCTATGTTTTGTAAGCAAGAAGTTAGGCTAACCCAATTTACCATTTCAGTAACCTCAAATTATCTATCGGTGTTAAACAGTCACTGAATGATGAGTTTCAATGACAAAATTGTCAACTATGTATTACTGTTGCCTTAATGCTAATTATCACTTTGTCACATACGAAAAAACTGCATGGCAATTAAAGTGTAGCCTAGTGATCTACTAACTTCTCACCTTGAAAGAGGCCTAATGACTCCAAAATTAATCTTCCCCCAAACAAATCGTGGAACCAGACATATACAATTCTCTTCCACCCAAAGAAGATCCCATGCCCTCGTGAACAAAGTGAACGAGCGAGTCCCTCCCTGCTTCCGAATGTAGGATAGGGCTGTGGAGTTGTCTGCATGAAAGGCCACCATCTGACCTTTGACTAGGTGCACAAACTTCTGAAGGCCCAGGGACACTGCCAGAAGTTCCTTGACATTGATGAGGAGGGATTTTTTTTCTGTCCAAACTTCTGACACTTTGTGATCCTGAAGAAGGGCTCTCCCAACCTACGTCCGTTGTGTCTGAACTAGAAGAACACACACACCTTCCTGAAGTCTTTCTCTTGAATTCCACCCTGAGAGATTGCTCTTCATCTCTTTCATGATCGGGAAAACTATAGAGTCAGGTTGGGACTTCCTGCACCAGTTTGCCTTGAGGAAGAACTGTAGTCCTTGAGTGTAGTCTTCCTAGCTTCACAAACTTTTCTACCAATGAGAGGGTACCCAGCAAACTCATTCACTGTACTGCCAAGCATGACAGACTGGTAAGGAACTGTTGAACTGTTTGAAGGCACAACTCCACTCTTTTCGGGGGACAGAAAAGCCCTAAAAGTCTGAGTGTCCAGTGTCATTCCCAAATAGAGAGCCTTCTGAGAACGAATAATCTGGGATTTTGACATATTAATTACAATGAACAACTTCCGAGTCAGGCAGAGAGTCCTTTCTAGGTCCTTCGCACACTGACTATCCAGAGAAGCGTGGAGAAGCCAGCCTTTCTGTGGCCATGACATTTTCTGATGTTATTCATAATTTCCTTATGGAATTGATCAAATGCTGCAAGCTGTGTATCCCATTTGGGGAAGCATGCACATTTTGACTGAGCTTCAACAACTGAAATGTAACTGCCTGTTACCAAAGGGGCAGAAGTCCTGGGTAAGTTACAATACCCCTCTGAAAATATAGTAATTTCAGTCAGTCAGATAGATCCTAATATCGCTTTGGGGGGAAAGATCCTCTTCAGCATCGATAGCAGCAAAAGGGGGGATAGAATTCCTTCTAGAAGGTTTCATCCATGGCTACCTAAAATTTGTGTCCCTAAGCCATCTGGGTTCAGCAGGGTCATTTCAGTAGCAATGGCCACTTTATATTCCATAGTAAGAATGTCTCCATGTAAAAATTCCTCCACTTCCCCTGTTGGGTTAACCTGGGTGGTAGTGGGGACTGATGCTACTTGGTTTTTGCCCAAACATAAAACACCTGAAAGGTACTGGGGACTGATGTTATTGGGTTTTGACCTAAACATAAATCTTGATCTGAGAAAAAAGGGT
Organism: Macrobrachium nipponense; assembly: GCF_015104395.2. Lineage (NCBI taxonomy): Eukaryota > Metazoa > Arthropoda > Malacostraca > Decapoda > Palaemonidae > Macrobrachium > Macrobrachium nipponense. The sequence goes on along the minus strand of NC_087208.1, from coordinate 5,041,656 downwards.
TACAGGTTACATATCTGGTGCCAGAGTTTTGCCGGAAAGATATAATTTCCCCATTCCTTAGTCCTACTGAACCCTATGAATCACCAGGACAGCTTAAAATGAGCCGTTTCATCCTTAAAGCTTGCTGACAGTAGCATACAACAAGTTTATTACACATTTGTTGACCAAGCAAATTTGTATAGTTTTCTACTAGACTATACCCATGGCAGGTGGAGCCATACTGACTGCACAAAATGAACCGAGCAATTTGATGCGTAACACTTTAAATGAGGGTCCTGCATAATGGCAGCCCTGTAGTGATATAAAGCAAGTTGTTATTAGAAGCTAGTCAGTATTCAATTATTAATGAGACACCCCTGTAGTTCATACAGTTTCCAGATTTTTAATAGATTCTATTAGAAATCTATGTTAACTTAAGCCCTTTGAGGTTTAAGTAGTTTTGATATAAATATATGGCTGAATTAATCCCTTTGCACTGCGTGTGTGAAATTTTAATTTTAATTGTCATACTATTCAGACTAATATCCTATGTACTAATTTGTTTAGTTAGCCCAAGCCACTGTCTGAAATGGCTTTAGGTTATTTAATTATGCCTAGGATAGGGTTTATATCCAGTCCTAGGTTATTTGGGCTAAACTACCACTTGGTACACCAACAGATGTTTCCTAAATTGTTCTCTCTTAGCCTAGTATTTATATGCCTAGGATAGGGTTTATATTCCAAGGCTAGGGGTTTTTTTTAGTGGGTTAAACTACCACTGGTTACACCCAACCCGATGTTTCCTAAATTGTTCTCTCTTAGCCTAGTAGTATAGGGTATTGCCTAATCCAGATTATTCTAGATCAAATGTAAAGGCTATATAAAAACAGAGTTACTTTGATATGAACTCATAGTTAGGCTAACATCTCTTGTCTAACCCAGATTGTTTATACCTAGCCCTAGGCTATTTAGTCTACCATAAAAGACAGTAACTTTCTAATGCGAATCTCACTGATGTGAAACTTTATAGTTAGGGTATTGCCTAATCCAGATTATTCTAGATCAAATGTAAAGGCTATATAAAAACAGAGTTACTTTTGTATGAACTCATAGTTAGACTAACATCTCTTGTCTAACCCAGATTGCTTATATCTAGCCCTAGGCTATTCAGTCTATCATAAAAAAACAGTGACTTTCTAATGTGACTCTCACTGATGTGAAACCTTATAGTTAAGCTATCATCTAGCATATAGATTATTGTCTAATCCTTATTAATTAACTGTTTTTGGTCTACTATAGCTACGCTAGCCTATCACCTAGCCGGGGTTATTGTCTAATAATAATCACTTTAGATTACTTAATTCCTTTTTAAAGGTATGCACATGATAGTCTACAGTATTAAGACAATGCTTAAGGATACAGGCTATATAAAAAGGAAAAATGTCTGTAGCCTTTTACATAATCCTAAGATCTTTGGTGCAAACTTAGGCTACTGCCTAGGGCCATAACCTAACAGGATATGTCCTTAAATCTTACCTCAATTCAGGTTACTACCTAATCCTGGTTATTTTTGTTCACACTTACAAATATATAATCCTAGGTTATAGGCTACAGACGATATCTACAACAGTCTAGCTAACATATTCTCACTGAACCGATGTAGAGTGTAGACTACTGCTTGGTAGGCTATTGCTGACATCGTTACCTGAAAGGCTTATCTATATATTTCTTAACAATAATTGTGGAAAATTTCTTTAGGTAAAACTTCTAAATAGAATGATAAATTCTTCAAAACAATTTTCACTTCTACAAATAGCTAACAATCACAAAATGTAAGTAGTGGCAGTGTGTAATGGCAAAAAAAGCTGATTTACGGCTTTTCAAGCACAATAAAATCACAATTTTTGAAAGTAAATTGTATTTTTCCTAACTATACAAACCTGAGGTCCTTTACATTAGGAATTACTTTCATCATAGGTTGGAATACGGCCATCAAATTCTTCAACAAGGTGGTGGTTAGGCAGTAACTACTGTCTGGTAGGCAGATCCGCCTGCCCAGATGTAGACACTCCACTTTGCCTTTCGGCCTAGGTTTCAGATTGAAGGGTGGCATGAGGTGGGCATTAATGTAAAGGACCTCAGGTTTGTATAATAGTTCGGACCAATCCAAGAAGAACTGTTGTTAGGCTCAGAGGTCTGGATAAACTAATCTTTTATAATAATAATAATAATACTTTCAAAAATTGTGATTTGTTCCTACACGATATACAAACCCTTGGTCCTTTTCATTAGGAAGACCACTGATTGGTGGGAGGAATGTGAGTGAGCCTCTAGAACTGACTGGAGTTCAGCACACCTGGGCTATTCCTCCTGGTCGTAAGAGCGAGGAGTGCCCTGCCTCTGACAACTTGATCGGAATATGGGAACTGCATGATCAAGAGTCAGACTTCTGGACCTTTTCAAAATGAGTGAGTAATCGTGACCCATCTGAAAAAGGGCTGTGAAGAATATCTAGAGTTGGAAGCATTAATGCAAAGTTCTTGGAAGGGTTTGGATTATTGCCAGTCTCCTTCCTTCCCTTGCTAGAGGAAGGAGCGGGATTGTTTCTATAATTCTGATAAGAAAAATAGAAAGGAAACTCAATGTGCAAGCTTACCGCATCAACCGCCCAACCAGCAAGTGTAAGTTCAAGTCCTATCCTCAACTTGAAGGATAAGGAGTAGAAGGACGAAGAGGGGAAGGTGGAGACGCCAGTCGCTCTCATATCCTTCTTACCTCTAGAACCGCACACCATGGGTGAGATGCAATTCATCCTCTTAAAGGAGCTGAGTAAACAAACACGACTTGTGAGCACCGCCGGTCCTAGGAAAAGAGGTTCCAGGGACCTGTGGGCAGACCCGAAGGAAAAAAGATATAGTACAATGGTCCCCCACTATTCGCGGGGGATGCGTACCAGACCCCCAACCTGTGAATAGTTAGAACCCACGAATAGTTGGAACCCCTATAAAAATGCTTTAAACCCCAAGAAAAACAAACTAAAAATTTTTATACCTGGTTTTTTTAATAGTTTTATTACAAAAAGTGCATTTTATGATGAAATTAAAAAAAAAAAAAAAAAAGGAATTTGAGGATATTTCTTATAGAAAAATACCACGAATAGCTGAATTTTCCGCGAATAATGCAGGGAAACGTTCCCGAGAGAAATCCGTAAATGCGTGAGTCCACGAATACGGAGAACGCGAATCCGGAGAACGCAAATACGGGGGGTCTACTGTAAATGTTGTTGTAATGAGGCCGCGTCTATCTTCCAGTCTGACATATTCTTCGGAGTGATGAAAAATACCCAGCCACTGGCACTGCTTACTCTCTGAGAGAGCAAACAGTGGACATATCCAATTGCAGGGATGGTCCTCATGATCCTGAAAGACTTGACGAGACGTATCAATAGACACTTCTGCATGGAAGTCGGCAAAGGATAAGGGTATCGATACTAAATGAAGGGTGTCAATCCTTCTTAAGTACAGCAACACACCAATAGAACAAAGTAATGGTTGATTCAGATCAGTCCAAAGGGCAGGAGATCATGAAGGTTTCGGACTCGTCAACAGATGCCGAATGATTGCGCATCTGAGACGTAGTCACAACACGACACCACCCTTTCGAAGGGTGATATTGGAAAGGAACCATACAAATTGTCTGTCTTGTTCGCCAAAGATGCCGTGAGACAAGATGATGATTCTCGCGAGGTGTGTGCACATTAGACAAGAGTCAAATGCCTTCTCGAGACCGAGGTCCCTGTGATGGCAAGACAGAAGTTTCTCATCAGTTGTTGAATCTAGTGAATGACTAAGGTGGATGGGACCTACGTCTTCACAGTTGAATCAGAGAGAAGTGAACTCTTACGATTCTGATCACAGAAAAAATCCTGTCGATGACACCAACCAGTGAAGATGGCTCTAATCCCTGGTGTTTTACAGAGAACTGAAAAAGTTATTCCGTTATTTCATTACTGCTTGGCGAGAAAGTCGGAGCTTGCAATGAAGGTGGAAAGTCTTTCAGTAATGATGACAGATGGATTGTACTGCCTGAAGAACCGCTTCTTGTGGGTTGGATCAGGGAGGAATTTTCTATTTACTCTGGAAGCGTAGCTAGTCGGGTAGGGAACAGGCGAAGTCTTCCATTATTCATTTTCAATTTGGGGTGAACAAAGAATAATTGAACAGCTTACGAATTAGGAAATGTATATAAAACAGAATTCAAATTGTGTGAAGAAAATCATTCTGTGTCATCACAGTGGCCGATGGGGCAGGTGCGATGTAACAGAAGACTACCACAGACTTGTTATACCATGAGGTAAACAAAGATGATAATGATTCTAATGAGCTATATCTCTGTCTGAAAATTCTCGCAACGGCAAATATTATGTACGAGACATGGGCCTTATGAGAGAATTCTGAGCCAACCAGACACCTAAGTCTGTGATTGCCGGGCAGAGAGATTCGAATACTAGGTAGTTAATCCTTGACAGAGAAATACAAACAGAATCTCGGAGCGAAGTGCAGCATTCTGCCCTCGCTCGCTCGACTCTTACACCGAGTTGCCTGGCAGTGCATTCCATGATGGAATGAGTTTGGCTAGAACCATCAAGTGTAAAGAGATACCCTCAGACACCTGCATTTCAACTGAAATGGGAGGGAAAGAAACCCTCTTGTTTGGTGATAAAGCAAATGTTGCAGTGTTGTTAGCAAACAGTACCATTAGTCATCTCAAAATCAAAACCAGGAGCTCATGGGAGGCCCGAAAGGCTGTTCTGAGTTTCAGGTTAATTAATAGAAGGTACTATTCATCTCAGTCACATACCAGAAGAATTAACTTACAGATAAGTGCCTATTACTCCGATGATGCGACTGATAACAGAAGCATGTCGCAAGGAGAATATACTAGTATATTCGTAGGTTCCTGTAAATTGCACTCCAGCCAAATTCTTCTTCATTTGAGAGACAAGAATAAGGACTGGAACCAGACCTCCTTCATTCTCTAATGAAGAGAGCGAAGGTGAAGTTTCCCAAAGGGAGACTTCTACGGTGATAACAGGACACCGAAGATGACTAGTTCAAGCTGAACTGTTTGTTTCCAAAACAGTAGCACTGGAGAGGTATTCAAACTTCTTGGTGCTATCCATCCTGAACAGATTGACGTATGTTCGGTAAGATCCTAAGACTGAACCAAAAACATAGTCTCTGGGATTCGAATTCTGAGGACTAGACTCCATAGAATTCCTCTTATGTATTTCCTTGTTCATTCTGGTGTAACCAGGAAGTAGAGGGAAAAAAAGAGAGGATTGACTGTTCTTGCCTGCTCTTCTCTGAACTTGCGGTGTTCTCACTCAGTCAAACGAAACATTCATTTCCTACAACTGTTTCGTTTGCGCGAACGCAAGCGAAAGTTGAGCGGAGTTAAATGCAGGAAAAGCTGGCGAGAACTTGCCACGTCTTGCTAAGCATCTATCCTCTCTGCGATTGAACCTCACTAAGAGAACTACACAGAGGACCTCCCCCTATCTTCAGATGCCTTGCCCCAAGGAACGGTGACATCAATCAGGCCACTTGAAGAATAGCCATTCCTGGCTTTCACAAGTGGAGATAGCATCCAGTTCCCACTCCGGAGAGAGCAGGTAAGCCGAAGAGACAGCTAACTGCTCCTTCCCCAGGGAAAGGATGCAGACTCTTAGAAGTCTCAAGTGAGACTTCTTAGGGGTGGAGAAACTACCTTCTTCTTAGGCCGTGGAAGCCTTCGAAGAGGCAGGTGAGGAGGCATTAGATGACAAGGACGAAGACAATGACCCCTGTGAAAACTCACTGCAACATGGGAAAGGAGGATGCTATGTCATGGTAAAGGATCGCACTGATCAAGAGAAGAGAATTTGCTCGGTAGAGCAGAGTACTCGGCTCAGCCGAACTGAGTCGAATGAGCTCAGCAGATCACCGCTACATAATCATGAGTGGTCATCGTCAGCAAAGAACTATCACTTTTTCCCAATTAACTGTTCTCCTTCGAGGCCGAAGCTTCGAGAAGAAGGATAAAGAGGAATTCTGTGTCTGCTGTCCTACATGTTTGGACCCTAAGGTCCAAGACACAAGGACGATACTTGACCATTCAACTAGAAGGTGCTGCAGTTATTGGAAGTACCCGTTGTCCAAATGTTTGGATATCACAGAAAACCAAATCACCATGAGAACGCCAAAAACTCCTAGGAATCCCAGCATTCAGCGAGATTACCGGGTATTGTGACAACAATTATTGGAAATTCTCATCTTGCCCGAGTGTTTACAGATCATAGAAAACCAAAACAGTCGAAGAGTGCTAGAAATTCCAAAGAATTTAAGCGCTCGGCGTGACCCCAGAATTACGTCACATGATCATTGGGGAGGAGGCCCTCCTCGACTCCTGTAGAAATCGAGGAGGAACATGCATAAAAACCAGTCCTATATCCTGGCATTTAAGAATTGATTGCGAGTACAATACAACAGAATGTGCACTTGAGGCTCCCAAAATGCAAGAACCCATACGGGACTGCGAATTGAAATCCGTCCAAAGGACAGAAAAGCTCCAGGAGGGGAGAACATAAATCTCTAAGTGTTCGAATCCTAAGAATCGAACCACCAATGTCGAGACGGTGAGAGTTCTCTCCGTCACTGACAGATGATCCTTCCTCAACGACATGGACATACATCTGTTGGGACCTTAAGGGCACCGGCCAGCCACTAGAGGGCAAAAAACACAAAATAATGAAAAATTCTTGAATTCATGGAGCTTCGTATGGCAATGGAGAATGCGTATACGGAACACAGGCAGCCCTCTTTTAACAGCGGTGTCAGTTAACGGCTATCCGGTTTTGCGGTGCTTGTCTAGCGACACTGTTAACCTTAAACGCCGGAGCGGTAAATAAAAAAAATGACTCCCGTATGCCGGAGGGGTTTGAGAGTGAGCGCGTAAGCGGAAAAAATATTTTTTCAAAAAATCACAGCGCGCTTAGTTTTCAAGATTAAGAGTTCATTTTTGGCTCCTTTTTTTGTCATTGCTTGAAGTTTAGTATGCAACCATCAGAAATGAAAAAAATTATTATTATCATATATAAATAATGCGATATATGATAGCGCAAAAAACGAAATTTCATATATAATTGTATTCAAATCGCGCTGTGCGCAAAACGGTTGAAGGTAACAAGTTACTTTTTTTTCGTTGTAATGTGCACTAAATTGCGATCATTTTGATATATAACACATTGTAAAACGATAAAAGCAACACAGAGAAAATATTATCACAAAATAATGCATGAATTCGTAACGCGCTTACGTAAACACATATTTTTTTCAAAAATTCACCATAAATCTAAATATTGTCCTAGAGACTTCCAATATGTTTCAGAATGAAGACAAATGATTGAATATTACTATACTGTAAGAATATTAGCTTACAAATGCAGTTTTCGACCATATCTGACGAGCTAAAGTTGACCGAATGTCGAATTTTTTATATATAGATTTTTTATATGCAATTATTTCGGAAATAAGAAAAGCTACAACTTTCAAATATTTTTCGTTTTATTCTACATGAAATTGCGCACATTTTCATATATAAAACTCTATGAAATGCCTAATATGAAATGGAGCAAATATTCCGAGAATGGGATTTACGCATTTCAGAGATTTGTGGCGGAGAATCCGCGCGCGGAGGGAAGGAAAGTTTTTTTTTTTTTTTTAATAATTCACCATAAATTTAAATATTGTGCTAGAGACTTCGAATTTGTTTCACGATGAAGATAAATGACTGAATATTACTAGACTGTAAGAGTTTTATCTTACAATTGCGTTTTCAGGGGGGGCACCAATTTCGGTAGAGTCAAATTTGACCGAACGTGGTTTTTTTTTTTGTATATATCGTGATTTATATGCAAATATTTCGAAAATGAGAATAGCTACAACCTTCAACTATTTATTGTTGTATTATACATGAAATTGCGCACATTTTCATATATAAAACGTTATGTAACGGCTAATTTAAAATGGTGCAAACATTACCACAATCGCACGTATGATTTTTTCGGAAGAGTTACCGCGCGGACGTAAAGAAAATGTTATTTTTTTCATAAATTCACCATAAATCGAAATATTGTGCTAGAGACTTCCAATTTGTTGCAAAATGAAGGTAAATGCTTGAATATTACTAGAATATAGGCGTTTTAGCTTACAATTGCGTTTTTCGACCATTTCGGTAGTCAAAATTGACCGAAGGTTGAAAATTTGTCACTTATCATTTTTTATATGAAAATATTTCAAAATTGATAAAAGCTACAACCATGGGTTGTTTTTAGTTGTATTGTGCATGAAATTGCACACCTTTTCATATATAAAACTTTATGTAACGGCTAATTTAAAATGGTGCAAACATTACCACAATCGCATGTATGATTATTTTCGGAAGAGTTACCGCGCGGACGTAAGGAAAAAGTTTTTTCATAAATTCTCCATAAATCAAAATATTGTGCTAGAGACTTCCAATTAGTTGCAAAATTAAGTTAAATGATTGAATATTACTAAAATATAAGAGTTTTAGCTTACAATTGCGTTTTTCGACCATTTCGGTAGAGTCAAAGTTGACCGAAGGTTGAAATTTTGGCACTTATCGTTATTTATATGATGATATCTTAAAACTGATAAAAGCTACAATCATGAGTATTTTTTTGTTGTATTCTACATAAAAATGCGCACATTTTCATATATAATACTCTATGTAACGGCTAATTTAAAATGGTACAAAAATTATGTCAAAGTGACGAAATAATTTCAGAGATGTGTCACAGATACTTTTTAGTGCGGCAAGAAAGAAATTCGCGCTTGCGCGCCTGCGTAACGATGTAAACAAAACAACACCTTGATCGTGAACTCCCAGCATCCCCCAAGGCGCGTGATTCAAGAGTTTTCGGCTGGTAGGCCTAAAAGTATTTTTCCGCAAATTTTTAATAAAACTTTTGTATGTCGACGTAAAATACGTCCAGTCGGCACCCGAGAGACAAAAAATGTTCGACGTCAATTACGTACGTCGGGGCGTTTAAGGGTTAACTGGATTTTCGTCTGTTTTTCTTAGTTTCGGCAGTTTTTAATCTTCCCAAAAAGGAAAAGACAAGCAAAATATCTCACTAACACACAGAAGAAGAAAACTGACTCTAACAAGAGTTCAGATCATAATAATGGCGATAATAGAGGAGTGAAGGAGAGAGAGAGTGAGTTTTGCGTAAGAAGGAGCACCCTGTCTCGCCTAATGCAGTGCTCCAGGCTACAATCTTTGAGCAAAGGGATCTTCATTTATGATTAAATTTTGATAAATAACAGTTTTGGTTTATTAATATCCAAAAAAGGAATATAAAATTCATAATAATTATGATTTATTAACAATGTCTTTGTAAAAATACAAAAATAAAAACTTTGAATGCCCAAATCTAAAAACTATACTTATTGACCTTCAAATTTTATCTTCTCCCTCAGTTTTAAAGCTATAGCATTGAAATTTGGTATATAACTTAGAAAGACTTTATAGAACAATTAAATGTGGTCCTTTTTCCAGTTTTTGTTTCACTTTTTTTTCTTACATTTTTTCCTGATTTATAGGGTTTATTGTTTTAAATAAGGAAAAATTCATATCTAGCAAAAAAATGACTTTTAGGAAAAAAACTCTTCATTTGATTGGAGGTCTACATCAGGTCTATATATGGTAGTAATGCCAGGTCTTAATATTAAGTATCAAGGGAGAAGATGGAATTTGAAAAACAGATATTTTCAGGATAAATCACACTGGCGTCACGAAACCGAATGTCAGAGGCGAAAATCATATGCGGTTTGGAGATGTCCCAAGTTACCTTAATAAGTGGTATGAATGTCAGTCCTGTCCTTGAAAAATGGCATTAGCTGGCCGGCACCATTAAGATCCTTCCAGGAATGTAGTCCCCCAACGCTGAATCCTACAGAAAGCACTCTGCAGGATCCCTCCTAATCACCTCACCTCTCCCAGTGTAGCCATAGGAAGTAGAGGGAATAGGTGAGGAAGACTGGACGCTCTTACCTGCCTTGCTAGCCGAACTAGCAGGAGAAGTGAGTTGCGGGCAGCCATTGACCTGCGGTGATGGGTGCAACGGGAGTCTAAGAAAACATTCTCGTCCTCGAAAATGCTTTCCTGCGGAGGGTTATGAAACTCTCGCACAGCAGGAGAAACGTTCAACGGCACTCAGACCGGTTGATCACGAGAATGTGACTGTGGTCTGGGTGGAGTTGAGCGTACACCTCACTGGTGAGGGCCAGTACTGTACTCCGATGTGTTCCAGTCCTCGTCGAGGAAACCTCTCAAGAGAACTGAATGGGGGACCCCCTACCAGTCTTACCAGATGCACAGTCATGTCAACCCTGGGTACCGAGCGATTACCGTGAGTGATCACTGGCAAGGCATGAGTCACCTGAGCGACTCGCTCCTTTCTTTCACTCTGTGCCTGAGTCGCGATGCGTCCCAGTCCTCGTCGAGGTCAAAACCTCTCAAGAGAACTGAATGGGGACCCCCTACCAGTCTCACCACATGGACAGTCCTGCAGGACCATCACTTCAACCCTGGCTACCGAGAAATCACCGGCAAGGCGTGAGTCACCCGAGTGACTCACTCCTTTCTTCCACTCCGTGTCCGAGTCAACGGTGAGCGGACTGAGCGTCACTGACTCTAGATGCATGCGAATCCATAGATTTAAGTGCACTCAGGCATCTTGCAAATGAGTGCCCAACACGGAACGAGTCTTAGGGGCAGAACTTCTAGGACTAGCAACAGAAGTGTGAACCAAAGTTTGCACTTCTATGGGCTCACGACATACTAGGCCCTGGGGTCAGCGTGACGGTTCCTGTTCCCGAAAAAAAAGGCAAGCCAGCGGAAGACCCAACTTCTTCCGCAGTTCGAGGAGGCAGAACCTTAGAAGTTCCATGAAGAGACTTCTTGGAGAGAGAGAGAGAGAGGAGAGAGGAGAGAGAGGAGAGGAGAGACGGAGAGAGAGAGAGAGAGAGAGAGCACCTTCTTCTTCGGCAGGGAGCCTTAGAAGTCGAAGGGGAGGAGGCTGAAGAAAAATATTATGATTACGAAGAGAAAGATGATGACACTTTACGAGCTCTCTTCCCTCTTGACTTCTTTCTCTCCAAATTCTGAAAGACTTCTTCTACAGGGTGAGACATTTACCAGCAGGAGTAGAGTTAATAATCACAGGGCAGCCGCATAGGCACTGTCCAGTGATGAAACTCAAGGATAACAGTGTCAAATTAATATGATTTCCAGTAGGGAACAGTAAATACACTCGAGGACCAGTATCACAGCATGCTGCGAGTTATAGGTACAATTCTGAGGTTAGGATATAGCCAACACGATCTCCAACCATTATTGCTGTAATCAGCTATCACCACTGTTGGCTTGTAAAAGAAAGGAAATGTGATTAAAAAAAAATAAGGATACTCCTCTCACGTACAAGGGCACTGCCCTCCAAGATGAGAGGAGGTAACACCAACACCACACACTCCCCTTCTCTCTTTGTCCAATAAACTAGTGAAAGGACAAAAGAAAAGAAATTCAGGAAGAAAAACAAAGGACAAACCTCCGAAGTTCCCCTCGGTAATTTCCAAAGCGAACGCGTAAATTTCAAATGAAAACAATATTTTGCTCTGATAGTTAAGAGGCGAAAATATGTAACAAGGGTGTAGGCACCATTTCCCGCTGACCATTAACATATAAAGGAGAAAGGCAGCTAGCAAGGCTATCATAAAAAAAGGGTTTGTGTATTAATCATAAAAGTCAATTAATTATTAACTTCAAACACAATATATATTCACTCAAAATACAAAACGATCCCACTGGGAAATTGATGTTAACAGCTAGTCAGCAAGAGCTCACAAACATATATCTTCCTCGAAAGATGGCCGACAGCAAAGTGGAGTGTTTACATCTGGGCAGGCAGGCCTATCCGCCTACCAGACAGTAGTTACTGCCTAACCACCTTGTTCAGGAATTTAACGGCTGTATTCCAGTCTACGCTGAAAGTAATTCCTAATGTAAAGGACCGAGGGGTTTGTATATTGTGTAGGAACAAATCATTATTCCATGTTCTAAATTTAAAAATTTTTGACTGGTACTTGAAATTATGCACATACCTTTCAACTTAGAAGTTTCTGTGAACTTAGGTGATGAAATCAATGAGCAAAGAGCAATACTCTCAGTACTAATGATCCTAAATCGTTAGCACCAACGTGTACTGGCGAAAAACAATATTGTTCCTACACGATATACAAACCCTCGGTCCTTTACATAAGGAACTACTTTTGGCATAGCTGGAATTACAGCCGTTAAATTCTTGAACAAGGTGGTTAGGCAGTAACTACCGGCTAGCCTGCCCGGATGTAAACACTCCACTTTGCTTTCAGCCATCTTCTGATGAAGATGTGTGTTTGTGAGCTCTCACTGACTGGTCGTTGATCATTTTTCCCGATTGCGATCTTTCTGGTTTATTTTTGTTTTTAAATAAATATGTATATACGGTGTTTGATATTACTGTTAAATTCAATTAATACACAAACCCACTTTTTGTGATAGCTTTTATAGCTGCCTTTCTACTTGTGTTAAGAGTCGGCAGCAAAGGTATGCCAACATATTATTTACATTCTTTCGCCCTTTAATGTGAGGACGAGATATGTATTTAACGTGAGGACGAGACATGTATTTAACGTGAATGATTTTGATCCTGTAATGAGACATGTATTCATCCGAAAATTACGCTTACGCTTGGGAATTACCAAGGGGAACTTCAGAGGTTTGTCCTTGTTTTGTTTTTTATGGTAATTTCTCTTCTCCTTCATCCTTTCACTTACTATCGGACGAAGGTAGAAGAGGGGGCGTGTGGTGTTGGTATTTGGGGGATCTCCTCTCTCTTCGGAGGGTGGTGCCCTTGGATGCGAGAGGAGTATCCTTATTACTTTTAATCATTTTTTCCTCTTTTTACAGACTAACAGTGGTGATTGTGTTTACAGCAGTATTGGTTGGATAGCTCTTTGTATTGGTTATCCTAACCTTGGAATTGTACCTGTCGTAGGATGTGATACCGATCCTTGAGTGTGTGTACTGATCCCCTGCTGGTAATCATATTCATTTACCACTACTACCCTGGAGTTATGTCACTGGATGAAGCTTTTGTGCTGCCCTGTGATGTTTATCTATTCCTGATGGTAGAAGTCTGGCATAATTTGGAGGAATCGAAGAGGAAGAAAGCTCGTCAAGTGTTGTTATCCTCCTCTTCGAGATAATCATATTTTCTTGTCTCCACCCCTTTGACTCCTAAGGCTTGCCATAGAAGAGAAGGTGGTCTCCCCCCCTAAGAAGTCCCGTCACAGCTCGTCACGGGACTTCTATGGGTCTGTCTCGCTCTGGTGAGACAGTTGGGTCTTCCACTTGTCCTCCCGTTCCTCCGAGAACGGGGCCCGTCTCTCCTTCCTCAGGGAAGAAGAAGACAGAGACCATGTAGGTACCAGCCACCGCTGGTACCTCCCCTCCCGGCTCCAGAGGTTCCACCTCCGAACCGGGAAAAGTCTCGTCATCGAGTGTATGGTCACCTACGGGTGACCGTGCAGCCAAGGTCCAGACTGCTGAGTACGCTCACCGTGTCAGGAGACAGGCACAGAGCAGAAGGATGGTAAGAGTCACTCAGGTGACTCTCACCAGACCGGCGATCACTCTCACAGCGATTGTTCAGTACCCAGGGTTGACGTGACGTTCCCACGGGACCGTGCATGCAGAGACCGGTGGAGGCTGCCCATCCAGCCCTCTTGAGAGGTTTCGGCCTCGAAGAGGACTTGGACGAGTCAGAGGACAGTATCGGCTGTCTCCTGTCAGGTGCATGCTCACCCCACCCAGATGACGGTCGCGCAAACAGTCTCGGTGGTGGCGGACGCTTTGCCTGCCACGCAAGAGTTTCGTAACCCTCCTCAAGGAAGCGTTCTCTCCACTGCTGCTCCCGCAGGTCCCTCCGGACATGTGCAGTTGGGCCGTGTTGCTACCGCAACTGCCCCAACTCCGTCCTGGATGGAGGACCTGTCAGTTGTCCTGAGGAAGCTGGCGAGGAAGAAGAGGAAGGTGTCGTCATCTTCTTCATTGTCGTCTTCTGCCGCCTCTTCCCCTTCAACTTCCAATACCTCCCAGCCGAGGAAGAAGGTTGCCTCGCTCCCCCCCCCTCTAGGAAGTCTTGCACAGAGACTTCTAAGGGTCTGTCCCGCTCCGGCAGGACAGGTGGGTCTTCCATTGGTCCTCCCATTCCTCCAGGAACGGTGCCTGTCTCTCCTTCCTCAGGGAAGAAGATGGGGACCGTAGGGGTACCAGCTACCACTGGTACCTCTGCTCCTGGCTCCAGAGGTTCCACCTCCGGACTGGGAACTGTCTCGGCCACTCACGAGCGCCACTAAGTGTACAGTCACCTACGGGTGACAGTGCAGCCAAGGTCCAGACTGCTGAGTACGCTCACCGTCAGGACTCAGGCATGGAGCGGAAGGATGGTAAGAGTCGCTCAGGTGACTCTTGCCAGACTGGCGATCGCTCGCGCAGCAATCGTCCGGTACCCAGGGTTGACGTGACGTTCCCACCAGACTGTTCATCTGGTACCTTGGCGCGTCAAGAGGACAGTGCTCACTCTCACCACGTTAGTGGACACTACTAGTCACCCTACCGTCGCTCCCACCGGGATCGGACGGCTTGCATGACTGGTAGCAGCTCCCCTGGCACGCGAGACCGACGCTACCATCCTTGGTCCAGCGCTTCTCCACAAAGAGACTGCTGGTCCAGACCTGCAGCTCGATCGCCACCGTGGGTTGGTGATCGCCTGCAGTCCTCCCAGCCTACCGGTTCTGCTGGTAGGCAGGGTAGGAGCGCTTGTAGCAGCTCCCCTGATGCACAAGACCGATGCTACTGTCCTCGGTCCAGCACTTCTCCGCAAGGAGACTGCTGGTCCAGACCTGCAGCTTGATCACCACCATGGGTTGGCGATTGCCTGCAGTCCTCCCAGAATACTGGTTCTGCTAGTAGGCAGGGTAGGAGCATCAGGTCTCCCTCACCTGTCCCTTCAACCTCCTCGGGCGTGAACAGGAGTGACCATGACGAATGCACTTCTTATGGTCCGGCCACGAGCCTGGTTCGGTCTTGGGACCAAACAGATCATACGCTCAAGTGGTTGGTAGAGATCGTGGGGGCTGGCGAGGACGATGACACTTTCATAGACTCACGAGTGACCTTCACTGCTGTTCACATGAAGCTCCTGCTGGACCGCGCAGGCAGAGACTGGTGTGGGCTCCCCCTTCCGTCCTCTTGAGAGGTTTTGGCCTCGACGAGGGCTGTGACGCGTCTGAGGACGGTATCAACTCTCTCCTGTCAGGTGCACGCTCAGCCCCATCCAGACGACGGTCACGGTGGCGGCAGATGTTTCGCCTACAGTACGAGTTTCGTAATCCTCCTCGGGAAAATGTTTTCTCCAGATGGTAATAGTTTCCTAGACTCGGAGCAGCCATCACCGCAGATTGATGGCTGCCCGTAACTCACTTCTCCGACTGCTAGTTCCGCTGGCAAGGCAAGCGAGAGCGTCCAATCTTCCTACCCCATTCCCTCTCTTCCTATGGCTGCGACGGGAATGGGAGGGATCCTGCAGAGCGTTCTCCATAGGATTCCGTGTCGGGGACTGCGTTCCTGGAGGGACCTTCGGGTCCTACCGGACGTAAGTCCCCGTCATTGAGGAAGGATCTTGCCCATTCCTCCTCGATTTCTATGGGAATCGGGAGGACAACCACCCGATGATCGCCTGACGAAATTGGGGGGGGTTTCGCCGAGCGCTTAAAATTCTTTGGAATTTCTAGCACTCCGAGTGTTTTTGTCTTCTACGATCTGCAAACACTTGGGCAAGACCATGGTCCAGAGTGGAAGAGAATTTAGGCTGGAGGTCTATGTACAGGAATCTACAAATATACTACATATATTTCTCTCACGACATGCTTCTGTTTTTCGTTGAATTGTCCGAGGTGTAGGCATATAACTGGTAACTGTAGTTAACTCTACGGGTATGTGACCGAGGCAAATAGTATCTTCTCTTAATTGAACTACAACTCGGGACTGCCTTGCAAGACTCCCAACAGTTAACGGTTTCGATTTTGAGATACTAATGGTATTGCTTACAACAACAACACCACAGCATTTGCATTCACCGAATAGTCCAGGTTTCTTCCCTCACATATCAGTTAAAATGCAAATGCTCAAGCGTATTGTCTTGCGCTCGATAGTTCTAGCCGAACGCATTCCCTCATGGCAACTCAGGATGACAAGTGAGCGAGAGCTAGTGGTTTACAGGCTGCCTGCCAGCCTTGTCTGCCGCAGCCAGTACAGCTGGCTCTCCAAGATAGTTCATTCGGGTTTTGTCTCTCCTGCTCTGCGATGGTTGACTACCAAATCGAATCTCTGCCTGGAAATCACAGACTTAGGTCTCTGGTTGGCTGGAATTCTCGCATATGGGTATGACCATCTCTCCTGCATCGCCTTTTGGCATTGAGAGACTTTTCAGACAGAGATATCTCACTAGACTCGTTATCTTCTTTCTGTTTACCTCACGGTAAAAGAAGTCTGTGCCTAGTCTTCCGCTTCATCGCACCTGCCGCTGCGATGACACAGAATGATATCTTCAGACATCTGAGTTTGTCTTCTAAATACATCTCGTAATTCGTAGGTGTGTAATTATTCTTTGTTCGCCCCGAATTGTAGATGAATAATGGAAGACTTCACCTGTTATCCGCCCTGCCAGCTCTACTTCCAAGTAATAGAAATGTCTTCCCTGATCCAGTCCATGAGAAGTGGTTCTTCTGGCTGTACAATCCCTGTTTTCAACTGAAAGACACTCTGCTTTCATTGCAAACTCCGACTTCTCACCAAGCAGCAATGAAATAGCGGTTTAGCGTTTTCAGTCCTCTAAAACAACGGGGATTAAAGCTGTCTTCACTGGTTGGTGTCCTCAATGGGACTTTTTCTACATTCAGAATCTTGAGAGTTAACTTATCTCGATTCAGCTGTGAAGACGTAGGTCTGCATTAACCTTAGTCTTTAACTGGCATATAGTATCGTTTCTCCTTAGTTGAGATTCAACTACTATGAGAACTTCTATCTTGCCATCAGGGACCTCGGTCCCTGATCGACTATTGTCTGATGGGCGCATGCCTTAAGAGAATCATCATCTCGTCTCCCAACATCGGTGGCGAACAAGATAGACGATTGGTATGGTTTCTCGGTATAACCCTTCAAAAGGCGTGTCATGTGACTTCGTCTCGGATGCATGACTGCTCACTTCACACTGAGCGCAGTCAGTAGGCAGCTATTGAAGAGTCCGAGACCATCATGAGCTACGCTGTGGACTTTGTATTGGTTGATCCAGATCAATCATTACTTTGTCCTATTGGCATGATGCTGTACCCAAAAGGATCAACACCCACCATGGAGTGTCGGTGTCTTTATCCGCAGCAGAATATCACGGTTGGGTACTTGTTATCACTCCGAAGAATATGTCGCACAGGAAGATAGATAAGGTCTCACTGCGACCATATTTATCTTTCCTTTCGGGCCTGCCTACAGGTCCTTGGAACCTCATATCCTTGGACCAGTGGTGGGTGCTTGCAGGTTGTGTTTGTTTACCCAGCTCCTTCAAGAGGACAAGTTGCATCTCGCCTATGGTGTGCAGTTCTAGAGATAAGAAGGATGCGAGAGTGACTGGCCTCTCCAACTTCCCTACCTCGTCCTTCCACTCCTCTTCCTTCGGGTTGAGGATAGGACTCGAACTTACACTGGCTGGTCAGGCAATTGATGCGGTAAGCTTACACATACAGCATCCTTTTTATGTTTTTTATCAGAATCATAGAAGCAATCCCACTCCTTCCTCTACCAAGAGGAGGAAGGAGACTGGCAATAATGCAAACCCTTCCCAGAACTTTGCATTAATGCCTCAGACTATAAATATTCTTCACAGCCCATTTTCAGATGAGTTACGATTCCTCACTCATTTTGAAAAGGCCCAGAAGTCTGACTCTTCATCATGCAGCTCCTATACTCTGATCAAGTTGTCAGAGGCAGGGCACACCTCCTCACTCTTATGACCAAGAGTAGCCTAGGTGTGTAGAACTCCAGTCAGTTCTAGAGGCTCACTCATATTCCTTCCACCAATCAGTGAGTCTTCCTTATGTAAGGGACCAAGGGTTTGTATATCGTGTAGGAACAAATCACAATTTTTGGAAGTAAATTGTATTTTTCCTAACTATACAAACCTGAGGTCCTTTACATTCATGCCCTCCTCATGCCACCCCTCAATCTGAACCTGGGCCGAAAGGCAAAGTGGAGTGTTTACATCCAGGCAGGCTAGCCTACCTACCTGCCACACGGTAGTTACTGCCTAACCACCTTGTTCAAGAATTTAATGGCCGTAATTCCAGCTACGCCAAAAATAATTCCTTATGTAAAGGACCTCTGGTTTGTATAGTTAGGAAAAATACAATTTACTTCCAAAAATTGTGATGTTTATGGCTTTTCACATACAATAAAATCAAATCGTTGTTCCACATAATACACTAAAATATTTTAAATTGAAAATTAAAATTGTACACTTAGCTTTCACCTTATATATTTCCATGAACCTCGGTAATGAAATTAATAAGCAAAGAACGAAATTCTCGGAGCTAGCCTAATGGTTGTGAATCGTAAGAAGTGCCAATGTGTGCTAGCAAAATAAGCTGATTACGGCTTTTCATGCACCATAAATCATTGCTCCACAGTCTAAACTAAAAAATGTTGACTGGAACTTAAAATTGTGCACTTAACTGAATCAATAAGCAAAGAACAGACTTCTCTGAGCTCTGGTTTCTTGACTGACCAGAAAGGGAATATGTATTTAGTGGCTTGGTCAGATTTTGGTCGTATGTAAACAATATGATGGTGTGTATGCACATAACCACTTCTTCTTCTCGCAGTTTTGATGTAGGTAAACTGAGTGTTAGCATTCGCTGAGGATAACAGAAAGTGCCATTTTATCCCGAATCCATTTATACTCTATGACGTTAAGATGTTTATCATTATGACATAATACCCAGCCACAAGACCAGTTAAGAGAATTCCTTGACATTAGTCTGGTCACCATGGACCTTTGGATAGATCATGGAAAGGGTAATATACTTGAGGATGAGACAGCAACTACACAATCAAAAAGGAAAATATAAAATAAATAGAAGTGTCTTTGTAAAAGCTTACATCATGAATATAACAGTATTCTTACCTCATGAATATACAGAATTTTTTCATTGACAGTGTCCCATTTATCAGTTACAATGCTTGGATTATTCTTTACCAAAACCTTCAGATCACCCGGTACAAACATTGTAGATAATTTTCTGAGTCTTCCAACGATAGCTTTTGGTGGAAATGCAAACACTCGTGGATTACTGTCAAGAAATATTAAAAAATTAATCTATGATAATGATATATATATATTTATTATTCAAATAAATGTTGCCACCTAACATAAAACCATTGGTTTGAATAAGCCATACGTAGAGAGAAAATTCCTGGCTGTCTTGATTACTGGAAAGTGCTGAGATATCTTGTGAAATACAATGTAAAACTTTGGAAGATAAAATGGGTTGACTTTTGGGAAAATATTTAATCATATTTCTATAAAGGTGGATGAAGTTGAAGATGAGGTCATCAGTATACAGGAAAGGCAGTATTCAGTGCTGATGTATTTAATTCCCTGTATATTGATATCAAGAAGAAGAGTGATAGGAGGAATCGAATGTTATGTCTGCCTATGTTGAGCCATATGATTAAAAGAAAAATGAAAGAAAAAGAGATGTTGTTGAGGCTCTGGAAAGAATTAGTGCCTGACAGCAGATTTACAGAGGAAATATTTGAAACAGACAAAAGAAAGATGCAGCTGCTTGTAATACTGGTAATGTAGACAAAATAACTAAAATATGTGAAGAAGCTTTCACCAAAAATTATGGTGTGAATGTAACGAGGGAAGAGTTGAAGAAAATCTCAAATTGTGAGACATATCTGCAGAATATTGAGTAAGTACACTGAGAGTAAGATTATAAGTATTTTTGATAAACCAGCTACTAGGAATATTACATATTACATATTAAATGGGATCTTGTGTCAAGAGACTTAATTCATAAAAATTGTGATAAAGTGAGTTTCTATTATTAAAGGCATGATCCATGTTGCAGCATATCACAGGAAATATATTGCAATTCTTTTGTAAAAGATGTTCTATGCTGCATGAGATTTCATAAGTCTGACATGAATCATGTTATGAATGAGACATGCAGTAAAACTTTGGAGGAGATTGACAGGATTACAAACACAACTGACAATGAATACTGATTGCAAATAAAAAATTATTCTACAAATATTAAGTGGATGGAAATGAAACAGCTGAGATTAAATGAGGATATGGCTGGATGTTTGAGCCTCATCATCCAATTGTTACTATATTAATATTTCTGGGCTCAGCTCGTGTCGGCCTATGAAAGTATCCTTAATATCATTCTTTCTAGGTAAAATTAGCCTAAAATTACCTAGAGAAAAACAAAAATTAAGAAAATGTCAGTAAAACTGACTCCTCACTCTTAAAAATAAAAAGAAGTGTCGGTATGATATAGGGGCGAGTGTGGAACACTACCACGAGACAGACACCAATTAGAACTTCCTATCAGAATCCCCCCAAGAGAGAGTGATACTAACGGGCGATGCAGCCTCTTTTACTGACTACTACTAGAGGACGCCACGGACAGCATTTTTCTTGTGCTGTGCCTTTTTGGGATTTTTCCTTGTAATCCACGATGGAACGCTCTGCAATTGCCACGGCTAAGTTAAGTAACTCATAAGTAATATTTTACCACAGTTTTATCTTCGGGTACCAGTATTTTCCTCTTAATAGGTCATATACGGTTCCCCGGTTGTCTCGTGGCGGCCATGCTGCCTCGTAAGAATTCCCGGTCCTCCATACTGGGACTTCTTATTCTTATGGGCTTACTTTATCACGTTCATTGTTTTACATCGAGTTTTAGATAGTTTAGCCCTCCTACCATTCTCTTAGCTTGGTATTTAGGGCTATTATTTTATTCTGTCCCAGCATCCCGGCTCTTGCTCTACATCGGCTATCGCTGGCTCCGAGTAGGCCTCTGTTTCTTGGAACAGTCTGCCTCCTCCTGGGCTTCTTTCTCTTTCACTAAAAGTGTCTCTTCGCCTTTTTCGATGTATATTTTTTATGTTATTTAGGGTGTTAGGCTAGCTAGGTGCTTGTTCCTTGTATTGGTACAGCTTGGTTCACGTGGCCCTCTCACTTGGTTGTGTTGCTCGCGGCCTAGGCCACTTGCGGTCACGTGTTCCTTAGCACCTTACCCTGCCCCTACCCTCCCTTTCTGGTATAGGGAGGAGCTGGGGGACCCCTTGGTTGTTATAACAACCTCAGTCACCTTCTCTCTTCCTCTCGGAGGTGACCAAGGGTTCCTTCCAGCGGGGGGTATAGGGCGACCACTCATGAGGTACCGGGTCTCCATGCGGGTAGGTTGGTGAGGCGGGGAGGAGTAGGCATCCCTCCCCCCTTTTCTCGCTCCCGCCGTGTTTCGCCGAGACCTTCCTCCCCCCCTCCCCAGTTGCTTAGCCACCTCCCTTGCTATACGAAAGGAGCCTTCCGTCGCAGCCGGGGCACCTTTGTTTATAGGTTACTGGCTCCGCTAGCGGGCGTGGTACTACGAGTGGTCGGTTGCTTGCCTACTATATCCTATATCTCTCCCCCGCTACCGGAGGAAGGGAGCTTACTCCTTACCTACGCACTCTTCTAGTAGACGGGCGGAGAGAGGTTGTTTTATTAATTTTAAGGATATACCCTAATTTGTACGTTATTTTACAATGAATTGTGTATTATTATTATTTTATCAACCATCCCCGCCTTTTTCCGTTGTGGTTTCCATTACCACCACTCCTGGTTGGTTGTCTTTTGTGCCTCCGCCATCAGCGGAGCCATAGCCTAGATACCAACCTAGTTACCACACGTATTTTGGCGGGGCTCTGGTTTAATCTAACTTTATCGCTCCGGCACCAGCGGAGCATATGTTAGACTGTAAGTGTTTCTTGGTACTCATGTACTTTTTCACTTACAGGCTACCAACTGCCAGGTCCTAGGGTGTAACGCGACGCTGTTCGACCCCTGTGGACATGATGAGTGCAGGTCTCACGCCCCCTGTGCCACGTCGTTCAACGAGACGATCGTCTGGCACCATGAAGCCTGCGCCATATGCTACGACCTGGTCGGTCAGCTGGGAGATTGGGGGAAGTCCACTATAGGCTTAATTATCATTTTACTAACAACTTCTAGTCATAAGTTTGTTAACCCCGTTCCACCATTGGCAGCTAATCTCACCTTTCTTTCAGGCTACCGGTGTGAGGGAAGTCGCCCTCGCCACCCTGAAAGCGTGGGTGGGCGGCTTCGGGAAGAACGCCGCCAAGGGCCAGCCCTACATTTTGGACAGGAAGCTGGCCGTCCAGATCTTCCCCGCGGGCAAGTCCACGGGTTATGTTGACCCTTGTCCGCTGCCCCGCTGATAGCCTCCATCCAGCAAGACCTCCAGCAATCATTTGGGGTCGTAGCCTCCCAGGAGTCGGTCCCGGACGTCGCTGCCTTGGACCTTAACCTTGAACCTATGGCGGTAGGGGGAGGATTTGTTGGTTTGAGGTAGGTATGTCGAGCGCCCAAGGTCTTTCCTTGGGTGCTCCTGGATCTTCTCCTGTCCCCTCTTCTTCCGCTTCTTTCCAAGGCTTTTCGGGATCTGAGATCCCTATTCGCCCTCCCGCTCTCTCTGTACCTCCTAAGGAGAAGGGAAAGAGAGAACCGAAGACTCTAGCCAAGACGACTTCTAAGAAGTCGTCTTCGTCTTCTTCGGCTAGGAAGTCGTCGACTTCCTATGCCGATGCGGTGAAGGCAAAGCCGAGCTCTTCTCAATCAAAGAGCTCCAGAAGCAAAGCTTCGAAGGAGAAGGCTCGCGCTCCCGCCGAGTCACTGCCTTCTCCCGCCTCCACCGCTTCCACTCCGGCTACGCCGGTAGCGGTGGCAGGCACTAGCACCTTTGATCCCTCTACTTTCTCAGCAGGGGTGATGGAACAGGTGGGCGCGCTGGTAGGCTCGCAAATCTCCGCACTAGGGACACGGTTCTTGAGCAGATGTTTGCGCAGTTATCAAACAGTCTGTCTCAATCTGGACAGTCAATCCAGGATCTCTCTAACAGAATGAGAGAAAAATGAGGACCGAGTAGCTGGGCTAGCTCAGGTTCCTCCCCCAGTCTCCCCAGCATCTAGCACGGGGATTCTTCAACTCCCGCCATATGACTCCTTGCCAGCTTTCTCTATGGAGAACCCATGGAGAGTAGCTGCCTACGCTCCGTTCAAAGATGGAATGATCTCTATCTCGGAGTGTGGAACTCGAAGGATTGAGGACTTCGAGTTTTACCCTCCGGGCCTGACGCAGCCTTTCATCGGATATGCTAGGCTGACGCCAACGGCTCTGACGAGGGAAGACAAGATCTCGAAGGAGTCGGTCCTGTACAGTAGAGATCACGCTCAGCGGGAATGGGTTCACTGCCTTGAGGACTGGGAGTGTACAAACACGAAACTCCAGGCCTACAAGAGTCCCCTTCACTATTTTTGCGACGGAAGAGGAGGTTTCTCTTCCGTTCGCCACGAAATTAGTGGAGAAATCCCTTCAGGCAGTCCTCAAGGATGAGCCCATCCCACAGTTGAGGGAGGCGGAGTCTACTTCTCCGCTCTTCCCGGCCTTCGGAGAATTGTGGGAGAACTTGCCAGCTACGTTCACGCTTGGTAAGCTCAAACCGGACTGCGCCATGGACCAGTTCGGCGAGAAATTACCTAGGCTGCCGGATTCCCTAACTCCAGGCAGAGTTTTTTGACCGCGCGCGAACTAGGTTTGGCAGGTCCCTCAATTCCCTCATAATCACAGAAATGGCTGCCCTCTCTTACGCTACGGAACCACTGTTCAAGATTCTGGCGAAATCTCAGTTTCAGACGGTTCTAACGGACGCTTTTGACTTCTTCCAGGCTAGGAGGAACTGCCGGAAGCATGTCCTTACAAGAAATGCACCATCAGGCATGAGCCTAATAGACTCTTGGCCGCCAGCATGTGGGGAGCGGATCTCTTCCCAGAGTCCGCGGTGAACGAGGTGCACCACGAAGCTGCTAGACTCAACCAGAGCCTTAGAGCTAGGTGGGGTATTTCCTCAAAGAGGAAACAGGAATCCGTTCCCACTGCTGGCAAGAAACCAAAGAAGGCTGGTGAAGAGGTTCCAGCCATACAAAAAACTCCAGCAACAGCAGCAATTTGTGCAGGCGGTCCCGGTTACCCAACAGGGACAACCTGCCAGCTCGAAGCAGAACCAGCCTATCCTCCTGTTGCCCCCGCAATCTCAGCCATCCACTTCCTACGCTATCTCGCCGGCCTTCAACCCTACTTATGAGACTCAAGGCTACACTCAGCCGAGTAGGTAGGGCGAGAGGTTACTTTACGTCAGCGTGGCGCAGGAAGGGGTACGAGGAGCAGGCAGTTCAGGGGAGGGCGTGGTGGCCAACCCGCCCATCAACAATGAGGCTCCCCAGGTAGGAGGGAGGCTGTTCCTCTTCCGCCACAGGTGGGGGTTCAGCAATTGGGCACAGAGCATAGTGTCCAAAGGATTAGGCTGGAGTTGGATCAAAGATCCTCCTCCAATCAAATCATTTCATCAGTTGCCGTCAAAGGAATTGACAGATTACGCGGAAGAACTCCTTCAGAAAGGAGCTATTGCGAGAGTCAAAAACATCTAAAATTTCAAGGTCGCTTATTCAGCGTGCCAAAGAAAAGGCTCAACAAAAAGAAGGGTAATCTTAGACTTGTCAAAGCTAAAACTCTTTCATTCGCTGCGACAAGTTCAAGATGCTTACCCTCTCGCAAGTAAGGACCTTACTTCCGCGTGGAGCCGTCACATGCTCCATCGATCTTACAGACGCATACTATCATATCCCTATAGCCAGGCACTTCCGCCCATTCCTAGGATTCAGACTAGGAAATCAAACATTCTCATTCAAAGTGATGCCCTTCGGTCTGAATGTAGCCCCCAGGGTATTCACAAAGATAGCAGAAGTGGTTGTACAACAATTGAGAGCTCAGGGAATCATGGTAGCAGCATACCTCGACGATTGGTTGATCTGGGCACCAACAGTCGAGGAATGTCTCAAAGCCACCCAAAAGGTAGTTCACTTTCTGGACATCTGGGGTTCCAGATAAACAAAACGAAATCCAGACTTACTCCGGAATCTCGTTTTCAGTGGCTAGGAATCCAATGGGATTTGTCTTCCCACAATCTGTCAATTCCAGTGGTCAAACGGAAGGAAATAGCAAAATCTGTCAGGCAATTTCTCAAATGCAAACAAACGTCCAGAAGAAACCAGAGAGAATCCTAGGGGTCTCTTCAGTTTTGCTTCGGTAACAGATATCCTTCTGAAAGCAAGGCTGAAAGATATAAATCGAATTTGGCGGTCAAAGCAATCTCCAAATATCGAGACAAGTTGTCAGTAATTCCACAGATCCTCCGCAACCAACTACGGCCTTGGTCAAAAGTAAAGAATTAGCCAAGAAAGTACCCCTTCCATATCCCCTCCCACTGTTAACATTCCATTCCCACGGAATGATACCCTGTCCGGGTGGGGGGGATACTCTCAGTTCAAACAGGTTCAGGGGACTTGGTCAGTTCAATTTCGCCAGCTCCACATAAACGTGTTGGAAGCAATGGCGGTATTTCTTACTCTGAAGAGACTGCTTCCCCCGAAGAAGTCTCATCTCAGGCTAGTTTTGGACAGTGCAGTGGTAGTTCATTGCATCAACAGAGGAGGGTCCAAATCCAAGCATGTGAATCATGTCATGATAGCCATCTTTGCATTAGCAAACAAACACAAATGGCATCTGTCTGCCACTCACCTGGCAGGAGTAAGGAATGTGATAGCAGACGCCCTGTCCCGGTCAGTTCCTCTAGAATCAGAGTGGTCTCTGGACGTCGGGTCATTCCGTGGGTAAGCCGGAGGGTCCCAGGTCTCCAAGTGGATCTCTTCGCCTCACAAGCGAACCACAAGCTCCCTTGCTATGTGGCCCCCAACCTGGACCCTCTGGCTTATGCCACGGACGCCCTGTCGTTGGATTGGAATCAGTGGAGGGGAATTTATGTTTTTCCTCCAGTGAATCTTCTCTTGAAAGTCCTAAACAAACTAAGGTCTTTCAAAGGGATAGTAGCTCTGATTGCACCGGACTGGCCCAAGAGCAACTGGTATCCTCTTCTTCTGGAATTGGGTCTCCGACCTCAACAGATCCCCAATCCCAAGCTATCACAATCAGTACAAATGAGGACTGTGTTCGCTTCCTCAGGAACTCTCCAGACCCTAACTTTATGGACTTCATGAAGTTTGCGGCTAATAAAGATGCTGACATTGATCCACAAAATATTCTCTTCCTAGAATCAGATAAGAGAGAGTCAACTGTTAGACAATATGACTCTGCTGTTAAAAAATTAGCATCTTTCTTGAGGGAATCGAACACTACAACCATGACAGTTAATTTGGCTATATCCTTTTTCAGATCCTTATTTGAAAAAGGCTTAGCAGCTAGCACGATTACCACTCATAAATCGGCTTTGAAGAAAATCTTTCAAGTAGGTTTTCAGATAGATCTGACTGAATCTTATTTCACATCTATCCCTAAAGCCTGCGCTAGACTTAGACCTTCTCAGAGGCCCTACTACAGTTTCATGGTTCTTAAATGATGTCCTCAAACTAGCTTCAGATACTGACAACTCATCTTGTACATTCATAATGCTCCTGAGGAAGACATTATTCTTATTAAGCCTAGCCTCAGGAGCTAGAAATTTCAGAACTGTCGGCTCTATCCAGGGATGCGGGTCATGTGGAATTCCTCCCATCAGGAGAAGTTCTACTTGCTCCGGATCGTAGCTTTTTAGCCAAAAATGAGGATCCTCTTGCAAGGTGGGCTCCTTGGAAAGTTATCCCACTTCCACAGGATCCTTCTCTCTGCCCAGTATCAACTCTTAGAGCCTTTCTATCTCGTACTTCTTCTAGATCCTCAGGTGCTCTCTTCATGAGAGAAAAAGGTGGTACTTTATCAGTAAAAGGTATTAGACAGCAAATCCTTTACTTCATTAAACAAGCCAACCCTGAGTCATTCCCAAAAGCACATGATATCAGGGAGTAGCCACCTCATTAATTATTTTCAACATATGAACTTTGAGGATCTTAGAAAGTATACTGGATGGAAATCACCGACAGTCTTTAAACGGCATTATTTAAAGTCCTTGGAATCTTTAAAGTTTTCAGCAGTAGCAGCGGGAAAACATAGTTTCCCCTGATTACTGTATAGTAGTTGTAGTTTGTTAAATCCAGGTCTCCTTTCTACCTACATCAGCAAACATGCCTCACCCTATCGCCAGGCTACTCAACATCATAGCCTTAGCCGTTGATTCATATAGTGGATTGTCCCTTATTTTTTTGCTAGGGACATCCACATTTGTACTAATAATGTACTTTGGTGTACCTACCCTTATTTTTATGCTAGGGTAGGACACAATATGTTTGTATATATTCACCATTTTTGTATTATGATGAACTTCAGTCCACAATGTTTTGTATATATGTTGCACTATTTGTATTAATGATGGATTCAGTGTACCTACCCCTTATTTTATGCTAGGGTAGGGCACATGAATGTGTATATCTTGTATTTTTGTTAAGTAAATCTCCTTTTTTTTTTTTTTTTTCTTTATATTACATGCAGCTCTGTAATTTCTGTAATTACCATTTAAGTACTTTAAGATTACTAACGTTCTATTATTTTACTGTTTAATATAAGTTAGTTTAAGTGCTTAATCTGTATGCTGTAATTGATTTACTTATATTATATCCATCATTTTACACTGTTTTTCATTGTTCCCTTTTTTACCATCTTGTCTGTTTCTCTGGTACTCTTTCATAGGCCGACACGAGCTGAGCCCAGAAAAGGGATTTTGACGAAGGAAAAATCTATTTCTGGGTGATTGGCTCGTGTCGCCCTATGAAACCCCCCCTTGATGATTTGTTTTCCCCCCCTTGCAGGACAAGATGTATTTAGCTATTTTGATTAAGGATGTCCGCTAGGGGCGCTGCTGTCCGTGGCGTCCTCTAGTAGTAGTAGTAGAGGCTGCATCGCCCGTTAGTATCAGCTCTCTCTTGGGGGATTCTGATAGGAAGTTCTAATTGGTGTCTGTCTCGTGGTAGTGTTCCACACTCGCCCCTATATCATACCGACACTTGCTTTTTAAGAGTGAGCGAGTCAGTTTTACTGACATTTTCTTAATTTGTTTTTCTCTGGTAATTTTAGGCTAATTTTACCTAGAAAGAATGATATTAAGGATACTTTCATAGGGCGACACGAGCCAATCACCCAGAAATAGATTTTTCCTTCGTCAAAATCCCTTTATTCAGTAGATGACACCTATTCATATGGAACAAGCCCAAAGAGGGCATTGACTTGATATTCAAGCTTCCAAAAAACATCATGTTCAATAAGAAGAGGAAGTAAAGTAAAAAACAGAAAGAAAAAATCCCACTTATTAAAAAACAGAAAAAAATAAATTAATAAATAGATAGATAGAAATGCATTAAAATGCAAGTATGTAGTATTAGGGTAGAAATGCATTGCATCTTTGCTTGAACTTCTGAAAGGACATCTGGAATTAAGAAGTTCAGTAGCAAGGCACATTTACTGCATATTGGTGATGCTGTTCAAGGAATCTTGTTGCTCTCAGCAGATAAAGGGGATCAGGGATCAATCATGAATGTGATAAATCTTTGTTGAAATACAACTTATGAAAAAGTGACAAACAAGAGACCACTGTTGATGATCCAAGTCATAACTGCTACTGTGTATTAGGCAACAGAAACCTACCACCACAAACCACTCTATCTAAAAAGAGATAAATCTCTGGCAGAAGCTGACAGCCACACTGGAGAACAGTATTGTAGTAAAAGAAGCACAAACAATCTATAACAGGTTACACTGATTTTATCACTGTTATAAAAGGGATTTTGACGAAGGAAAAATCTATTTCTGGGGGAAGACTTGTGTCGCCCGGTGAAAAGTTCCTGTAGCTCACTTTTCTAAGTATAAATAGATTCTAAATATACCAGAGAAAAAAGCTAGCATGGTATGGGGGGGGGGGGGGGGGGGGGGGTGGGGGGGGGGGGGGGGGGGGGGGGGGGGGGGGGGGGGGGGGGGGGGGGGGGCTCCTCGAAGTCGTGAGCGCCGAAGCAGAAAAAACATGTTTTTTCCAAAATTCACCATAAATCTAAATATTGTTCTAGAGACTTCCAATTTGTTTCAAAATTAAGATAAACGATTGAATATTACTATATTGTAGGAGTTTTAGCTTACAATTGCAGTTTTTGACCATTTCGGACGAGTTAAAGTTGACCGAATGTCAAATTTTTTTATATATTTTTTTATATGCAAATATTTAAAAAATGAGAAAAGCTACAACCTTCAATTATTTTTAGTTGTATTTTAAATGAAATTGCGCACATTTTCATATATAAAACTCTATAAAATGCCTAATATGAAACGAAGCAAATATTACAAGAATGCGACATACACATTTCGGAGATTTGCGGCGGAGAATCCGCGCAGTGCAGAGGGAAGGAAAGTTTTTTTTTTTAATTCACATAAATCTAAATATTGTGCTAGAGACTTCAAATTTGTTTCAAAATGAAGATAAATGACTGAATATTACTAGACTGTACGAGGTTTAGCTTACAATTGCGTTTTTTGACCATTTCGGTAGAGTCAAAGTTGACTGAACATGGTTTTTTTTCTATTTATTGTGATTTATATGCAAATATTTCAAAAATGAGAAAAGCTACAACCTTGAATTATTTTAAGTTGTATTCTACATAAAATTGCGCATATTTTCATGTATAAAACTTTATGTAACGGCTAATTTAAAATGGTGCAAACATTACGACAATCGGACAAAAAAATTTCTGATTTTTTTCGGAAGAGTTACTGCGCGGACGTAAGGAAATTTTTTTTTTTTCATAAATTCACCATAAATCGAAATATTGTTCTAGAGACTTCCAATTTGCTGCAAAATAAAGGTAAATGATTGAATATTACTAGAATGTAAGAGTTTTAGCTTAAAATTCCATTTTTCGACCCTTTTGGCAGAGTCAAAGTTGACCAAAGGTTGAAATTTTGGCACTTATCGTTATTTATATGAAAATATTTCAAAACTGATAAAAGCTACAACCATGGATTGTTTTTAGTTGTATTCTAAATGAAATTGCGCACATTTCCATATATAAAATAGTATGTAAGGGCTAATTTAAAATGGTGCAAACATTACAACAATCGGACGAAAAAATTTATGATTTTTTCGGAAGAGTTACCGCGCTGACGTAAGGAAAAAGTTTTTTTCATAAATTCACCATAAATCGAAATATTGTGCTAGAGACTTCCAATTTGTTGCAAAATAAAGGTAAATGATTGAATATTACTAGAATATAAGAGTTTTAGCTTACAATTGCATTTTCGACCATTTCGGTAGGGTCAAAGTTGACTGAAGGTTGAAATTTTGGCACTTATCGTTATTTATATAAAAATATTTCAAAACTGATGAAAGCTACAACCATGAGTTGTTTTTAGTTGTATTCTACATGAAATTGCACACATTTTCACATATAATACTCCATGTAACGGCTATTATAAAATGGTGTTTTTTAGTGCGAGAAGAAAGAAATTCGCGCTTGCACGCCTGGGTAACGATTGTAAACAAAACAACGCCTTGATCCGTGAGCCCACAGCATCGCCCAAGGCGCGTGGTTCAAAAGTTTTCGCTTGGTAGGCCTATAAGTATTTTTCCGCGAATTTTTTAAAAAACTTTTTATATCGACATACCATACGTCCAATCGGCACCCAACAGACAATTTATGTCAACGTATAATATGTCCAATCGGCGTTTAAGGGCTAATCACACTAGAACTTAAACTATGGCTTAGAACTAGTAATAATAAAATAATATAATAAAACAATCTAAAGGCAAGGTATCTGAAGCAATATACAAGGGTATGTACAGACAGGTCCGTAAAACTAATATGGTCTCAACACTATATACATGTTCCGGTGGCGGGATGGCAAACGAACCATCCCGACCTGGAGGAGAGAGGTTTGGCAGGGAATACGAGCGAGGCAGGTAGGAAGGAGAGAGTATTACGGGAAAAGAAATGACCAAAGGCTAAGAGGAGGAGTTGATAAGATTCATCATTCAGGGGAGACTATGCTCCCTGCAGCAATCGTTGGGAATTTAAGGGCCTCTAAGTTTTTGAGATAGTGGCGTTTAAATACTGATGGAGATTTGCAGCCTGTATATTTCTTCAGGTCTTCGAAATTCATGTTGTGAAAGTAGTTAATGGAGGTAGCCACTGCTCGGATATCAAAGACGTGTGGGACTGAATCCGGGTTGGCCTGTTTAATAAAGTAGAGTATTTGTTGTCTAATACCTTTAAGAGAAATTGTACCACCTTTCTCTCTAATGAAAAGGGGGCCTGAAGATTTTTCAGAAGTCCTGGCTAAGAAGGATTTAAGGGTAACGACAGGACACAATGATGTGTCCTGTGTCAGAGGAATGATTTTCCATGGAACCCATCTGTTTTGTGGGTCCTCGTTCTTAGCCAAGAACCTCCGATCTGGGGATAGTAATACTTCACCCGACGGGAGGAATTCCATGTGGTCTGGATTTCTAGAGAGCCGAGAGTTCAGATATTCTGGCACCTGAGGCCATGGCCATTAAGAATAACGTTTTTCTAAGCAGGGTTATATAAGAGCATGACTTATTATTAGTGTCTGAGGCTAATTTAAGTACGTCATTCAAAAACCAAGAGACCGTATGAGGGCGGTCTATTGGTCTCAGACAGGCACATGCTCGTGGAATCGAAGAGAAGTATGAATCTGACAAGTTAATATTAAAGCCAACCTGAAAAATCTTCCTTAAGGCCGATTTGATTGTCGTAATGGTACTAGCTGCTTGGCCTTTCTCAAATAGAGTTCTAAAGAACGAAATTGCCAGATTCGTAGTCATCTTATGAGCAGCTGAGTCTTTTAGAAAAATGGCCAACTGTTTTACTGCTGAATCATATTGCCTGAGCGTTGATTCTCTTTTATCTGATTCTATGAATAAGATGTTTAGTGGATCAATACTAACGTCCTTTGGGCTGCAAACTTCATGAAGTCCATAAAGTTAGGGCACTCAGAATTCTTGAGGAAGCTGACACAGTCTTGAGTTTGTACTACCTGTGTCAGTTCTGGATGAGGGATCCGTTTGGGCCGGAGCTTCAGTTCTAGAAGAAGCGGAACCAGTTGTTCTTTGGCATCAGAAGATTCACCGGTGGAAATAGGTAAATCTTCTGCCAATTGTTCCAATCTATGGACATCGCATCTGTGGCGTAAGCTAGAGGGTCCAGGTTGGGTGCCACGTAACATGGTAGTTTGTGGTTGGATTCTGTGGCGAATAGGTCTACTTGAAGGTCCGGGATTTGGTTCCAAATCCACCGGAACGACTTCCTGTCCAGGGACCACTCTGATTCCAGCGAAGTTGTCCTGGAAAGTGCGTCTGCGATAACATTCTTTACTCCTGCCAGGTGAGTTGCTGACAGGAGCCAATGCTTTTTCGCCGCCAACGAAAATATCGCAATTAATACATGATTTAGTTTGCTTGACCTGGAGCCTCCTGTTTATGCAATGTACCACCACTAAACTGTCCGAGACTATCCTTACATGACTGTTTCTGGCCGGAGTCAGTCGTTTTTAGGTCAGGAAAACTGCCATAGCTTCCAGAATATTGATGTGGAACTGGCGGAACATATCTGACCATGTTCCCTGTACTTTCTTGTATTGTGAATATCCTCCCCAGCCGCTCAGTGATGCGTCCGTGTGGATGGTTAGAGACGGCGGAGGGAATTGTAGTGGTACTGACTTGGCAAGATTCCGGCGTTTCATCCATGGACGGAGCCTTTCTGTTAGAATAGGTGGAATTATTGAGATCTTGTCCCTGAGATTGATGTTGGCTCTCTTCCTCCAGACTCGATTGATATCCTTCAATCTGGCTTTTAATACGTCGTCTGTTACTGATGCAAACTGTAGCGAACCTAGGATTCTCTCTTGGGTACGCCGAGATGCCTTTTTGCTCTTGAGGAACTGTTTCGTAGCCGTTACTATCTCCTTGACCTTCTTGGGTGGAAGAGACAGCTTGTGTTTGATTAGATACCATTGGATCCCCAGCCATTGGAAGCGGGATGACGGAACGAGCCGAGATTTTTCCTTGTTTATCTGGAAGCCAAGAAATTCCAAGAATTTTATCACCTTGGCTGTTGATTTGCGGCACTCGTCGACGCTGTCTGCCGAAATGAGCCAGTCGTCTAGATAGGCTACTAACATAACCCCTTGAGTTCTTAGTTCTTGAACTATCGTCTCTCCTAGTTTGGTGAATATCTTGGGCGCAATGTTGAGCCCGAACGGCATGACTCTGAATGAGTAAGCCTGCTTTCCTAGCTTGAAGCCTAAGTAAGGAGAGAAGTTCCTTGCTATTGGAACATGATAGTAAGCGTCTGTAAGATCTATAGAGGTGGTGACGGCCCCACGGGGAAGTAAGGTTCACACCTGCGAGACAGTCAGCATGCGGAACTTGTCGCAATGAATGTATGAGTTGAGACGGGACAAGTCCACAATCACTTCTTTTGTCCGAGTCCTTCTTTGGGACACTGAACAGACGTCCTTGAAACTTTAGTCATTTTACTCTCTTTATAGCCCTCTTCTGCAGGAGATCTTTGGTATAGTCCATAAGGTCCGCCGTTGGCACCTGATAAAACTTGATTGGCAGAGGGGGCACTTTCTCCCATTTCCACCCCAGACCTTTTGAGACTATACTGTGGGCCCATGGACTGAAGGTCCAATGGTCCCGGAATAGATATAATCTCTCTCCCACCTGCAGGCTCTCACTGACTGGTTGCAGGTCTGCTACCTCTACCTCCACGGAAGCCTCTACCCCTTGGTCTGCCTCGTAGCCG
Source organism: Macrobrachium nipponense (assembly GCF_015104395.2). Classification (NCBI taxonomy): domain Eukaryota; kingdom Metazoa; phylum Arthropoda; class Malacostraca; order Decapoda; family Palaemonidae; genus Macrobrachium; species Macrobrachium nipponense. The sequence goes on along the minus strand of NC_087208.1, from coordinate 5,007,348 downwards.
GGCGCCACCTCTGGCCCTGCTACTTTCCGCATGCCTGTTGTAGCCGCGAAATAGATCCTGTGCTTCATAGGCGGGGTTGAAGGCTGGGGAGGTCATTATGGCCGTGGAGGTTGAAGGCTGTTGGGCCGGCGGAGTTTACACTAGGACAAACTGTTGCTGCGGATGAGCCTTAGATGTCGAAGGCTTACCGACTTGTGATACCGGAACCGCTTGCACGACCGCTTGAGAACAAGAGGCCTGGTAAGGATTGAATCTCCTTGGCCTCTTCTTGGGTCTGGTTTGGTGTCCGGGGGCCTCAAACTTCCGTTTGAAGGGGAGTCCCCAACAGACCCTAAGGCTCTGGTTGGCTCTGGTTGGCTCTGGCTGCCTCCAGAGAGATGTTGTTGACCTCGTCTTCCGGGAACAGATTTTCTCCTCAAATTGAGGATTTTATCAGCCTATTAGGTTCGTGCCTTATAGAGGCACCCGCCAGGACGTACTTCCTGCATGCTCGCCTTGCCATCACAAAGTCGTACAGGTCTGATTGGAAAGTCTGTAGTAGAGCTTTCGTCAGGACCTGGAACAGCTGTTCGCTAGTGTATGTTGAGGCCACCAACTCCGCCGCAGTGACGGAGTTGATAGATATTCCTAGTCTAGACCTTACCTAAAATTCCGCCTTGATCAAATGGTCTGGAATCTTAGGTAGCTTCTCAGAGAATAGGGTGGAAGCGCAATCCGGGTCAAGTTTACCTGCTGTAAACGTGGCAACTACACTCCAAATTTTTCGAATTTTTGCGCCTCTGTGATGTTACAACGATAAACAAAGTTGGGGTATCGAACCACAGGATTAAAAACTTGACCTTTAGCTTGTCACTACTAACAAAATTCTCAGATAAAAACATCAAATCTTATAAACGGGTACAACTCGGGAGACCAAGAAAATTTTACCTTAAGTCCTGAATATTTGCATAAACTACGCTGCAATTTTTCTCACTGTAATGAGTAACAGGCCCAGGGGTCAGCTCAATGTATCCCGAAAGAATTAGAATTAATGACATAAAATCAGTATCAAAACTAATAAGTAAATAGACTCATAAAAACAGTAGTTGTTGCGCTGAACGGCCATAGTTGCCCCACTGCTTGGTGTGTATGCTTAAAATCTATAAATCAATCTATCATAACAATAAACAACTATGCCATCAACAACAGCAACAGTACATATTTAGGAAAAGAAAATTCAATTGAAAGTATAAACAAACATGTCCTATGTCATTGAAAAAATGCCGGAAGCAACTGGTCGACAAGGCGAGGCCAGCACACCTTGTAAGGCAAATGAAATCTGCCAGGTTTGCTACAACAACTTCAACCATAAGTCATGTAAGCAGCATCACACCCTGAAGTGAATGTTGCTTAGAAAAGCCCAAATAACCCATAAGTCATGTAGGCAGGGACATCACACCCTGAAGTGAATGTTACTAAGAAAAGCCACATTAATCCACTATCCCAAAGTACCAAAAAAATATTAGAAAAAGCCTGTACTGACAACCTCTAGTATTCAACGGGGGTAAGGATCAAAACCACCAGTAAACAGCTAAAATCTGAAATACTTGACATCCCCTTCTAAAAACACTTATAATAATTTTATAATAAAATACGTACAATTTTATGTATAAGGCAGTCCCAGTTTTCAGCGGACTCGGTTAATGGCGATCCAGTTTTATGGCGCTTGTCTAGCGCCATAAATTGACGATTTATGGCACCATAATGGGCCAGGTTTCGGCTATCGGTGCTGATAATAGTTATGGCACCATAACACACCTAATGGGAGCACCATTAACCGAAACTTTGCGATATAAGCACCATAAATTGCAGTTTTGGTTAATGGCGGTCTTCGCATATCAGCACCCTGCCGGGAACAGAACCCCTCCCCTCATAACCAGGGTACTTACCAAGTACTTACATAGCTATAACTTCTATCTGTTGCCAGCTAAAATTTTTGAAATTCGCAGAAGAGCTATATTTGTTTTAGCTATGTGATACCCCTGCCCACTACCAGGGGAGAGAGGAACCAACTCAGCACGAACTTGAGTTGTTTATGCCCTACTGTCCATGGGAGGGAAGGAGGGAGGGCTCTGATCACATAACTACTTGGCAAGTATATACATAAAATCTCATTTTATTATAAAAATGTCATTTTTATGAAAGCAACTTACCAAGTATAGTTATATAGCTGAATTCCACATATATTTCATATGAATAATGAAAAAATGCACATACTGCTAGCATTCATGAAAATGATTGTTGGTTCCTTACCTGTTAAGAGAGCTGTACAGATGATTACTGCCTCTGGATGACACTGATTTTAACTTGTAGAGACATGACAGTATAGCCAAGGGTCATCCTCTACTTTAGCAGGATCCATGCAGCAAAGGAATAGTCTGTGGCTAGGCATGGTCAACAGAAAGATGCCCCTGCCCAGGATGCAGTACCATAATCAACATAATCAAATCGGAGCAAACATATCACCTCAAAAAATTAAAAACCACACCCAACTAATAAAAAGACTGAAGGGTACTCCTAGTGCATCAACAGTACCAGTACCCCCAGCTCCCTATAAAAATTCAAAAACCTTATTCAAGGCGAAGAGACAAGATTAGGAAGGAACGACTTCCTATAAACCCTTACTCCTAGGGTACTGCAGTTGCCATAAACCGTTTCAATTTCACACATGTAATGACAGGCAAACACTGATTTGCACTTCCAATATGTCGCTTGGGTAATGAAATCTAAAGAGAGGTTATGTTTAAAGGAAAACGTCATGGCAACTACTCGCACTTCATGAGCTTTCACTTTCATTGCATTAAAATCTAATTCTTTAACTTAGAAGAATGAGTCTCAACAATAACATTTCTCAAGAAGCTTAGACATACGGCGTATAGATTCCTCACAGAACACCATAGGAGATCAGATGAGCCCCAAATCTTCTCTGTCTTTTGCAGATAGCATTTTAAGTGCTCTGACCAGACACAGAGACCTCTCTTCTTACTAAGTCCATAAGGTTTTCAATAATGAAAGAACAAGGTCATGGCTTGGACAGGGTCTTGTGTTTTGCTAAAAATCCCAAGATTAATGTGCATACAGCATTACCTTGACCAAAGCCCACTCTCTTGTCCATCAAGTGAAGCTCACTCACCCTTTTCGCTGTAGACAACGCTACCAGGAATAGGGTCTTTCTTGCCAAGTCTCTCAGTGAAGAAGTATTCAGTGGCTCAAAACATGGTTCTGAAAGCCATTTAAGAAACACATCTTGGCTCCAAGAAAAGGTCTTTAGAACCTTAAGTTTCTCTGTCTCAAAGGATGATGAGATCTGAAAGGTCTTTATTGATCGACAAATTTATCCCTCTGTGCTTAAAGACCAAGCCTTGCATAGCCATATATCCTCTGATGGTCGAAGTCAACAGGTTCCTGGATGTCCTCAAGTGTAACAGGAAATCAGCAGTTTCCGCTATACAAAATGTTTGAGAAGACGATATGTTATGCTTCTTGCACCACTTCGCCTGGTAGACGACATTTGAGGATTTTCTTCTCCACTGTGCAACTGCTTTTGCAGCTTGGTTTGAAAAACTTGTTCATAAAAGTAGTCAGACAGTCTGTAAGCAGTCAGGGCCAGAGTGGATAGTCCTTGATGGAACCTCCTGAGTAGACTGGTTGTCTGTGGAAGCAATCTCGGAAAGTCTACCAGGAGCTATAGCAGATTCGGAAAACATTCTTGCGCTGGCCAGAATGGAGTAATGAGGGTCAAAGAAATGTTGTGGTGAGACCTGAATTTATTGATGACTTCTCTTACTATCTTAAACGGAGGAAAAGCATACAAGTCTTTGTCCGACCAGTTTAAAAGCATCGCATCCATCGCCTATGCTTGTAGGTCCGGGGGTAGCAAGCAGTGAAGAAGAAGACAATGGTTTTTCTGGGCTCAGCCCGTGTCGCTATGTGAAATGTCCCTTTAGCACACATTTCTAAGGTAAAATATTTCCCTTTTTGATGTGGCAATTAGGTCCAAAATTGGTTTGCCCAAAAGTTTCCACAGATCGAGGCAGACCAACGGGTTCAGCATCCACTCTGTTGGAGGGACCTGCTTCTTGTGGCTTAACTTGTCCTCGAATAAGTTGCATTTCCCCTGAATGAATCTTGTTAAGATTCTGGTCTGATTCTGTTTTACCGATAACAACAGAGCTCTTGCCGTTTAACACAGAGTAAACAAGTGAGTTCCTCCCTGTTTTCTGATGAACGAAAGAGCTGTCGTACTCTCCAAGTGGACAGCCACTACCTTTTGGTGGACTGCATCTGCAAACTCCAACAACCCCCAGTGGATAGCAGTTAATTCTTTCCGATTTATATTCCACTGTCTCAGTTGAACATTCCAAGTCCCTGAGACTCCTTGTTCCTAAGATCGCTCCCCAACCTCGATCGGAAATGTCTGAAAAGAATACTAGGTAGGGGTTCAGCAGGAGAATGGACCCCCGGGGTTCAGCAGGTGAAGGGACTTCCTGACTTTCTAACTGCCCGCCTTTCAATCTCAACCAATGCAGATCCTCCTTTATCTCTTTTGTGATCTGGAACACAAATGAGTCTGGAAACTTCTTTGTGTTTCAGTATGCCTTGAGGAAGAACTGGAGATTCCTCATATGCAGTCTCCCCAATGACACGAACTGTTCTTTTGAGGATAGAGTGCCCAACCGACTCATCCATTCCTTTGCTGAGCACTCTTGAAGGGCTAGGAATTTATCCACTTTCTGCAGGGACGATTCCACTCTTAGTGGGGATGGAAAAGCCCCAAAATTCACGAGTTAGTCCTTATCCCCAAATAGACTACTTCCTGACAGGGAACTAACTGTGACTTCTGCAGGTTTATCAGAAGTCCCAATTCTTGAGCTAATGAAAGAGTTTTCTGCAGGTCCCATGTGCACTTTTTATGTTTGCAACAGAAGAAACCAGTCGTCTAGGTAGTATAGGGATACTCATATCCTGACTAGATGTAACCATTTCGCAATGGGGGCTAAGACTCATGTGAACACTTGGGGGCAGTCAAAAGCCTAAAACACAGAGCTCTGAATTGATCGACTTTGTTCTTGAACACAAACCAAAGAAACTTCTTTGTATCCTGGTGAATTGGAATATGGAAGTAAGTATCTTCCATATTGATGAAAATCATCCAATCCCTCTGACAGATGGATGACAAAACCGTCTGATTTGTTTCCATCTTGAATTATGTCTTTTTTTACAAACCAATTCAGAGTGCTTACATCCCACATGGGCCTCCAGCCCCCTAAGGCCTTTGGCTCTACAAATAGACGATTGTAGAATCCTGGGGTTAATGGGTCTACTACTAACTCTATAGCCTTCTTCTGCAAGAGGAATGAAACCTCTCGAAAGGGTGATGAATCTCTCTGAATCTTCCAAGTAGGCTCTCAAAATTATTGGAGAGCTTGATAAGGGTGGAAGGGAGAGTGGTGTCATGACAAAGGACCGCACTGGTCAAGAGCAGAGTCGAGTGAGCTGAACAGATCACCACTACATAATTATGAGTGGTAATCATCAGCAAAGAACTATCACTTTTTCCAATCAACTGTTCTTTGCGACCAAAGCTCCAAGAAGAAGGATAAAGAGGGATTCACAAGGATGGTATTTGACCATTCACCTAGAAAGTGTTGCATGCAGTACCAAGCTTTGATAACTCCAAACCAGACTGAAGAGCGAACTCATCTGTACAGGCAGTCCTGGTTATCGGCAGCAATTCCATTCCCGAGGGGGTGCTGATAAGCTAAAACCGCCATTAACCGAAACTCAGTGATTTATGGCACCATAATGGCGCTTATGGCGACGATAACCGTTACTAGCACCATAAGCACCATTATGGAGCCTCTGTTAGGTATGTTATGCGCCATAAGGCAACTTATGGCACCAATAACTGAAACTCTGCCTGTTATGGCACTTGACGAGCGCCATAAAACCGGATTGCCAATAACCGGGACTGTCTCTACTGGTAAAGTCTCGTCTTGCTTTCCAAGCACTCGTGATAGTGAGCACTCGGCGAGCACTAGAATTCGTAAGAATTCCCATGCTTGGTGAGAAAACATGACTTTTGCAAGACAATAAGCAAGCAAGCCTTGTCTCGCTCTGGTTCTTGGCGACATGATGAAGTCGAGCACTCAGCGAGTGCCAGTGAAACCAAGGGATCCAGGTGCTCACATAAAACCATAATATTGAGAATGCCAGAAACCAAGGGATTCAAGCATTCAGCAAGATTCCTGGGTATTATAATAACAATTATCGGGAATTCTCGTCTCGCCCGAGTGTTTGCAGGTCATAGATGACCAAAACAGTCGAAGAGTGCTAGAAATTCCAAAGAATTTAAGTACTCAGCGAAACGCCTAATTTCGTCAAAAGATCATCAGGGAGAGGGCCCTCCTCGACTTCTGTAGAAATCGAGGAGTAAGAGGCATAAAAACCAGTCCTCTATGCAGGCATTTAAGACTGGATTGTGAGTACAGTTCAACAGAATATACACTTGAGGCTACCAAAATGCAAGAACCCTTAGGGGGACTGTGAATTGAAATCTGTCCAAAGGACAGAAAGAGCCAGGGAGAACAAAGTCTCTAGGTGTTTGAATCCTAAGAATCTAACCAACAGATGTCGAGACGGTGAGAGGTCTCTCCATCATTGACAGAGGATCCTTCCTCAATGATGTGAACATACATCCTGTGGGACCCTAAGATCCTTCCAGGAATGTAGTCCCCCGATGCTGAATCCTGTGGATATCCCTCTGCCAGATCCCTTGGACACACTCGCTCGCCTTGCTAGCAGAACTAGCAGGAGAAGCAAGTTGTCAGCAGCCATCAACCTGCGGTGATGGCCGCGACAAGTCTAAAAGAGCGTTCTCCCCCTGGAGAAACTCTTTCCCAAGGAGGGTTACAAAATTCTAGCACCGCAGGAGAAACGTTCGCCACCACTGAGACCAGTCAATCACGCAAACGTGACCGTGGTCTGGGTGGAGTTGAACGTGCACCTCACTGGTGAGGGCTGGTACCATCCTCCGACGAGTCCCAGTCCTTGTTGAGGACAAAGCCTCTCAAAAGAACTGAATGGGGAACCCCTAACAGTCTCACTGAGTGCACGGTCCAACGGGATGGTCACGTCAATCCTGGGTACTGAGCGATCACAGTGAGAGCGATCATCGGCAAGGCGTGACGCTCCTTCTTCCACTCCATGCCAGATTCATGACGGTGAGCGGACTCAGCATCATTGACTCTAGATGCATGCGAATCCATAGATTTACGCGCACTCGGGTTATCTTGCAAACGAGTGTCCGACATGGAACTAGTCTTAGGGGCAGAACCTCTATGACTAGCAGCAGAAGTGCAAACCCGTTTGCGCTTCTACAGCTCCCGACACACTAGTCCCTGGGGACATCGTGATGGTTCCTGTTTCCAAAGGAACAGGTGAGCCATCGGATGACCCAACTGCCACCTTAGTTTGAGGAGGCAGACCCGTAGGAGTCCCGTGAAAAGACTTCTTGTGGGGGGGGGGGACTACCTTCTTCTTCGGCAAGGAGCCTTAGAAGTTGAAGAGGAGGAGGTTGAAGAAAAATATGACAATTACGAAGAGGAAGATGACGACACTTGACGAGCTCTCTTCCTCCTCAACTCCTTCCTCTCCCAATTCTGCAAGACTCCTTCTACAGGATGAGGCACATTTACCAGCAGAAGTAGATCACAGGGCAACCGCAAAGCCGTTGTCCAGTGACGAAACTCCAGAATAACAGTGGCAAATAAATGATATTGTTAGAATACAATAAAGTTTCATACATACTTACCTGGCAGATATATACTTAGCTAAGACTCCGTCGTCCCCGACAGAAATTCAAATTTCGCGCCACTCGCTACAGGTAGGTCAGGTGATCTACCGGCCTGCCCTGGGTGGCAGGACTAGGAACCATTCCCGTTTTCTATCATATTTTCTCTCTTCCACCTGTCTCCTGCGGGGAGGCTGGGTGGGCCATTAATCGTATATATCTGCCAGGTAAGTATGTATGAAACTTTATTGTATTATAACAATATCATTTTCATACAATGAACTTACCTGTCAGATATATACTTAGCTGATTGGCACCCTTTGGTGGAGGGTAAGAGACAGCTAAAATGGAATAGACAGGTAAACAACATATGTTGTAGGTATAAAAGAAAAACCTTGGTTCCTACCTGATAGGTGGTAGACTTCGTGGCTGTTGCCCGGTACTAGGTCTGCATCCACCTCAAGACTTTTTAAGCGAGATATGTGATCTATGGCTAAGAGTTCTTGTGGGTCTGCCGATGGGGTATGAACCGCTTACTCGGCAGAGCCTGAAAGGACTTTGTCAATGGGTACTGGACCACTTCTATGACAATACACCTTATGAAGGAGCGCACAACCAATCCCGACCACCTGATCCTAACCACCATGTTAGTATAAAGAATTGTTCTGAGTTATCCCCGAACTCATTACAAACAACCATAACTCGAAAACCTAATACGCATACATACAAAAATTCCCCCAAAAAATTTTTTTCATACTCCTCCAAAAGATATCACAAGAGTTCCTTACTGAACAACAGTGACTGGCTGCCTGTGCAGCACCGAGCCCTCTTTGTCAGCAGAAATCTAGAACATATCTAGTAGAAGGTATGTACAAAGTTAAGGATTGGTGTTTGCTCCCGTACCCAGTATCGTATCCGCCGATACGAAAGGCCCCAGAGAAAAACATTTCTCGTAGGTCACGCGAACGTCTTTAAGATAGTGAGATGCAAATACCAAGTTGCACCTCCAATATGTCGTATCAAGGATTTTCTTTAGCGACATATTCTTCTGAAAAGAGAGAGACGTCACCACTGCTCTCAACTTCATGAGCCTTTACTCTTAAGAGTGGAAAAGAGTCGTCAGGACAGAACTTGTGAGCATCTGTAATGACGCTCCTTATGAAGAAAGCTAACGCATTCTTTGATATTTATTCTTGTGGGGTCCTTAATCGAACACCAAAGACCTTGTCTAGAGCCTCCCATTTGTTTCTTCCTGTGTAAGTAGAACTTCAGGGCTCTTACAGGGCAAAGAGACCTTTCTGTTTCTCTACCCACGAGACTTGATAAGCCTTTAATCTCGAATCTCTTGGGCCAGGGATTCGAGGGGTTTTCGTTTTTCGCTAGAAAAAGTGTTCTAAACGAGCAGAAGGCCGAGTCTCTGTTGAATCCGACTTCATCTTCAAGGGCATGAAGTTCACAAATTCTTTTGGCTGTCGCCAAGATAAGAGAAACAAGCATTTCCTCGTTAACCTCTTCATTACTGAAAGTTTGTTTGGAGGTAGGTGGGTACCACCATTCAAGTCTACTACACCGCACCGGGTGCATAAAGGTGGTACGCATAGTACCACCAAAACTCCTCTTTTCAGATAGGGACTTCCAATCTTTCTGTAATTTCGGTTTGAAGAGTTTGGAGCAAAATAAACAGTATGACACGATGCCAGACGTATGATGAACCCAAACAAATATTATTACTGCTTATAGTAGTGTGTAGGTGACAGATGAACTGCGTCTCAACAAAAAATCACAAAACCAGACAAGCGTAAACATGTAATAACTTCTGCCCAAGTAAAAAACCAGTTGTATCATCATTTACTGTATTTATTTATTTATTCACTTATTACATTTTACAAATAAAAGATATGAACACCAGATAAATGAAGGTAGAAATAAAGCCTTATAGTAACTTTATATATAAAAAACCAAACCAGAGAAAAAGCAAAAAAGCGATTTTTTCTGAGGACAAGAAACTTGAAAAATTAGTTTAGATACCCCTGATGCCCCTAAAGTTGTTTTCTGTGATGAAACTAATCTTAGAAAACGTAGAAAATGACATCGACCAATTTTTGAAAGATATACTATAAAATTTGCGATTTCCATATTTATTGGTGGGGCTTTCGCTTTAGTTTTTGCTCTTTTTTTTTTTTGTTATTACGTGCTTATTTACTGTTCTATTTTGATAATACTTTATGTGCATGTTCCAGGTGCGATATACCAACATTCTGTAAGACCGAATTTCTATTCAAGACCGTAGTTTTCTCACCGACCACCAGTGTCCCTTGTACAAGGGACACTGAGTTTCACATTTTTTTTCATAAAATCATTTATTTTCCCTGTAGGATGATAAAACTAACAGAGAATATGCATTATTATAGTGCTAATAATACCTGATAATTTCATTAGCCTTTCTTGATTAGTGTATTTTTGGCAAATATTTTTACGATCGGCACCCTTCCAAACTGGAGTCACTACCGAGAGATTCAGTTCGGCAGCGAACGCAATGTTTACATTCTGCTCACCCACCCGGTAAAGAAGGGGTTAAATCCCTAAACGAAGCTAAATGAGGAGGCTCGAATCTTTCAGACGAAAGGAACTTGAGAACTACATCCAGGTTCCAGCTGGGAGGAGTTAGTTCCTTAGACTTTGTTGTTTCAAACGATCTAATAAGGTCGTGTAGATCTTTATTATCAGCAAGCTCTAGGTCTCTATTTCTGAAGACTGCCGAAAGCATGCTTCTGTATCCTTTTATAGTAGATACAGACAAGTGAGAGTCCTCTCTCAGGAACAAAAGGAAATCAGCGATTTCGGTTACAGAGGTACTGGAGGAGGACAACTTCTTAGACTTACACCACCTTCTAAAAACCTCCCACTTAGACTGATAGACTCGTCTAGTGGAAGCTCTGCGGGCTCTAGCAATAGCGCTTGCAGCTTTGCGAGAAAACCCCCTCGCTCTGACAAGTCTTTCGATAGTCGAAAGGCAGTCAGAGCGAGAGCAGGGAGGTTTTGATGATAACCCTCTCGAAGTGTGGCTGTCTGAGAAGATCCATCCTTCTTGGAAGGGATCTGGGAAGTCTACTGTCCACTCCAGCACCTCTGCAAACCAATCCTGTGCTGGCCAAAAGGGGGCTATCAGGGTCATTCTTGTTCCGTTGGACGCTACAAACTTTCTCAACACTTGCCCCAGGATTTTGAAAGGGGGGAAAGCGTACACGTCTACATGAGACCAATCTAGCAGGAAGGCGTCGACCACGAGAGCTCTTGGGTCTTCCACCACTGAGCAAAAGACTTCCAGCCTTTTGGAAAGGAATGTGGCGAACAGGTCTACATGAGGAGTGCCCCAAAGAGACCAAAGACTCTGACACACTTCTGAGTGAAGGGTCCACTCTGTGTGAAGGACCTGGCTTCTCCTGCTCAGTCTGTCTGCCCTGACGTTTCTCGTACCCTGAACAAATCTTGTCAGGAGGGAGATGTTCCTCTGGGAGGTCCAAAGTAGCAGATCTCTTGCTATTTCGTATAGGAACAAGGAGTGTGTTCCTCCTTGTTTCCGAATGTAGGAAAGGGCGGTAGTGTTGTCCACATTCACTTGGACCACACTGTTTGTCACAAAAGGTTCGAAGAACTTTAGAGCCAAGTGTACTGCAAGAAGTTCTTTGCAATTTATGTGCCAGGACACCTGTGCTGCCTTCCAGGTGCCTGACACTTCTCTCGGTCCTAGTGTTGCTCCCCAACCCTTCTCCGATGCGTCTGAATATAACACTCGGCTTGGGTTCGGAACTTCCAGAGAAATTCCCTTGTTCTCTTTTAGAGGGGACAACCACCATTCCAGGTGTGGTTTCATTTCATTGAAGGAGAAAACTGTCGGAGAGAAGTCCCGTCTTCCAATTCCATGATCTCCTTAGGAAAAACTGAAGAGGACGAAGATGAAGTCTTCCTAGAGGAAAAAACTGTTCGAGCGAGGAAAGGGTCCCTAGAAGGCTTAACCATTCCCTCGCCGAAGTTCGTTCTTTCCCTAAGAAGAGAGAGACTTTTTCCAAGCCTCTCACGATTCTCTCTTGCGAAGGAAATACTCGAAAACCCCGAGAATCCATCTGAATCCCCAGATAGACTAAGTTCTGTCTGGGGATCAGCTGTGACTTCTCGAGGTTCACGAGTAGTCCCAACGACTTTATCAGGTTTAGGGTCAAAGAAAGGTCCTCCAAACACTGTCTCTCTGTTCTGGCCCTGATGAGCCAATCGTCCAGATATAGAGAGATGTTGACGCCTTTGAGGTGAAGAAACCTCGCCACATTCTTCATCAGGTTTGTGAAGACCTGAGGAGCTGTGGACAGGCCGAAACACAAGGCCCTGAACTGAAAGATCCTTCCCCCCGTCATGAAACGGAGGTACTTCTTCGAAGAAGGGTGAATCGGGACATGAAAATAAGCGTCCTGTAGATCCAGAGACACCATCCAATCTCCTTGTCGTAAAGCCGCAAGGACTGAGGCCGAAGTCTCCATAGAGAACTTCTCCTTTAGAACAAACTTGTTCAGAGCGCTGACGTCTAGTACCGGTCTCCAGCCCCCCGAGGCTTTCGCAACCAGAAAAAGACGATTGTAAAACCCCGGAGAGTTTTGCTCCAGTACTAATTCTATAGCTCTTTTGTCCCACATTTGATCCACCATCAGACGAAGAGTATCCCTCAGTACAGGGTCCCTGTATCTGGCTGACAGTTCCCGCGGAATAGTCGTTAGGGGAGGACTGTCCTGGAAGGGGATAAGATATCCCTTCCTGATTATTGACATCGAAGAGGCGTCCGAGTTTATGAATGTCCAGGCGTCTGCAAATTCGAGAAGCCTGGCACCTACTGGTGTTTGGAGGCTGGCTGTCTCACTTCCCTTTCTTAAAGGGACGGGAAGTAGGTCTACCTCTCCTCTCAGGACCTCTCCTTTTTGAGGGAGCTCTGGAGGGAGGGCCTCCTCGAAAGGGCTGAACAATAGAAGTAGGTCCTTTCTTGTCAACCGCAACAAGGGGTCTCTTCTTCCTTGCAGTCTGAAGGAGAAGATCTTGTGTCGCCTTCTCAGTCAGTGAGCGAGAAATGTCCTTCACTAACTGAGAAGGAAACAAGAAGTCTGACATGGGAGCAAAAACCAGGGCTGCTCTCTGTGAGTGTGAAACCGCCTTGGTTAAAAAAGCACTAAAAATAATCCTCTTCTTAAGGAGTACCGCTCCAAAGAGGGAGGAGACTTCTCCCGATCCGTCTTGTACTGCCTTGTCAATACATGACAGTATACTAAGAATGACTTCGGGGTCTAGACCTTCCGAGTCATGAGCCTTCTTTGACATCACCCCAAGGGACCAGTCTAGGAAATTAAAGACTTCCAAAATATGGAAGAGTCCCTTGAGGAGATGATCAGTCTCAGAAATCGACCAAGTCACACGAGCTCCGTTCAAAGCGTGTCTACGCGATGAATCAACTAAGGTTGAAAAATCAGCTTCAGCCGATGCTGGGAGAGAAAGGCCCATGTTCTCCCCAGTTCGGTACCACACACCTCTTTTTCCAGAAAGTATGGCTGGAGGCATACAGAAGGTGGTTCTGACCAGTTCCTTCTTTGACAACATCCACTTGTCAAGCGACTGTAGAGCTCTCTTCATAGAGATAGTCGGTCTCATCTTCAGAACCGACGAAGACTTTGGTACGATTGCACTCGAAAATGATATTGTTAAGATACAAATAAAGTTTGTTCATACTTACCTGACAGATATATATATAGCTGTATTCTCTGACGACCGACAGAATTTCGAAACTCCCGGCAAACGCAGTGGTCGGCTAGGTGGTTAGTACCCATTCCCCTGCTGGGAGGCGGATACCGGGAACCATTCCCATTTTCTATTCAGATTTTCTTTACCACTGTCCCCTGAGGGGAGGTGGGTGGGTACTTGATTATATATATCTGTCAGGTAAGTATGAACAAACTTTATTGTATCATGACAATATCATTTTGTTCATGACACTTACCTGCCAGATATATATATAGCTGAATCCCACCATTGGAGGTGGGAAGGGACAGAATAGAAGGATTTTGGAAACATTTCACATGCAGATGATTGACATCTTGGTTCCCTACCTGTTACCATAGCTGACTTCGTGATTACTGTCACCCAAGCCTGCTTCTGCTTAACTAGAATTTCCAGCAAGGTAGTGACCTGTATAGCTGGATAGTTCTATATGATCTGTCAACGGGAGCGTGACCACAATGTGACTAGACCATATTGACCATACTGAAGACAACGAGCATAATAAATACCACCTAACCTAGCCTCACTAAAGTTAGTCCATAACTTTCAAGCTAATTAAAGGGAAGACCGCCTCAAGCGGCCAACCTACAACCGTAAAAAACAAACCATAATTAAAATCACACACATTCATTTTCTAAAGAATGGGGTTCGTATTGCTTCTCGTCCCCAATACTGTATACCGCGGAAATTGTATGGTCCAAGCGAGTAGCAATTCTCATATGTCGCCTTCACATCTCTGAGGTAGTGTGAAGCAAACACAGAGTTGCTTCGCAAAATGAAATGTGGCACCCGGAGTATCACTGAGTGCCATATTTTTCTGAAAAGCCACCGAAGTAGCTACCGCTCTAACCTCGTGAGCATTAACTTTTAGCAGTTTAAGATCACCATCCGTGCAGGACGAATGAGCTTCCCTGATGGTGTTTCTCAAGAAGAACGCCAGTGCGTTTTTAGACATTGGTAATTCCAGCCTCTTGACCGAACACCACAGGTTGTCTGACGGACCTCTACATTGTTTGGTCTTTTCCAGATAAAATTTGAGAGCTCTGACAGGGCACAAACTCTCTCCGGCTCTCGTCCAACAAACTCTGATAACCCCTTGATATCAAGCTTTTAGGCCAGGGGTTGGATGGGTTTTCGTTCTTCGCTAAGAACGAGGGGCTCAGCGAACACACTGCATTGTGTTCTCTGAAACCCACATGTTTACTCATAGCTTGGATTTCGCTAACCCTCTTAGCTGTTGCCAAAGCGGTTAGGAAAATAGCTTTCCTAGTTACATCTTTCAAAGAGGCAGGGTGCATAGGCTCAAATGGGGCTGACATTAAAAATTTAAGACAACATCTAAATTCCATGAGGGAATCTTGTCTCGTGGAGCTTTTGATGTTTCAAAGGACCTCAATAGATCGTGAAGATCTTTATCATTTGATAAATCCAAGCTCTGTGTCGAAAGACCGTTGACAGCATACTTTTGTAGCCTTTAATCGTTGACACTCAAAGTTTGTCTATATCTCTAAGATGTAAGAGAAAATCAGCAATCTGGCTCACAGAGGTCATGGAGGAGGAAATATTTTGCCTTCTACACCAACTTCTGAAGACAGCCCACTTCGATTGGTAGACAGCTTGGGAAGATGTTCTTCTAGCGCTGGCAATAGCTCTTGCCACCGATCTTGAAAAACCTCTCGCTCTGGCCAACTTTTGGATAGTCTGAATGCAGTCAGACTCAGAGCGGAGAGGTTTCCGTGATACCTCTCGAAGTGGGGCTGTCTGAGTAGATCGATTTTTTCTGGAAGTGTCCTTGGGAAATCTACCAGAAATGACATGGCCTCTGTGAACCAGTCGCTTGCAGGCCAAAAGGGGGCGATCAACATCATTCTTGCTCCTTCCGACGCCGCAAACTTCCTTATTACCTCTCCCAGGAGTTTGAATGGAGGAAAGGCGTAGAGATCCATCCCCTTCCAATTCCAAAGCATGGCGTCTATTGCTATTGCTCCTGGGTCTAGAACCGGAGAGCAGTAAATAGGAAGCCTCTTCGTTTTTGCTGTCCGCGAAGAGGTCTACCAGTGGGCGTCCCCAAAGTTTCCATAACTCCTTGCAAATCTCTGGATGGAGAGTCCATTCGTTTGGAAGCATTTGATGTTGACGGCTGAGGAGATCCGCACGAACGTTCTGCTGTCCTGAAACGAACCTCGTTAGAATCGTTACATTTCTCAGCTTCGCCCAAAGTAAGATTTCCCTCGTATCCTGAACAGGGAGCGAGATAGAGTTCCTCCCTGTTTTTTGAGATATGCAGCGCCGTAGTGTTGTCCGAGTTGACTTGTACAATTAGTCCCACAATCCTTGACTCGAAGCATTGAAGTGCCAACCGAATCGCCTCTAGCTCCTTGAGGTTTATGTGCCAGGACCTCTGTTCCCCTCTCCAGAGGCCTGACCACTTCTCCTCCCCCAGTGTTGCTCCCCAGCCCGTCATGGACGCGTCTGAGAACAACACTAGGTCTGGGCTCAGAACTTTGAGGGACATCCTTTCCGATAGCTTGACGGGATCGGACCACCACTTCAAATGCTCTTTGATCGATTGAGGGATTCTCAAAATCTCGTCTAGGTCTTTCTTGTTCTTCCAGTTGTCTGCTAGGAAAAACTGAAGCTGTCTGAGGTGCAGCCTTCCCAGAGAAACAAATTTCTCCAGCGAGGGAAAATGGTCCCCAGCAGAATCATCCATTCCCTCGCCGAGCATATTTCCTTCTCTAAGAAGACCGATACTTTCTCTAAGCATTTTTAGCTGACGTTCTATGGATGGAAATGCTTGAAAAGCCACTGAATCCATCTGAATCCCCAGATACACGATGGACTGTGTGGGAATCAGATGGGACTTCTCGAAGTTGACCAGAAGGCCCAGGTTCTTCGTCAGCTGTATTGTCGTATGTAGGTCCTCCAGACACTGTTCCTTTGACGTGGACCGGATCAGCCAATCGTCTAAATAGAGTGAGACTCTTATCTTTGAGAGATGGAGCCATCTTGCTACATTTCGCATCAGAAGCGTGAATATCATAGGGGCTGTACTCAGCCCGAAACAGAGAGCTCTGAATTGGAAGACCTGTCCTTTCAGAACGAATCTGAGGAACTTCCTGGACCGAGGATGTATCGGAACATGGAAATAGGCATCTTGGAGATCCAAGGACACCATCCAATCTCCTGGTCTCAGGGAAGCTAAAACAGACTGTGCAGTTTCCATCTTGAATTTTATTTTCCTTACAAAAAGATTCAGCCTGCTTACGTCTAGGACAGGTCTCCATCCTCCCGAGTGCTTCGGAACAAGGAAAAGCCTGTTGTAGAAGCCTGGAGAGTTCCGTGATACAACTCTTTCTACTGCTCTCTTTTCCAACATCTGATCCAAAAGGTCTAATAAGATCTGTTGCTTTGAATCCTGATAAGAGGGCGAAAGGTCTATTGGTTCTATGCTTAATGGTGGTTTCGATAAAACGGGATTTTGTAACCTTTCTCGATCACTTCGAGTGACCAAGAGTTCGCCCCTCTTATCCTCCATGCTTCGGCGAAGAGAGCGAGTCTCGCCCCGACTGGTGTCTGGAGGGCCGAAAAGTCATTTCTTTCCCCTGGTTTTTGAGGGGGCTCTGCCCCTAGGGAAACTCCTCCCTCGAGCAGCAGCTCTTGAAGAGGCTCTTCCACGAAAGGGCTTATAATTCTTCCTAGAAGCTTGCGTGGTTCTTGAAGACATCTGATCAGCAGGACGTTTCGAAGACCGAGACAATAAGTCCTGCGTCGCTCGTTCTTGTAGATTTACTGATAAATCCTTTACCATCGATTGTGGAAAAAGATGAGCAGAAAAGGGAGCGAACAACAATTCTGCTTTTTGCGCTGGCGACACTGACTTAGTTGTGAAGCTACCTGAAGAGTGCGCGTTTCTTCAGGACTCCCGACGCAAAATGTGATGCCAGTTCGTCGGAGCCATCTCTTACTGCTCTGTCCATGCATGACAAAATACTCGCTAAGTCCTCCAATGAGATGGAATCTGGCTTCTAGACTGAACATCCAAGACGCCCAAACACCAATCTAGAAAGTTAAAAACTTCCAAAGTTTTATAAAGGCCTTTGGGATGGTGATCTATCTCCGACATTGTCCACGAAACTTTCGCTGATGCCAGGTAAGATCTTCTAGGAGCTTCCACTAAGTTGGCGAAATCCCCTTGTGCGGAAGCGGGGATTCTTAAACCTGCTTCCTCTTCTGTCTCGTACCACTTCCCCGATCTTCCACTAAGCCTTGTGGGGGGAAGTGCAAAAGAAGTCTTGCCCTTTGTCTTTTTGGATTCCATCCAATCATGGATTCTTTTAAAAGCCCTTTTAGTCGAGAGCGAGGTGGCCATTTTGACAAAATTTGGAGTCTTCCTTGCCTTCGAAGAGGTTAGTTGCGAAGGTGGAGAGAGAGGAACTGGAGCTCGGAACTTCTCGGGAAACAAATCTTTTAAAAGACGAGTCAAAGTCTTATAATCCACAGAGGATGAGGTTGTAGGATCCTCCTCCTCTTCCGAAACAGCCTCGCTTGACGATTTATCTTCTAATGGAGACATAGTCTTATTCTGAATCGAACGAGAAGAAACCAAAGTTTCACCTCCCTTTCGAACCGTAGGTCTTGTGTTTGAAATCAATTTTGAAGAGGAGAGTCTGCTATGTTCTCCTAACCTTGACTTTCTCTCCGAATTTTCCAAACTAACGTCATACGATTTCTCTTGACGAGCACTCATATTGTAGTTGCTACTACCTTGAAGCATATGGCGCTTAACCTTCTGACTAGCGACCTGTTCTTTTCTTCTCAGGGTGACTTTATGCATCGGACGCCTAGCGCCCTCAAAAGCGTCCTCCTTTGCGTCCTGGAAAGCGTCCTCATTTGCGTCCTGAAAAGCGTCCTCATTTGCGTCCTGGAAAGCGTCCTCATTTGCGTCCTGGAAAGCGTCCTCATTTGCGTACTGATATGAAGGACGACGAGCGTCCTTACTAGCACTACGCCTCGCGTCCTCAAAAGCGTCCTCATATTCATCTTCATATCCTTCTTCTGAACTAATATCGTGCGTCTGAAGTCTCTCCAGCCGACGTTTCCGACCCCGAGCGTCCCGAGAAGCGTCCTTACGAGCGTCCTGGTTAGCAAAGCGTTTCTTTTGTTGAATATTCTCTTCCTGTAAGCCAAGATCAATTCCTCCTAATTCTATTTCTGAGCGATCCTTCTGAACGTCTGCCTCTTCGATTCTGGGAAAAGACGACGGCGGCCGCCTGTGCGGCACCTATTGTCTTTTTCTTTACCGCCAATACTTCTAGAGACTCTCTCAGCAGGACTGCTTGCGCGTTCCTGATTGAGTCGATGAGGTCTAGAAGGCGACGGATCAGAAGATGACGAAGAACGAAGAGAAGCCGCAGGAGAACGTCTAGATTTCTTGACGGGTAGCCAAAGATCTTTTTTACGACTACGTGATCTTTCTTCTTTCTTGGCGAAAAACGCATCCAACTGTTGACGAATCGCTTCGAGGGTCTTTTTTGATGGTGAAGAACCATATGATGGAATGAACCTTTGAGAAGAAGATGGGCGAGGGGACGCCTTCTTCCTTCTCTCCTGGACTCGAATCAGGACGCTAAATCTCTTGTGCGGGATACTGTCTTCGAAGTCTTCCGGAGAAGACCGAAGCGTAAATCGAGGCGGAGGACGCTCTCGATCTCCCGATGAAGCTTCCTCTTCCATCATACCTTTCCTAAGAGGGCGAGAAAGACGATGGCCGCCAGTGCGACGTCTTACGTCTTCCTTACCACTCTCACTTGGAGAGGCTGCGTACTCTTCCGTAAGACCTTTCCTAAGAGGGGCGAGAAAGACGATGGCCGCCCGTGCGACACCTTACGTCTTCCATTACCACTCTCAGTCGGAGAGGTCTTCCGAGATTCCCACCCACGGTGAGGTGAGGACGTCTCGGAGGAAGAGAAGCATTCCTTCAAAGTTCGAGCTTGCGCGCGAACTTTGGCAGCCTGGGATGCGTCTTCAGGATCTGCCGAAGGGACGCCAGACCGGTGTTTAATTCCCGTAACCCTCCTTCGGCCTTCGACATGTCCATTCCCTGTGTTCTGGGAGTCCGACAGAGGTCTCAACCTGGAGGCATTATAGGACCGATCTGACGCCCCCTCCACTTCACTAGGGGCACTAACATTATCACTACACTTTTGCACATTAGATTGTAGCACTTTCATTTTCGATTCAAGGTTCCGAATCGATTCTAAAGTGGTAGAAAGGGCATTCCCTTCGGAAACAATCACTTCCTTATCTGAAGGAGAAATTATAGGGTTATGCGTAACATGTTCTACATTTATGTTAGATTGAGCAACTTTACTTTGACTTTTAACAGAAGCACTCCTGGAGGAAGACCTCCTAATTCTGTCACGCTCAAGTCTACGAATGTAAGATTCATACGCCTTCCATTCGACATCAGTTAACACTTCACATTCTTTGCACCTATCATCCAACAAGCAAACATGCCCTCTACAATTCACACACACTGTGTGAGGATCTACCGAGGCTTTTGGTAGCCTCACCTTACATTCTTCTACACCACACACTCTGAAACTAGTAGAACTAGATCCAGACATCTCAATTCTAAGAAAAATCAAAGCCAAAATCAAAATCCAAACCACAATAGCGTATGCCAAATCACTAAGCCAAGTCCGAAACCAAAAGACAATCCAAATACTCAAGTGACAAATGAAGTTTTCGAAATCCTAAGCGGAGGTCTGTAAACAGATGTTTACCGACCGGCGACAGAAGAAAATCTGAATAGAAAATGGGAATGGTTCCCGGTATCCGCCTCCCAGCGGCGGGAATGGGTACTAACCACCTAGCCGACCACTGCGTTTGCCGGGAGTTTCGAAATTCTGTCGGTCGTCAGAGAATACAGCTATATATATATCTGGCAGGTAAGTGTCATGAACAAAAAGTGATCGAGGCGAAGGAGGAGCGGCAGGAGTCAACGAATCTCCATACTCTTGCAACAGAAGGGCTGTCAAAATTCTATAGTTAGAGAAGCCTTCTCTACCATTAGTCTCGTCTTCCGAATCTACGTCCAACCCGTGAGGAGAATCCGCTTGAAATACGAGAGGATCTTCACCAACTTCTCTCTCTACTGGAGACAAACTCCTACTAGGAGAGGGACTCATCGAGTGAACAGATTCTCTCTCAAGTCTACTAGGTGTCTCGCGTCTGCTTGACTTCTCACGCCTGGCAAGCTCCTCGCGCTTGGCTGGCGCATCGCGCTTGGCTGGCGCTTCGCGCTTGGCTGGAGCTTGTTGCTTGGCTGGCTCCTCGTGCTTGGCTGGCGTCTTGCGCCTGGCTGATGGCCTCGCGCTTGGCTGGCGCCTCGCGCTTGGCTGACTCCTCGCGCCTGGCTGGCGCCTCGCGCTTGGCTGACTCCTCGCGCCTGGCTGGCGCCTCGCGCCTGGCTGATTTCTCGTGCCTGGTTGGCGTCTCGAACCTGGCTGGAGTCTCGCGCCTGAGAGTATCCTTGTCTGGTGCAACGCGCTTGGCTAGCTCCTGACGTCTGTAAGAACTTCGCGCTGGAAGAAGTCTCGCGCTTGTAAGGCTCTTCATGCCTAGAAAGCTGTTCGGGTCTGAAAGACTTATCTAGCCTATCTGGTACCGTAAGCCTGGTTAGGACGCTTCACGTCTGGCAGGCGAAAGGAGACGAGACTTCTTAATAGGAAGTCTAGCGTCCTTTTTGCGAGGGGGATCCCTCGAAAGAACTCCGACTAAAGAGGCTAACTGTTCTTGCACAGCTAACAAAATCCTCTTTGAAGCCACACCAGCGTCCTCTTCAATAGAAGAAGCAGGAGACCTCGAAGGTGTGCGATCCTCAACTACCGATCGTGGAGACGTCGAGACTATCTTAGCCTTCTTGATAGAAGAGGGGGCTTCCTCCAAGAAACGCTCTGGGCTCGAGTCAAACGCGGGTTCCTTCCAGTGCCTTTTCAGTGGCCTAGATAGATCCGAGTCCTTCCACCCTCGTTTAGGTGAAGGAGAACCGGACGAAGAGAAACAATCTCGTAGGACGCTTCTATTAAAGCGGTCCTGAGCAGTCTGTTGCGAAACAGAGCCTGCTGAAGGGACGCCTGACCGTTGGGGATTCCCCACGACCTCCGTAAGGCTTTCGACTTTCCTTCTCCTCTGGGTATGTGAGCTTGGAAGAGGTCTAGGCCTGGGAGCATCGCAGGGACGGTCAGACGCCCCCTCCACAACACTGGGAACACTCACTTCACTAAGCAAATCGCTATCACTTCCCTTACCTTGCATGGCCGCCATTTTTGTCTTCATCTTACGAAGAGTAGCCTTCAGATTGGCGATTTCAGAAGCCGAATCTGAATGCAAAGCCTGTGAGGGTTCAGATACAGAGGGAGAATCAAAATCATTAATAACAGGAGAGTTAGACTCAGAAAAGGCTCAATAGGCCTTGTACTTACACCTTGTTATGTGCAGCCCGTCTAATTCTATCCCTCTCTAACTTCTTCAAGTAAGAAGTTAGAGTCTTCCATTCATTAGCATTCAACTTTTCACACTCATTACAGGTGTTAGCTAAAGAACATTCAAACCCCCTACACTTACGACATACAGTGTGAGGATCAACCGAAGCCTTCGGTATCCTCACCTTGCAGCCTACATTCACACACACTCTCACACTAACACTTGAATCAGACATTCTAGCAGAAAATCAAAAGCAAGTCCCAATCCAGTCCACGGTAGCGAATGCCAAAACAACGATCCAGGTACGTCACCAAAAAATCCAATAAAGTTGATCAAAAAGTCTTGAAAAGCGAATTCCAGTCAGGAGGTAGTAACAACAATGTTGATACCACCGGCGACAGAGAAAATATGATAGAAAACGGGAATGGTTCCTAGTCCTGCCACCCAGGGCAGGCCGGTAGATCACCTGACCTACCTGTAGCGAGTGGCGCGAAATTTGAATTTCTGTCGGGGACGATGGAGTCTTAGCTAAGTATATATCTGACAGGTAAGTTCATTGTATGAAAATATAATTTTCAGCAGGGGAACAGTACACATACTCAAGGACCACTATCACAGCATGCTAAGAGTTACAGATACGATTCCGAGGTTAGGAAATAGCCAACACAACGATGTCCACCCATCCACTGCCGTAATCAACTATCATCACTGTTAGCCTGTAAAAGAAAGGAAATAGTATGATTAAAAACAAAAAATAAGCATACTCCTCTCACATCCAAGGGCACCAGCCTCTGAAACAAGACAAGATCCCTCCAACACCAACACAAAAACCTGGAGGCCCCTTCATCCAATAAGCTAGCAAAAGGATGAAAGAGGAGAGAAAATAAAGGACAAATCTCCGAAGCTTCCCTCAGTAATTTCCAAAGCGTAAGCATAAATTTCAAATGAATACACTGTCTCGCCTTGACGTTAAAGGGTGAAAATATGTAATATGGGTGTAGGCACCCCCTTGCTGCCGGCCCTTAACACATACAATACAAAGGTGGCTAGCAAGACTATCACAAAAAGAAACACAATATAAATATATAATCATTCAAAATAATAAAAATGATATTGTTATTGTACAATAAAGTTTCATACATACTTACCTGGCAGATATATACTTAGCTATAGACTCCGTCGTCCCCGACAGAAATTCAAATTTCGCGGCACACGCTACAGGTAGGTCAGGTGATCTACCGGCCTGCTGCTGGGTGGCAGGAATAGGAACCATTACCGTTCTAGAACCAGATTTTCTCTTCCACCTGTCTCCTGAGGGGAGGCTGGGTGGGCCATTTAATCGTATATATCTGCCAGGTAAGTATGTATGAAACTTTATTGTACAATAACAATATCATTTTCATACATTCAACTTCCCTGTCAGATATATACTTAGCTGATTGGCACCTTTGGCAGAGGGTAAGAGACAGCTAATTACTGATTAGACAGGTAAACAACATACATTGTAGGTAATAAAAATAATTAACAATACCCTGGTTCCTACCTGTTTTGGCAGAAGATTTCATAGCTACTGCTTAGAAGTCTGCTTCGCCTCAAGAGCCTCAGCGAGGGTGTGACCTATGGCTGAGAGCTCTTGTGAGGACTGTCAATGGGGTCTTATCCACTTACTCGACAGAACCTGATGGCAATTGTCACTGGGGTCCTATCCACTTACACGACAATATACCTATGCCTAACGGCATAACAAAGGAGTACAACACTGATCCCGATCACCCGATCCTAACCGTGGATTAGTACTTACGATTGAAAGGAGTTATCCCACTTTCAAACAACCTTAAAAACTCAACACCAACTATTTCGAAATTAAAACTATACAAAAACACAAAGAAAAAATTAAGGATCAGTCTTATCTCCTTTACCCAGCACTATATCCGCTGATACATACGTGTAATAAATACATTTATTCAATGTACAGGATCTGTAAATATAAAACCCATGACCTGAGGTCATGGCATTAGGAGGGTCCTACGTGACCAAAGCAGATCTAGATTACGCTATGCGCTGTCTGCAGTAGCCTGGTCTAGCTCAGAGCTTTGTCAACATTTTATGTTTATGATAACTTTGCACAACAACTTCCATGGGAAGCGGTGACCTGTTAACCTACGCCGGAAACTTGTAACTTCC
This sequence comes from Macrobrachium nipponense, assembly GCF_015104395.2. Taxonomy (NCBI): domain Eukaryota; kingdom Metazoa; phylum Arthropoda; class Malacostraca; order Decapoda; family Palaemonidae; genus Macrobrachium; species Macrobrachium nipponense. Next base: position 4,983,032 of record NC_087208.1, on the reverse strand, counting down.
GAGCCGGCGGACTACGTATGTTTTTATATGAATTGCTGAGATAGCTAATGTTCCGCTATCGACGCGATGCTTTAGAATGGCAGTTCCGCGCCAACCATCAAACATATCGGTCTTCCGACCGAGCTGCATCTCCTAGTATGGAGTTACAGAATAAAGTTGTTATCTTTGTTCAACTTATCTGTTTGAATCATCTCCTTTAGCTAAGAAGAACCACTCTACTAAGATATCCCAAGGAGATGGGAGGAACCAGAAATACTTACGAATGACAGTCGTAAGGAGAACACAAAAAAAAGTCTATCGCCAAGCGATGAGACTTACATGTGGTGGCAGCGTATAACGAAGAATAAAATTAACAAGACCCATATCAGCCGACCGAAGGCTACAAGAACTAACTTCCACCTTCAACATCAAACTAAACAGAGGAAACGGGATCTTCAATCAACGCAACAGTTTATGAAGACGCAGATATGTCCTTCATCGAGAAGAATACAAGCATTAACACCGACGTTTGAGCGACTGTTGTCACTTATCTTCGAGAATCTACACCGGACGAGAGCAGCATCGAACATCAACGGAAAGAAGAAAACAAACACAGGAAACATCACCCGATCACGAGCAAGGACGCAGAGAGTACAGCTAGAGGTAGTAGTGCAAGGACGGAGGCTGTGACGTCATCAATCTTGGACTTCTCCACGCTTCGTGCACCGAGAGAAGACCGTGACGTCATCACGACTTCCGACGCGAGACTTAGACAGGAACTGAGACGTCATCCCATGTCAACAATCCTTCGCAATATAACCTGGAGCTAAGTACCATTTTTATCTATTCAGGTCTTTTCCTCAGTGAAGTGTTGTTCATCAAGAGTCGATCATCCAGTATTCTGGGGGTGAGTTGTTCGCCATATTAATCTTCCTTCATTACAGAATCAATCTTCAACTACGAGTTCTCGCCCGCAGATTAATTTTTTTTTCTCTTCTCGCTGTTGTTAATCGTTTCTTGCAGGAATTCTCCGTATAATATTTTATCATATTATCTGTATTTTTGTATCTTTTGGGGATTTTCCTATTATTATAACACACTTATACAGTACATTGCATATGCGTTTACGTAGTGGTCGAGTGTACTCTTATAGATATTTTGATAGGATTGCAAGGAATAGAAGTGATAAGAAAAAAGTGAAAGTCGAAATGGCAACTACTCCGGCTGGCAACCCCAATGTGGTGACTCTCGTTAGCGCGAGGTCAGCAATTGTCCCTTTTCAAGGTCGGGTCAATGGGTTCCTGCCTCAAAATGTTGAGGCATGGATCTCATCTGTAGACGCTCATTTAAATGCAAAAAGCATCACAGACCCAGCAGTACAATTACAGGAGGCCAAGAGCTTCATAGACTTTGCAAAAGGAGACGCAAGTGCGTATCTAAGGGGGGTTTCTTTCCAAGAGGCGCTTACATGGGACGAGTTCAAAATCGGATTACGTGCCGTGTATGGGGGTGAAGAGGCTTTAGATGTAGTATTAGCATTGAGAAATATCCTTAACCAAGCCTCCATGACTCAGCTTAATGTTGTCGAGCGGGCGGCGCTAATTGCCGACCGGCTAAATGAATATCAGGATAGTTTAAGTAACTCCGGGTGGGTTGCGGGTGCCAAAATCAAAGTGAAAGATTTTATCCGTTTGATCTACCTTACGTCTATCACTGCAATGTTGCCTGAAGCGTTAGTACGGTGTTTTGATAAAAAATTGCAGCCCGACAGTACGGAATTAGATGTGTATAAATAAATAAAAAAACACATGTCTAAATGTACCGACCTAGATCCTTCGCTCATTCAAGTTTTTGCAAAAAATGAGAACAAGCCACAACAAGTAAATGTGGTACATAATAATAATCAAGTTGCAGGGATGGTTTGTTATAACTGTAAAAGACCAGGTCACATGATTTCAGACTGTCGGACGCGTTTTTGTTCAATACACAATAGTTCAACTCATTCATATAACCGTTGCTACTCGAGGAATCAACAGCATAATGCTACAAACACGCAACCAGTTGCCAGTGCAAATAAAAAGAAGGGTCCTCAGTACTATAAGAAGAAACAACCAAACGGAAATTCTGCACAACAGCAGAAAAAACAAACAAATCGTGCTTCAGGTACCTCTGTTCCTGGGCCGTCTAGCCAGAACTCGCAAGGGCAAGCGAATTTTCAAGGTGTGATAAACAAAACAAATACCACGTAGTTCACTCCAAGGGGGGAGAGGGCGATGTTGGGTCATCAATATCAACATCTTTTGTATCAAATAATCAGTTTAATCATTTATCAGATCATTGTGAGGCAATTGATTTTCCTATGAAACACACGGCCGAATCAAAAAAATCTGTGCAGGTTCCCGTAGATTTGCAACAAATTCATGCAATTATTAGTCAAGACGAGTTGCGACCAACCTTACATGCAGTAAATTTGGACCATAAGTCATTCACTTTGTTCTTTGATTCTGGTAGTCCACGTAATATCATGGATTTAAGGACTCATCATTTACTCTTTTCAAATTTCCCTATAGAAAAGTCCGGAATAAGGCTCTCAGGCATAGGGAATAATGAATTAAATGTTGTGGGCGTAACTCATGTACAGTACAAGGTCGGTAAGCGCACGTTTGCTGATACCTTTGTCGTTGTACAAAACATTAATATGTATCCCGCAGTAATTATCGGATACCCGTCTATGGGCACTCAAAATATTATCTTAGCACCTGCAAAACACGGCGTGTATATCAAAGGGAAATTCTATAGGTCTTCTAATACCCTAAAATCAGTTTTAGATCATAAAGAGACAGACAGAATTGTCACTTACATTACAGAACCAATCACCTGTCTCATGAACCAAGAAATAATACAGGCAACCCAACAGAACTCTCGCTCACCCGTAATATCAGCTTGCACGCAAACTCTCGAGCCTAACGTAACTTCAAACATATTAGTGCGTGTAAAGAGAACCTTGCCAGGATCTGAAAACATTAATCCTTTCCGAAACTCTGAAAACACACACACGGATTATCCGTCACACAAGCCATTTATACAGTCGGCTCACAACAACAATGTAACATCGAAGTCTGTAATCATTTGAATACCACTTTAGTAATCCACAAAAATCAACATATCTTGGATGCCGAAGTTTATAAACATCGCATTCTTACCGTAGCTGAGATAAATCACGCTCAATCAGTTGCGGATGAACCCCTTTTGCAATCTATAAAGAACAAAATCAATAAGGACATTCAAGAAGAAATTCAGCAGAAATTCTTGAATCTTTTAACTAAATATCATGATGTTTTTTCCACTACGGATGGAACCTTAGGAAAAACGGATGTCATCGAGCACCAAATAAGGCTCAAGGACAAACAGAAAGTAATCTATGTACCTTCGTACCGACTTCCTATGAAATTTCAGAATGAGATAACAGAGGAAGTAGGTAAAATGCTAAAAGAAGGAGTCATTAGGAAATCAAACAGCCCTTATAATTTTCCGTTAATAGTAGTACCGAAAAAAGATCGAACTTGGCGGATATGCGTAGATTTTCGTCGTTTAAATGAAGAAACAATCCCTGACAGATTCCCAGTACCCTGTACCGATGATATCCTATCTCTACTAGGTCAGAACAAATATTTCACAAGCTAGACTTACTAAAAGGATTTCATCAGATTCCGTTGGAACAAGAGAGTATCCCATACACTGCCTTCAGCACAGCCAGGGGACATTATGAATTTTTGCGTATGCCTTTTGGTTTACGTTGTGCTCCTATAACTTTTACTCGTATGATAAACATCGTGTTTGGAGACTTGTTAGGAGATATCCTACATGCCTACATGGACGACCTAGTAATCTTTTCCAACACATTAGAAGAACATTTACGTAAATTAGAGTTAGTGCTACAAAGACTAAGGCAGCATAATTTAAGGGTAAAGATAAGTAAGTGTGAATTTTTTTTTAAAACAGAACTAGTCTATTTAGGTTTCACGGTTTCTAGTGAAGGTCTTAAAGTCGTACATGATAAGGTGTCGGCTATCCGTAACTTTCCGATACCTACTAACGTCAAGGGAATACAGCAATTTTTAGGCTGTAGCGGCTACTATCGCCGCTTTATACGCAACTACTCAATCATAGCCGCTCCCCTAACCGATCTTATAAAAAAGGGCGTAGATTTCGTATGGTCTGAAATGCATCAACAGGCGTTCGATAAATTGAAAGATGAACTGTGTAGTTCTCCTATCTTGAAATTTCCTGACTTCGGTAAGGAATTTTTCATAGCAACAGACGCCTCAGACCTAGGAGTAGGTGGGGTATTGCTTCAACAATATGATAAACAGTTTTTCCCTATAGCTTTTTATTCTAATATACGGTTATCCCGTCAAGGTTCTCACTGATCATAAGCCCCTAACTGACTTTCTTTAAAGGCTTTAGTCACAGCCCCAAGCGAACTCGGTGGCACATGATCATTCAGGACTTTGGCGCGAGGATCGGGTATTTACCTGGGAAAGCAAATATCATTGCTGACGCATTATCACGCAACCCTCTTCATCTTGTACCAAGCCATTAGCTGAATTAATAGATATCTCAACCTCCACGCCCATTGTTAAAACTATATCTGAACAGGAAGATCTGGGCTGGAGTGCTGAACTATTACAGACGGAACAAAGAAAAGATCCGCAAATAGAAAAAATCATCATTGCGTTAAACGGAAATCCGAAGGAAAAGGAATACCTAGAGTATAAGCAGCAGAATTATATCATACAGGACAATATCCTGTGTAGATCCGTGACGAGGAAAACCCGCAACACACCGCAGCTGAATAACAACCAGGTGGTGGTGCCTATCTCACTCATACCCACTGTCCTTAAAATGGTTGCATGAAAATCCACTGCACGGACACCCGGGTTATACCTTGATGTCACAGAAAGCCAAATCCTTATTTTATTGGCATACGATGCTTACAGATATAAAAAAGCACATAGCAAATTGTCGCACTTGTCAAGAATACAAAGGGCACACGAAGACACCTGTCAGCCTAGGGCTTACCCCGTGCCAAATCAACCCTTTGAAAGAGTACATTTAGATTTATTAACAGGATTTTACGAGTCAGACAGAGGAAATAAGCACCTCCTAGTAATTATAGACGCTTTGACTCGATATACAGAACTTATAGCGCTTAAAACAAAAACCGCGGTCGAGTGCGCTAGGAAGTTTACGAGTGCTACATTTGTAAACATGGAATTCCACACATCATTATCTCAGACTCGGGCGGGGAGTTCAATAATCATTTCCTTAACTCCTTGTGCGAATTCCTTTGTATAAAGAAAATCAATACCATGATCTATCACCCAGAGTCTTAATGGGCTAGTGGAAAGGGCAAATCGTAAGTTTTTAAACATTCTAAGGGTCACCTTAGGGGGGGCAGACCCCAACTGGGACATTGCCATACCTGCGGTACTAAGCACACTTAATCACTCGTATCATGTGTCTATTAAAATGACACCGCACGAGGCACTGTACGGCTATCCCGGCCAGAAGCCTTTTCCACATCTTAAAGCCTACAACTAATCTATCAAATCCTCTAAAGGATGTTATGGATGCAAGCATAAGTCGATAAATATAATCGTAAGAATCTAGAAGAAAGCACAAATAATAATGAAAAAAAATCATGATAAAATAGCTAAGCCAACTAGAACATATGCCGTGGGCGATCAGGTATACATACAAGTATACGTACGTAAAGGTTTAAATTATAAACTGACACCTAAGTTTGAAGGCCCGTTTAACATTTTAGAAAATTTAACGGCCAATAGAGTTAGGGTTCAAAATGTGTCTAAACCCACTGATGTGAGAATAGTCCCATTGGCACATATCAGAATCTAAGGTAGATGGAGTGAGGGAAAAAATGGTTGTATTTATGAAACTTGTATAATAATTTATATATATATCTATTAATCATATTGTATGTAAACCTATTCTTTTACGCGAGTTATTACATATGTTTTACTCATTGCAGGTTTCAAAAATGAATCTGTTATTGTTGGGAGTGATATTGTGTATCCAGACATCTTTGTTGTATGGAAAGAGCGCTAGGACGAAAGAAATAGAATTTAATCATGGCTCGATTATCGAGAGAATAGATGATGTATTCATCGTGTCAAGTAATATTGTTATAGAAGTAGATATGCATGCGATTTTCTTGCCTGAAGATGACGTCCTTAACTTAAAGAATGACCTGATGAGGTTTGCTATTTCGCTTAAGGAAATGACGAACGTAATTTTCATGCTAACTCAGAGATTTCGCTAGCTCAAACACTAAGCGTCGCCGAAATGTTGTCTTATGACATACAAAATAAAACCGCCGAGGCAGAAGAACTCGCTCGTGACCTGCTGATGTGGTCTGTGCGGCACAATACTCTCGAACGCCGCAACCCGCTTATTCTGGCTGGACTAAACATCTTAGGATCAGTTGCGAATCTAGGCTTAGGAATTTCAAATCGCCTTAAGATAAATAATCAAAATAAAAGAATTGAGTTCTTGCAACACAAAAAACCGAATTGGCTTGTCTGAACTTCGCAGGCCAGTTATCTTCAAATCAATCAAATAATGAGTATCGTTAATGAACATTCAAAATAATATCGATCAGGTCATGGAAGTTCAACATTTGCTGGCTACGTTAGCTTACTATAGTTCGAAAATAGATCATATCCGTGTGAAAATATCACATTTTATTGAGAAGTCAAAGGATTACGTAGAAGCGATTACGTTAGCAACAAAGGGTGTGTTATCTCCTCACCTCATGCCTATTAAAGATCTGACGTTAACTTTGGAAAACGGACGGGAGAAACTAGGTTATATTCCTTTATTAGACGCCCATAAAGTAGAGTTCTATTATAGCCTAATATCAGTCCAGCGTTGAAAATTATAGAATTATGATCACAATTCCTTTTGATTCTTCCGATGCTTGGCAATCATACAAAATAGCACCGTTTCCTACTTTCATGACGAATAACTCAAATCCAGTAATATCCAATTTAACGGGGCATGTACTGATTTCTTCTGATAACAAAGAAATCATTTACAGTCATTAACGACTTAAATGAACTCACTCACTGTTCAGAAGGCCATGAATAGTAAAATTTGTACAGCTGACTCTTTTGAATTCTATCCTATATCAACGGATTCATGTGAGTTTAGGCATAGTGCTAAACGGCTCTCTCTCTCATACAAGCGAAGGTTGTCTGGGGAAACTTTATCCCTTTTACGGTAATAAATTCAATTACAGGATGAATAATGGTTCCTGGATTCGTTATGATAACAAAGCCGGATTCGACGTAGTGTGTCCCGGGCGGTACCACCGCCCATGCCCCTATCTTCGTAGCAGCCGATGGTTGTGTGGCGGGGGACATGCTACAAAAACTACACCGTCAGGGGAGGCGTCAACACGATAATACGTGAGAAGGCGTATTTTGCGAACTACACTTGGGCATCCACAATCATCCCGTCACTACCTCTCCCATACAACGCGCGAGTGGCTCATCGTTTGACGCAACTGGCTGAGATGACCCACGCGTCACCGACTTATGCAGGTGGAGAAATTCTTCGCTACTACATTCTGCTAGCCGTGTTCAGCGTGACGGCCATATTGGTTATCGCCGTCAACATCTTTGCTTGGCGTAGGCTGAGGCGTAAACAGAAGGATCTCCAAGGGAACGTATTGGCCCGTCTAGATGACGTACCCGTTAAACTCAAGTCGTTTGAGTTTAGGGCCGCCTGAACCTGGCCACTTCAGTTTGTGCCTAGGGAATTGTCTGGAATTGTGTTGTGTGTGAAAAGCGGTCCGTATGCTGGCAAAAATGTAGGACAAGAAAGACTCACGCCTTTGCATTTGAACAGTTAAAGTATCTCCCGGGCACCTAGTAAAACATTATAGCCCAATATTATACATTAATATATTCCTAAAGGTATTTTACGGGCACCTAATAAAATATATCAGCCCTATATATTGCATTTCTGCAGAATTACATAGTTATACTATTATACCATTGTACAATTATATTTATCTATTACAAAGAGTGTCAAGTACTCTTTAACAATTATCCATGATCATGCTATAATCATTATTTAGTAACCATTATTCTGAATCAGGTTACTTATTATCATATTAATCATGTATACATGTTAATCTTTTGATTTTTTACCTTTTTATTATTTGGGGTACCTAATCATTATTATTACCAAACATGGATCTATATTTCCATGCATTTATCTTTGTTTATGAATATGTCAAAAAGGGTATGTAACAGAACCTTTTTATGCATTTAATCACTTATTATGTTATACCTAGACGTATGTTACGAGCACGCTCCTATGAAACAATGTTTAAAGTAATTTTTTTTTGTTATTCAAGGCTTGAATAGGTAGCAGTCCGAGCCTAATGTAATAAATACATTTATTCAATGTACAGGATCTGTAAATATAAACCCATGACCTGAGGTCATGGCATTAGGAGGGTCCTACGTGACCAAAGCAGATCTAGATTACGCTATGCGCTGTCTGCAGTAGCCTGGTCTAGCTCAGAGCTTTGTCAACATTTTATGTTTATGATAACTTTGCACAACAACTTCCATGGGAAGCGGTTGACCTGTTAACCTACGCCGGAAACTTGTAACTTCCGAGCCGGCGGACTACGTATGTTTTTATATGAATTGCTGAGATAGCTAATGTTCCGCTATCGACGCGATGCTTTAGAATGGCAGTTCCGCGCCAACCATCAAACATATCGGTCTTCCGACCGAGCTGCATCTCCTAGTATGGAGTTACAGAATAAGTTGTTATCTTTGTTCAACTTATCTGTTTGAAGCATCTCCTTTAGCTAAGAAGAACCACTCTACTAAGATATCCCAAGGAGATGGGAGGAACCAGAAATACTTACGAATGACAGTCGTAAGGAGAACACAAAAAAAGTCTATCGCCAAGCGATGAGACTTACATACGGACCCAGAGAGAAGCATTTCTCGTATGTTACCCTTACATCCTTTAAGTAATGGGAGGCAAACACCGAGTTGCACCTCCAATACGTGGCTGCTAAGATGTTTTTCATTGACATGTTCTTATTGAACGATAACGATGTAGCAACTGCACGTACCTCGTGCGCTTTAACTCTCAATGTCGTAAATGAATCACTTTTACACTTCATGTGCGCTTCAGTTATTACATTTCTGACAAAAAAAGCTAAGGCATTTTTGGACATTGGTCTCTTCGGGTCCTTAACCGCACACCAGAGACTCTGATTGCAACCTTGCAACTGTTTCTTCTTCTGCAGGTAAAATTTCAATGCTCTAACAGGACATAATGATCTTTCAATTTCATTTCCCACCAATTGAGAAAGCCCTTTGACTTCAAAGCTCCTGGGCCAAGGTCTTGAAGGATTTTAATTTTTTGCTAAAAACAAAGGCCTGAAAGATACCACTGCAGAGTCTCCCTTAAAGCCCACTCTCGAGTCTAGAGCCTGCAATTCGCTTACTCTTTTTGCAGTAGCGAGAGCTATCAGAAAAATACTCTTTCTTGTAATGTCTCTGAAGGACGCTTTATCAGGAGGCTCGAACTTCTCTGATGTGAGGTATCTAAGAACCACATCTAGGTTCCAACTAGGGGTAAGTGAAGTCCTTGATTTAGTCGTCTCAAATGATCGAATCAAATCATGAAGGTCTTTGTTATTCTCTATGTTCAGGCTCCTGTTCCTGAACACAGCAGATAACATGCTCTTATAACCCTTTATAGTGGACACTGCTAATTGAGATTCCTCCCTCAAATATAGAAGGAAATCAGCAATTTCGGTCACAGAGGTATCGGAGGAGGACAGCTTCTTAGCCTTGCACCATCTACGGAAAACTTCCCACTTCGATTGGTATATCCGCATGGTAGAGGATCTTCTTGCTCTCGCAATTGCTTTCGCAGCTTTGCGAGAAAAGCCTCTCGCTCTGACCAATCTTTCGATAGTCGAAAGGCAGTCAGGGCGAGAGCGTGGATGTTTTTGTGATACCTCTCGAAGTGGGGTTGTTTGAGCAGATCTGTCCTTTCGGGAAGAGATCTGGGGAAGTCCACCGTCCATTCCTGTACCTCTGTGAACCATTCTCGAGCGGGCCAATAGGGAGCAATTAACGTCATCCTCATTCCTTCCGAGGACACGAACTTCCTTATCACTTCCCCCAGTATCTTGAATGGGGGAAAAGCATATGCGTCTATGCCCGTCCAATTCATGAGCATGGCATCGACTGACAGGGCTCTGGGATCCTCCCCCAACGAGCAGAAGTTCTCCAACCTTCTGGTCTACTGAGGCTTCCCCCAAAGAGACCATAGTTGCTGGCAGACTTCTGAATGAAGGGTCCATTCTGTTGGAAGGACCTGGTTCTTCCTGCTCAATCTGTCTGCCCTTATATTTCTCCCTCCTTGAACGAATCTCGTCAGGAGCACTGTCTTTCGTTCCTCCGTCCAGATCAATAGATCCCTTGCCAACTCGTAAAGGGAGAAAGAGTGTGTCCCCCCCTGCTTTCTTATGTATGCCAGAGCCGTGGTGTTGTCCGAGTTGACCTGGACCACCACGCCTTTGACTTCGTCCTCGAAATGTCTCAGAGCCAAATGAATGGCTATGAGCTCTTTCGCATTTAAATGCCAGGTCGTCTGCTCTTTCGTCCAGCTGCCTGACACTTCCTTCGTCCCTAGTGTTGCTCCCCATCCCGTTTCTGAGGCGTCGGAGAACAACACTAGGCGAGGGTTCTGCAGAGACAAGGACACTCCCTTGTTCTTTTTTAGAGGTCCTAACCACCATCGTAAGTGGTTCTTGATGTTTTCCTCTATGGGAAAGGTATCTGTCAGTTCTCCTGCCTTTCTGTTCCACCTTCTCCTCAGGTAGAACTGCAAGGGTTTCATGTGCAGCCTCCCCAGAGAAACGAACTGCTCTAGCGACGAAAGGGTGCCCAGAAGACTGAGCCATTCCCTCGATGAGCTTCGTTCTTTCTCTAGGAAGGCCGAGATCTTTTCCAATCCTCTCGTAATTCTTTCCTGGGATGGAAATGTGCTCAAAACCCCAAACCCCGAGAATCCATCCGAATCCCCAGATAGACAATGTCCTGGCTGGGGATCGTCTGAGACTTCCCGAGGTTCACGAGCAATCCTAGAGATCTGACTAGTTCCAGAGTTATCTCCAAGTCCTCCAAACACTGTTGTCTTGACTGAGCTCTTATGAGCCAGTCGTCCAAGTAAAGCGATATTCTCACCCCCTTCAGATGTAGCCATCTTGCTACGTTCCTCATCAACGCCGTAAACACCTGAGGAGCTGTCGAGAGGCCGAAGCACAAAGCCCTGAATTGATAAATCCTTCCCTGCACCATGAATCGAAGATATTTTCTCGATGAAGGATGCAGGGGGACGTGAAAGTAAGCGTCCTGAAGGTCGAGGGAGACCATCCAATCTCCTGGACGCAGAGCAGCAAGGACCGAGTTGGAAGTCTCCATGGAGAACTTTGTCTTCTCCACGAAGCGGTTCAATGCACTCACGTCCAGGACCGGCCTCCACCCTCACGAGGCTTTTGGCACTAAGAAGAGGCGATTGTAAAAGCCCCGGGAGTGAGGATCCTGTACTGTCTCAATGGCCTCCTTCTCCAACATTTGCTGTACTAACCCTAACAGGGCATCTCTTTTTACAGTATCTTTGTACCTCGCTGACAGCTCCCTCGGTGTCGTCGTCAATGGAGGTCTGTCCCTGAAGGGGATGAGATATCCTTTCTTGAGCACTTCTAGAGACCAAGAATCTGCTTTCCTCGAGGCCCACGCTTCTGAAAATTTCAGAAGCCTGGCCCCTACTGGTGCTTGGAGGACTGGAATGTCATTTTGGATTCTTCCTCGGGACTCTAACGGAAGACCTTCCTCTTTTTTCCCCTCCTCTCTTCCTAGGGGCTCGGCTTGAAGAGCTCCCTCGAAAGGGCTGCTGGGCACTTCTTGGCTCCCTCTTCGTGACAGGAACGGCTGGTCTTGACTTCTTTGCCGATTGTATAAGCAAGTCTTGTGTTGCCTTCTCAGTAAGAGTGTGGGAAATATCCCTCACTAATTGAGAAGGGAACAACTGTTTAGACAGAGGGGCGTATAAGAGAGATGCCCTCTGGACTGGAGAGACTGCTTTAGTTAAAAATGAACTAAAGACAGCCCTCTTCTTCAGTATTCCTGCCCCAAAAAGGGATGCCACTTCCGCAGATACATCTTGCACCGCCTTGTCCATGCAAGCGAGCACACTACGCAGGACTTCTGGTTCCAAGAAATCAGGGTCTTGAGTCTTCTTGGCCAAAGCCCCAAGGGACCAGTCAAGGAAGTTAAAAACTTCCAAGACATGGAGTACTCCCTTGAGGAGATGGTCCATTTCCGACATGGTCTAGTTCGTTTTGGCTGATGGAAGCGCATGTCTTCTTGCCGAGTCCACCAAGGTTGAGAAGTCCGCGTCTGCCGAGGAGGGAAGAGTAAGTCCCATTGATTCGCTCGTGTTGTACCAAATTCCTCTTCTTCCCGATAGTCTGGAAGGGGGACAGGTAAACACAGTCTTCCCCCCCGCCTCCCTGGTTTTAAGCCAATTTCCGAAAGACTGCAAAGCTCTCTTCATTGAGATGGTAGGCTGCATCTTCAAAAAAAGAGGAAGACTTTGCAGTCTTCGTACTGGAAAATAAAGACAGAGGAGAAGGAGGGGCAGCAGGGCTCAGGGACTCCCCGAATTCTTTCAATAAGAGGGCTGTCAAGGTCTTATAGTCCGAAAGACCTGCCCCCTTATTTTCTTCCGAGTCCGAGACATCTTCTATGTCATGAGGAGTGATATTTGGAGAAGAGTGCGCAACCGGAGGGGGACTCCTCTCTAGGCAAGGTGAAGGGCTCCTAGCAACATCAACTCCAACCTGACAAGGGCTATGGCCGCCTGTGCGACATCTTGAGTCCCTGCCAGGCGAAGGCCGATATTGCCCTTTGGCTTTAGTTACACTAAGACCCTCCTGACAAGGGCGACGGCCGCCTGTGCGACAACTCCCGTCCCTATCAGGAGAAGGCCTCGAATGTCTTTCACCTTTCACAGAATCAGGCATATCCTGACAGGGGCTACGGCCGCCTGTGCGACATCTAGAGACCCTGTCAGGCGAAAACTGATCCTGCAAAAATTCCCAAAGAGGAGCCTCTCGGTCCGCCTCTCGGTCCGCCTCTAACTCCATTTCCAATGAAGATCCTGGTTCATAGCGCCTGGAGCCTAGCTCCTGGCGCTTGGTTGGAGCCTTGCGCCTGGTTGACACTTGGTGGCTGGTAGGCGCTTCAGGCGCCAGGCGCCTGAAATGAGGCTCAGGTGCCATGCGCCTGGAAGGAGGCTTGGGCGCCAGGCGCTTTGCGCCTAGCTCCAGGCACTTTGCGCCTAGTTTCAGGCGCTTCGCGCCTCGTTTCAGGCAAAGCGCCTCGTTTCAGGTGCTTCAGGCGCTTTGCGCCTCATCCGAGCTCTCAGAGACTTCCATCGGACGGGATCTTTTTACTGGAAGGAATCTATCCTTTCTTCTGGGAGGATCCTTCTTCAAAACTCCTACTAAAGAAGATATCAGCTGTTGCATCTGTTCCAAGATCTTCGTAGCTGCGTCTTCTCTTTCCACTTCCGATGTAGGGGAAGGAGCATCTGATGAAAATACCTCCTTTCTCTTCTTTTCCTGAGGATATTCTTCCGGGAACTCTTCCGGGCTGGAGTCGAAAGCTGGCGACTTCCAAGATCTCTTAGAAGGTCTCGACAGCCTGTCCGAACTCCATCCTTTCTTTGAAGAAGAATCGGATGAAGAAAAGCACTGTTTTAGGATGCCTTTCCAACGGCTTTCCTTGGCAGTCTGGGACGCAACTACAGAATCTGCCGAGGGGACGCCTGACCGGTGGGGATTCTCTGAAACCTCCCTGCGGCTTTCAACATTCCTTCTCCTCTGGGCTTGGGAGCTTGGAAGAGGTCTATACCTGGGTGAGACAGAGCGATCAGATGCACCCTCCACTTCACTGGGAACACTTTCACTATGCTTACCTTCCAAATCCTTTAACTTACGCTCCATCTCCAAAAGGGAAGCTTTCAGATTTGCAATTTCCGATGTTGAACTTGCAGAGTTGGACAATTGAGAAGGTAAAGCTGTATGGGAGGAAACATTTGGATTAGAGATAGGCAAGCGACTACTAACTGGCTCGTTAGAGACCGACCTACTCAAACTCTTGGAAGAGGCTTTTCTAGCCCTATCCTTTTCCAATTTTCTTAAATAAGAATTAAGTATCTTCCATGCCTCCTCATTTAAATTCTTACATTCTTCGCATGTATTCAATTGTGAGCATTCATTCCCTCTACAATTCTTACAAGTAGTGTGAGGATCTACCGAAGCTTTCGGTAGTCTCACATAACTTTCATTCACACACACTCTGAACGAAAACGAAGTATCAGACATTCTGAGAAAAATCCAAATCAAAAATCAGAAACAGTCCACAAAAGCGTATGCCAGGCCAGAGATCCAATACGTCACCAAAATATCAGTCTAGAAGATCAACGGCGATGAAATTCGAAAGTCAAAGTCAGGAGGAACTAGCAAACGATGTTACCAGCCCCGGCGACAGAGAAAATCTGGTTCTAGAAGCGGTAACTGGGGTTTTCCTATTCCTGCCACCCCCCAGCTGGCAGGCCCGGTAGATCACTTGCCTTGACCTACCTGTAGCGTGTGCCGCGAAATTTGAATTTTTGTCGGGGACGACGGAGTCTATAGCTAAGTATATATCTGACAGGGAAGTTGAATGTATGAAATGACAAACTACAACACTAAGGACATCACTACGCACTCTCCCAACAGATGACTCTCCAACAAGGCCGTGTACGGGCACAGGTGTGGCAGCAGTACGAACATGAGTCGGTGAGGAATCCCAAACACTCGTGATAGAATGAGAATCCCTCGGAGTCAAACTCCTGGAAGTACCAGGGAGAGGGGCAGGCAAACACTCCTGCTGCACAAACTCTATGCTCACAACCTTCGACCTCTTGACAGGCACCTTGAGATCCTTACGGCAACGAATAGGCCCAGGAGAAGAAGTGGAAGCACCTGCAACATGTGCACAAATGAGGGAGGTTGCAACACACTCGCGACTCGATGCAGAGGATGAAGCAACCACTGCACATGGCACAAGGGAAGATGCACTAACACTCTCAGAAACAGCAACACTTGCAGGAACACAGGCGTGCTCGCTCCTCACTCGCAGACAAAGAAAAGGCAAAGTCCTTAGCCTTCCAACACTTGATATGCCGACGTGGCGGAGATGGGGGAGAAGGAGAGGAAGACATCACTGGCTCCTTACACAATCTCTTCGCAGGAGGCGGGGGCGATGCAACACACTTGCTTGTCCTCCAGCCGACATGGCAGCCAACTTATCTTCTAAAACAGTCCAATCTCTTAAGAACCACCTGGCATAAAACCTCAGATGGATCAGCAAGAGAAAGGACCAACAACATAGAAGGGAGATGCAGCGAACTGGATGGCAGAGATGACATCACAAGCAGCGATGACATCATGGCTTCCCCTCGATCCGAACAGGAAGCAGACGCCACTGGCAGAGGTTACGGTTTCCCTCTGACTCGAAGAAGCGGCAATTGCACTGGCGGAGCAATACAAAATGGGTGACCTCAGCTACCCACGAAGACGAGGCCAGGAGGAGGGGGAAGGGCATGGACAGCATGAAGAGGCAGGTAGCGAGCATCCATGAAGTCCGTCAGCAAACCCTCCAAGGAGGGTGGACCCCATAGACCAAGCATCCCCCAAAGTGCCGCCATTTGGACGCCTCCAACTCTGAAATAAAAGAAATTGATGAAAAGCCTCCTCCCTCTCAGGAATCAAATTAACTCCTGTAGAAGAAGGGGCAACATTACATAAATCAGCCTGTGGGCCTCCTGATACTTCCAATAACGAATTGATGGAAGAAAAGGAAGGAGACAAAGGCACAACACTACCATGGGGTGTGACAGCAGCAGGAGATGAAGCATCGGGATGAGGAGAAGAAAAACCCTTCCACGAAGGAAGAGTAGAAACCCTACGATGCTCCCTCTTACAATAAAATAACTTCCATTGCTCTCCACGCATGGCATTCTGTGCAGGGATTCGTTATTGTACAAACGTTAGAGCGACACCTACTGCAAGTGATGTGTGGGTCGGTCACAGCCAAAAAACGAGAACACACACAACCTGGAGTTCCGGTGCACACACGTTGACGAGGCCGAGATGGAGCAGAAGCAGCCATAATAACAGCACACACACACACATGCACACTCAAACCCAAGCAAAACAGGCAATGAACCAGGTAAAGGCTGAGAGAGGTCAACCACAACTCTCGTCCAGGCGGTTAAAGAAAAGACTGACAAGGTGGTGTGGGTGCGTGGTCCTTGACCACTCTTCACCCGATATATGCACACGTTGCCAGATTTCACAAGATTCCTTGCTTTCATCTGCAATTTAACCGGAACCAGCTAGGCACTAGAAATTATCCTATTGTTAAGACCTAAGGTTTGTTCACGCATGAACAAAGAAAGATCCCACTGGGAAAATCGTGATTAACGGTTAGTCAGCAAGAGCTCATAAACATACTACGTCTTCATCGGAAGACGGCTGAAAGCAAAGTGGAGTGTTTACATCTAGGCAGGCAGGCCAATCCACCAAACAGACAGTAGTTACTGCCTAACCACCTTGTCCAAGAATTTAACGGCCATATTCCATCCTACGCTGAAAGTAATTCCTGGTGAGAAGGACCGAGGGTTTGTATATCATGTAGCAACAAAGTCAATATAACAGACTTATCTACAAATGTATCACATCTCACATGGCAACATAGCTAAAATGACAATTTGTCCAAAATTGCATTTTTCCTAACTATACAAACTGAGGTCCTTTTACAATAGGAAGGTACTAGCGGCAGCTGGATAGGTCGTAAGCTTTCGAACAAGGGGTTCGGTAGTTAACTGCTTGTCCGACAGGCGCGCGCGCGCGACTGGGAGGTAAACAAATCACTTTTGCTTTGGCCCAAGCAAAAACTGCAGAGTGAGGGGTGGCATGAGGTGGGGCTATGTGTAAAAGGACCTCAGGTTTGTATAGTTAGGAAAAATGCAATTTTGGACAAATTGTCATTTGTTCCGACACGGCATACAAACCTTCGGTCCTTTTACAATAGGAAGACTCACTTCTTGGTGGGAGGAATCTGAGTCTTTTGTGAACAGACTGGTGTTCGCCCAACCTTGGAAGCCTCCCTGGTCGTAAGAGCGAGGGAGGGATCCAAGCCTCTGTCCGATTGATCGGGTGTGCACCGCAGGATCAATGGTCAGACCTCTGGACCGAGTACTAAGAGAGAGGCATGCGTATCTCTTCGTACCAGCAATGCAAGAACTTGTTCCTGTACAGGAGCAAATATAAAGTCATGGGTTTGACTCTTGTAGGCATCCACTTCCCCCCCTTGTAGAAGGAAGTGGTGGATATTCTGCTCCTATCCCTAGTGCAAAGGGATAGGATGGATGGGGCTCTGTCATATAGCTCACCTGCATCTCGTCCTCATCCAGCGTAGTGACGACCATGGCCCTCTGCCCACAGGTAGAGGGGAAGGAAAAGACGGGAAGAGAGAGCCAGTCACTCACTCACTCACACATCCATCCACACAGTCACACCAGGACTCGATGCTGTTCAGCCTGCGAGGGTCTGGGTTAGCTACACAACTTGTTGAGCAGGCCACCACGGGTCCCAAGGAAAAAGGTATCCAAGGACCTGTGGGCAATATCCCGAAGGTAGAAGGACGTAAGGTAGTCTGGTTAGACCAGACCCCTGCCTTCAGGACCTGCGCCACGGAGAAGTTCTTGCGAAACGCCAACGAGGGGCAATACTTCTGACTTCGTGAGCTCTCGGACGGGGACGTACGGATGTCGTCACTACCATCAGCCTCATAACGCCCTCCTGATGACCTCACGCAGCCAGAATGAAAGAGTGTTCTTTGGATACTTCTTTCTTGGTGACCCCGGTGCTAACGAAGAGGCGTCGACACTCAGGCCTGAGGTGTCGAGTTCTCTTCAGATAGCGCCGTAGCGCCCTCACAGGACAAAGCAGCATCTCATCCGCATCATTATCGGTGAAGTCCAATAGGGAGGGAATCGTGAATGACTCGAACCTGTCATCAGGGACTGAAGGTTTCTGAGTCTTCGCAACGAAGTTCGGGACGAAATCGAGGCAGCGTCACGGATCCCCATCCCCTGGAGTGTCGTACATCATAGGAAAGACCATGAAGTTCCCCTACTCTCTTCGCCGATGCCAGGGCCAGCAAGAAGAGGGTCTTGAGGGTCAGATCCCTGTCTGACGACTCTCGGAGTGGCTCGAACGGTGTTCGAGTCAGACTCCTAGGACGAGAGTCACGTCCCATGCAGGGGGCCTGAGTTCCCTGGGTGGGCAAGACCCTTTCGAAGCTCCTCATAAGCAAGGAGATCTCGAACGAGTTCGAGATGTCCAACCCCCTCAGTTTCAGGACGAGCGCCAAGGCGGCTCTGTATCCTTTAACTGTGGGGACTGAAGTGGAGCTTCTCTCTCGAAGAAAAAACGAGGAAATCCGCTACCTGCTGAAGAGTGGCTCTGAGAGGAGATAGACCCCGTCTACGACACCAACCACAGAAGACGGCCCACTTCCCCTGGTACACAGCTGCAGAGGACTGACGGACGTTTCCAGCCATCTCTGTTGCTGCGCTACGAGAAAAGCCTCTCATTCGCAAGAGATGGTGGATAACAGCCAGCCGTGAAGACGTAGGGACTGGACTGCTCGGTGGTACCGCTCGACGTGTGGCTGGGCGAGAAGGTTGTGCCAAGGGGGAATCTCTCTCGGTTTCTCCTGCGAGAAGAGCCAGCAGGTCCGGTACCAAAATGGCCTGTGGCCATTTGTGAGCCACCAGGATCATCCTGAGATTCGGGGTGACCCAGCGGCTCGACTTGATCACCTTGCGAATCAGGCTGAACGGGGGGGTGGGAAAGGCATAGGCGAAGAGGTTGTCCCACGGGTGTTGAAGAGCGTCCTCTGCAGCTGCCCATGGGTCCGGCACGGCCGAGAAGAACACCTGGAGCTTCCTGTTGTGCCGGGTGGCGAACAGATCCACGACTGGTCGCCCCCACAGGTCGAAGAGCCTTTCCGCCACGTCCTGGTGTAGAGACCATTCGGTCCCTATCACCTGATCCCGACGGCTGAGCGTGTCTGCTACTACATTCCTCTTCCCTGGAATGTAGCGTGCCGACAGCTCTATTGAGTGTGCCTGAGCCCACTCGTGCACCTGCCGAGTCAACTGGTACAACGGGAGAGACACTAGGCCCCCCTGTTGTTGACGTAAGCCACCACCGTGGTGTTGTCGCACATCAACACCACTGAGTGCCCCATCAAGCGGTCCTGAAACTCTTGGAGAGCGAGGAACGCTGCCTTGAGTTCCAGAACATTGATGTGAAGGTGCTTGTCGTTCTCGTCCCACACTGCCTGAAGTCAGCAACTCCCTCCAGGTGTTGACGCCCCATCCCTCGGTCGATGCGTCTGAGAACAGCTGCATGTCCGGGGGGGGAGTGCGCAGTGGCACTCCTCTTAAGAGGTTCCTGTCGTCGAGCCACCAGGCTAGGTCCTGCCTCACCTCCTGTGTCAGTGACACTGGAAAGCTTGGGGGATCCGTCGCCTGTGACCAACTCTCCTTTAGTCTCCACTGAAGAGACCGCAGGTGAAGACGCCCGTGAGGGACTAACTTCTCGGAGTGACGACAGGTGTCCGATCACGACTTGCCATCGCTGAGCTACCTGTTCCTGCCGAGACAGGAACTGGTTGGCTGCCTCCCTGAATCTGCTGATCCGCGAGTCTGCGGGGAAGACTCGCCCTGCTACCGTGTCGATCAGCATACCCAGGTACTTTCATCCTCCTGCTTGGGCTCGAGATCGGACTTCTCGAAGTTCACAACGATCCCCAGATCGCGACAGAACTCGAGCAGTCGATCCCTGTCCTGTAGCAACTGCGAGCGGGAGCTCGCCAGGACTAACCAATCGTCGATATCCTCATCAGACGTATCCCGTGCGAATGGGCCCAAGCAGACACCAGAGTGAACACTCGCGTGAACACCTGTGGGGCGGTTGAGAGACCGAAGCACAGTGCCCTGAACTGGTACACCGTCCCGTCGAGGATGAAGCGGAGGTACTTTCTGGAGGACTGATGAATGGGTATTTGGAAATACGCATCCTTCAAGTCCACTGAAAGCATGAAATCGTTCTCCCTGATGGAGTCGAGCACTGAGCGTGCCGTCTCCATCGTGAACCGGGTCTGGCGAACAAACCGGTTCAGGGGAGAGAGATCTATCACCGGGCGCCAGCCTCCCGTAGACTTTTCCACCAGGAAGAGTCGACTGTAAAAGCCCGGTGACTGATCCGTGACGATCTCTACCGCTCTCTTGCTCAGCATGGTCTTGATCTCCTGTCTGAGTGCTACGTCCTTCGATGACCCTGGAACGTACGACTGCTGTTGGACCGGGTTGGAGGTGAGGGGTGGCCGAGATTCGAAGGGTAATAGATATCCCTCCCGAAGGACATCTACAATCCAGGTCTCGGCGCCGTAGCGCTGCCAGTTGCCCAATGGCTGGCCAGGCACCCCCCCCACTTCCGGCAGCAGGTGAGGGGGAACGCCGTCCCTAGCGTTTCCCCCCTTTCTTCGACTTCTTCCCAGAGCCTCCACGGGATGAGGAGGGCTGGGAGGAGGGCTGGTTACGGCTCCCCTTGTTAGAAGTCGAAGAAGACAGAGTCATTCCTCGGGGCTTCGACGTAGCAACCGTCTTAGCAGCCGAGGAAGCGCTAGCCGAGCTCTTAGACTTGGCCGCAGTCCGAGGCTGCCCAGAGCCTTCGAGACTGCCTGGTGAACCACAGACGGCGTCACTGTCATCAGTGCGTCGTCTGTCCACCGCAGCGTCCACCATCTCTCCTGGGAAGAGAGACGTGGAACTCCGTAAAGGTCCGTTTCTAAGCCCCAACGCCGCCTCACGCCCGGCCGCCCTGGAAACCCGAGTAAGGACAGCGTCCCTTCGTCGGAGAACCAGGTTGGCCCACAGGTTCACCGTCTGGTGGGCAAGGAAGGAGATGGCTCTTCCCCCAGACTGGCAAAGTCTCTGAAGGCCGAGTCATCTTCGGGAGAAATTCCCCCGGAGTTGGCTGCGACCTTAGATACTGTGAGGGACCACAGATCTAGCCAGGAGACGGCCTGGAAAGCTGCCATGGCGGTAGATTCCAGGCGAGTGCCTCTTGCTGCGAGAACCACAAGTTCTCGGACAGGAGCTGTTGCAGAGACACACCCGGAGTCAACCTAGCTAACTCCGGGTTCACCTGTTTGGCGGCATCGGGTCTTCAGATGGCACGTAAAACCGCCGCTGTCGTAGCAGAGGAGGTGGAAGCAGCTTGCTCGACCTGCCAGACTTGAGCGAACCGTCTTGTCCGGAGACAAGCGATTCAACCTGGTCCAGCACTGAGTCCGCAAGCTCGGAACGCGGCAAACCCACCGTCGGTCTGGGTTCCCTCTTCGGGCCCCAGGGAACGACTCGAGCCGGGACGTGGGCTCGGATGGTGGGAGCGGCGATCCTTCCCCCCCCGAGGTCGGTTGTTGTGCTGACGAATCAGCGCAATAACCTCGGCAAAATTCCTCTGGATCTCGGGCGTGATAGCATCCTTGTGGAGTCGGACCGTCCAGTCCCTCAAACAGGAGTACCTCCCGAGACCCTCCTCCCTCAAGGAGAGGAGCAGCGACAGCCCCCTCTCGGTCTCCTCCAACCACCTGTGCGTACGACCTGGCTGGTCCGAGGACCGAGCCTGGTACGTACGACGACGTGGCGGGATCCTGAGGGGCGCACCCCTCACGATCACTCCTCAATACTCGCGCCCTCCCGGTGTAACCCGAGGAGGTTGAAGTATGGGAGAGGCAGACCTGACGCTCTCTCCTCGCTCACTGGCAGAACCAGCGGGCTTGGAGGACTGCAGGCGATCGCCAACCCGCGTGGCGATCGAGCTGCAGACCTAGTCGAGCCGTCTCGCTGTGGAGAACGGCTGGACCAAGAACGCGGCGGCCCCGGTCTCGTGTGTCAGAGGAGCTGGTGCTGGTCGCCGTACCCGATCGCTCTGTGAGAGCGACGGTCAGGCGACCGGCGAGGCTCCACTGTCACGGTGAGATCGGTGCGTTATCCTCACGGTGCGTCAGTTCGCTGGTACCAGCCGTGGCTGGTGCGCGAACGGGGGGACCTCTTCCCAGCCTCAGCCCGTGGCCGGTCATGGACCGTCACGTCCGCCCGGAGGGTAGCCAGCCGCTCGCCGTGAGAGCGAGAGCTGGTCTGGTGAGAGTCGCTGTGAGCGGCTGTCACCAGTCTTCCGCTCCGTGCCGTGAACCTGACGCTGAGCGGACTCAGAGGTCTGGTTCCTGGCTGCACGGTCGCTGGTAGGCGACCGTACACTCGGTACCTCTCGCGAACGAGCGGCCGAGCCGGATCCTGCTGCTGTGGCCGAACCACTAACAGCAGGTGAGGAAGTGCCGGTGTTAGCCGGCACCCCTCTGGTCCCCGTAGTCTTCTTCCTTGCGGGAGAAGAGAAGGGCGGGTCCTGCTCCCGAAGGAGCAGGGCGACCAGCGGAAGAACCACCCCCCGTCTCACCAGAGCGAGACGGGCCCTTAGAAGTCCCGAAGGGGAGACTTCTTTAGGGGGGGGGGAGGCGACCTTCTTCTTCTTAGGCGGGGGAGCCTTAGAAGAAGAAGGGGAAGAGGCGGCAGACGACGACGACGACGAAGAAGACGATGAAGACGACGACGACACCTTCCTCCTCTTCTTCTTCTTCTTCGTCAACCTCCTCAGGACCGACGTCAGATCTGCATCCAGGACGGAGCGGGGCTGCTGTTGCCGAAGCAACAGGGCCCGGACGTACCTGTCCGAACAGACCAGCATCGGGAGCAGCGGCGCCAGGAACAGGAACAACATCAGCAGGTGCGAGCATCACAGGAACGGCAGTCGAGACGGCAGGAGCAGGAACAGGAACAGCAGCGGTGGTCACGGCAGGTACGGCAGGCTGTGTGGGCGGTACAGATGGTCGAACCAGCGGCACAGACGTCATCGGCACCGGTGGGAGGTCCAGGGGCGAGCTCTTCGGGCACATGAAGTCCGGTCGTGGCAGCACGGCAAACCCAGGTGGCGGCATCACACTCCCCCGAGTTACGGCGACTGGCCCCTGCACCGATGTTGTGGGTGTTACCGAGACCGCGTGCTGGGTGTACACCAGGTTGAGGAGGTGACGCGTAGCCGGGTGTTGTCAGGGTCGTGGTGGTGGTGTGACCGTTGCATGAGTAACCGCCACGGAGCCAGCCAGATGATAGAGCAGCCCTGGACACTCGGCACGCCCTGCAGCCCCAACGATGCCCACACCTGTCCGAGGTCATCCTTCACGGCAACCGCACCTGAGGAGGCAAAAGTCGGGTGATTAGAAGGATCCTCTACCCGCTCAGCGAAGACGAGCGGATAGAGGACCCAGAATACAACTCTACGTCAGGGTATCTAGCGCCCTCCTCCACACTCGACACGTCAGGAGAGGAGAAGGACCTAGACACCCCCGACGAAGGGGAAGGCGCGAGACGTGGAAGTTGAGCGGGCGGCAGGAAAGAAGACGAAGTGTCCGTCACCAAAGGAGTCGCGGGAGAGCTTTCCGACGACTCCTTTGCAGGCCTTCGCTTCTTCCTGCCCTCATACAAAGTCCACTGCGCCTCCGACCAGTCATTACACACATCACAGGGCTCGGCCCGGGTGCATTCGCGCCCCGACACCGAGCACACAAAATATGAGGGTCAATCTCCGGGAACGATCTAAACTTCCGCATTTGCGCCCTTCGATACCCGGGCAAAGTCTCCTCGGTAGCGAGGCGAGGAGATTCCATCATTATTCACTTGAAAGCCGTAATTAATATATAAAGAGAGAATAATTGTACTTACAATACTCTTTCATACACAATTACAACCAAACTTAGAAAGCAAAACGACGAGCAGCGGGCAGAGAGCGAACACACAGTCCATCCACTGTGAGGCCGAAAGCAAAAGTGATTTGTTTACCTCCCAGTCGCGCGCGCGCGCCTGTCGGACAAGCAGTTAACTACCGAACCCCTTGTTCGAAAGCTTACGACCTATCCAGCTGCCGCTAGTACCTTCCTATTGTAAAAGGACCGAAGGTTTGTATGCCGTGTCGGAACAAAGTTTAAATAGAAAAGTAGCTTCAAGTTGAGGAGTAACTTCTCAAAGTTTTTCTCAAAAGCACATGACCAGCATGCTTGGCCAAAAACCCCTCTTATTTTTAATTCTACCATAAAGTTATGATGGTGCACATACAGTAATGTACGTCTTCTCTTTTTAAATCTAGTACGTACTTGTAAACTCTTGGGATCTACTAATGGAATTTCAAAACCAGCCATGTTTAACAATGCTTTTTACAGTATCTGGATAAAATGTCCTCACGAATTCTGTTTACCTTCTTTTTCTTACGTTGCATCACTTGGGTCAAGGAGATCTAAACCAAAATATTTTTAGTTTTGTACAATCAATAATGATGCAGAGTATTGATAACAAATGTACGTAAATAGTATCAATATTTACATGTGAACAATCCATTAGGCAATGATATATTACAACCAGATCATTACTGGCTTGTTTAATTTACAATTTACTAAAGCACAGTTGAAAAACCCAAGGGTATGCTAAATCTTTACAAAGCAATATATACATGTTACTGAAATACAAATCAAGCATAAGAACTCGTTGCTATACATGTTACTGAAATACAGAATAAACATAAGACCTCAATGCTACTCAACATTTGCAAACATTGAAAATGTAATCAATCTTCATCCTTACCTCTGCACCAGATCCAGAAGAGAATGGTTCCCAATGTATATCAAGCTCAGTTTTTCTATGTGTTGTTCAAGTGCTTTCCTATTAATCTGAAGGATGTCAGGACAATATACTATATTCTTGAATGCAATATCTGCTGGCATTCCACCACTCACCATTACTTCGCAAAAATTCTTCCACTGTGATACAGGATATTTTACCAGGTCAGGAGTACCCAAAAACTGGGACTGCAAAGTTTTTTGGTCAACTCCAAAGTCAAGTAAATATTGATAAAGAGACAAAAATGAATTTCTGTGTCTATTGTCAATGCCTTTCCCGTGAAGTGTTTCAAAAAGTTCTAAGCCTTTCCTTCTGGTATCTCTGCTGTCATCCTCCATAACTGCATTGACATTTAAATGTCTTCTACTTAGGTCTGCACCCAGTACATTACTAAGGGGGATACATTTCCACTGCAATACACCAGAATAAATGCCTCGTGATCCTATTTTCAACAGTCGCACAGCCATTTTCTGAAACTATAAAAACAAAAATCAATATGCTATTCAATATAATCAAATTAGCAATAATTTTCAGGTACCCTCCTCTTACAGAATTAGAAAAAATGACATTTTCAATCAATTAGTAGTTTTCATAACTAAAAAATCTTGTCTTAATGTAAGAATAAATTCTCTGGCGCTAGCTGGAGTCTGGTTAAAAACAACACAGGGAATTGGTGGCAATAGGCATAAGCAAATAGGGGAGTCAGAGGAAGCTACACAACCTGCTTAACCCCTGCTACGCAACATCATACCAGTTTCCTTCTAGCCCGGGAAAGAATGAGGGGTGGCTTGAGGTGGGGCATATTCGTTAACACCGAAGGTTTGCTAGTTATGAAAAATACAAATTGATTTTAAAATCTGTCAATTGTTCATATGTATACAGAACAAACCTTGGTCTTAACATAGGGATGACTTACCTCTTGGAGAAAGGATAAGAAAGTCTTAGAACCAACTGGAATGTCAGACCACCTGGGCTCACTTCCTGACCATAGGAAGGACATAGGAAGGAGTCACAAACAGTCAGATATCTGGGCTAATAGACTATGAAATACATATCTACATTGTCTTGATGATGGTAAATAACAGTTGGAGACAAAAAAAAAAAATTTATGTTAGCCACCAATTTTGTTTGTTGCCATTTCCACTCTCCCCTTGTAAGAGAGAGGAATGGGACTTGCTTCTATACAGAATTTGTATTGTGTAGGAACAAACATGAAAAAAATTTACAGAATGGAAGTTAGCTCTCCTTCATCTCAACAGTTCCAGCACATGATGGAATTATTCTCTCTACTGACCATTGGTAGAGAAGTAAAAGGTAAGATATTAAACCTGTCTTGCCAGGGACACTGGATGAGCTCACACAACTTGCTGAGCAGCCACCACCAGACCAAAGGAAAAAGTGTCCAAGGACCTGTGGGCAATGTCCCGCAGATAGAAGGATGTGAAGGTGGTTTGGTGAAGCCATATACCTGTCTTCAAAATCCTGCAAACTGACAAGTTCTTCTTGAAAGTGATGGTTGGGCCTAGACTCCTAACATCATGTGCTCTTGCAAGCACTGTATTGGCATCTGAATGTAAACCAGAGGTGTAAGCTTGTCTCATCACTTCATGTAGCCAAAAGGAGATAGTATTCTTGGACACTTCTTTCTTGTTTCAGCACGTGCTAACAAAAAGTCTTTGGCTATCAGGTCTGAGATGGCGAGCCCTTTTCAGACAGCAATTCGTCTGGGTCATCAACAACAAAATCCCCAAGAGAGGGGATCGAGAAAGACTCAAAACTATCATCATGAATAGAGAGATTTTGAGCCTTAGCTACAAATTTCGGGACAAATTCGAAGGTTAAAGAACTTCAACCCCTTGTATATTTAACATTAAAAGAGCCCATGTAATTCACCAATTCTCTTTCAAGAAGCCAAGATCAGTAAGAAAACTGCCTTGAGGGTTGAATTCACTCTTGAGGTTCACAATGGTTCATATGGAGGATGAGTGAGACATGAGCACCACTGTCAGGTCCCACTAATGAGGTTTGAGATCTCTTGGGAAAGAGGGATGTTCAAAATTCTGGAGAAGCATTCAAACTTCCCATGATGAAGGGATATCCATGTCCTTTAAACGTAGAGCCAGTCCTAGAGCAGCTCTATAGCCCTTGATTGATGAAATTGAGAGTAGTAGAAGTATCTCCCTACAGAGAAAGATGAAGAAATCCATTGTGTATACTTGTTGAATAGAAGTTCCAACAAGAGAGAAACACCGCTGACGACAACAATCACAGTAGACTGCCCATTTTCCTTGATACATGGCTGTAGGTGATCTGAGGTAACCTGGAATCACAATGTCGAAAATTGTATTTTTCCTAACTATACAAACCTGAGGGCCTTAACATATGGAATGTAATCAGCGCCAGCTGGAACCGGTCGTAAGCTTTCGAACAAGGTGGTTCGGTAGTTAACTGCTAGTACGATAGTCGGGAGTCCCGCCCGACTGGGAGGTGAGGAGTCACTTTGCTTTAGGCCCAGGAACAGAGTGAGGGGTGGCATGAGGTGGGACTATGTGTAAAGGACCTCAGGTTTGTATAGTAGGAAAAATACAATTTTCGACTAATTGTGATTTGTTCCAATATGTAATACAAACCCTCGGTCCTTTAACATATGGAAGAATCACTTATTGGTGGGTGGAATCTGAGTCTTAAGAACAGACTGGTGTTTGTCCGACCTTGGTTCCCTCCCTGGTCGTAAGAGCAGAGGGAGGGATCCTAGCCTCTGCCCAGCTGATCGGGGTGTGCACCGCAGGATCAGTGGCCAGACTTCTGGAGGGAGGCAAGCGTGCCTCTTATGAATAGCAAGCAAGAACTAAGGTCATGGGTTTGTCTCTTGTTGGCGTCCACTCTCCCCCCCTTGTTAGGGGAGTGGTGGAAAACGCTCCTATCCCTACTGAAAGGGATAGGACGGAGCTCAGTTGTATAGCCTACCTGCATCGGCCTCCTGTCCAGCGTAGTGATGATTGCAGCCCTCTGCCACAGGTAGAGGAGAGAAAAGGGGAGGAAGAGAAGCCAGTCACACTCTCATTCACTCACCCATTCACGCAGTCACACAAGGATGCAATGCTGTTTTGTCTGCTCGGGAGCTGGGTAAGCTACACAACTTGTTGAGCAGCCACCACGGGTCCCAAGGAAAAGGTGTCCAAGGACCTGTGGGCGATATCCCGAAGGTAGAAGAAAGTAAAGGTGGTCTGGTTAGCCCAAACCCCTGCCTTCAGCACCAGTGCCACGGAGAAGTTCTTGTGGAACGCAAGGGTTGGACCAATACGTACCTCTGACTTCGTGGGCCCTTGGTCGAAGGGCACCGGTGTCGTCACTCCTCTCTGAAGCGTACGCCTTCCTGATGACCTCACGAAGCCAGAAAGAAAGTGTTCTTGGACACCTCCTTCTTGGTAACCCCAGTGCTAACGAAGAGGCGTCGACACCCAGGCCTGAGGTGGCGAGCTCTCTTCAGATAGCACCATAGCGCCCCCACAGGACAAAGCAGCATCTCATCTGCATCATCATCGGTAAAGTCCTTCAGGGAGGGGATCGTGAATGACTCGAATCGGTCGTCAGGGACCGAAGGGTTCTGAGTCTTCGCTACGAAGTCCGGGACGAAATCGAGCGTCACTGATCCCCATCCCCTCCTGTGCTTGACATCGAAAGAAAGACCATGAAGTTCCACTACTCTCTTCGCCAATGCCAGGGCCAGCAGAAAGACGATTGATTGATTGATTGATTGTGTATTATATCTGGCGTCACAACATCTACGTAATTGACACCAAAATAAATTAAATAGAAAAAATTAAATTTTTAATAAATTTCATATAAAAATATCAATAAATATATTATAAAAATTTTCTTCATATATATAAGTTCTTACATAGACAATCTATGTATAATTTAAATTTGGTTGAGGAGGCCCGCCTCCCTCATATAGATATATAACTGTTCTATATTACAATCCTTTCCAAGAATTGTAGCTAGGATAAAATTACCTACTCTGTCACGACCCCAAGACAGGACCTATGTCTCAAATTCAAGAATCTGGGACATTCAATCAACAAATGTTTCACAGTCAAGGGCAGAGTGCAGTTCTCGCAAAACGGAGGATTTTCACGAGACATCAAGAAACCATGTGTAAGTCTTGTACGTCCAATCCTCAATCTGCACAACATCGTTTCTTGTCTCCTTGGCATATTCGGATATGACCAATGAGACACTGATGACGTGATACTACGCATTTTTTGATTAGTTAAAATATCCTCCCACTGTGCCTGCCAACATTTTTTAACTCTCTGACCTACTAGAGGATACAAATCCCGATATGGTAGTAGGCATCTTGTGGGTTATAGGGAGCTGACCGCAGACTTTGCAAGTTGGTCAGCTTTCTCATTCCCAGCCACCCCAACATGAGAAGGCACCAAACAGAACTTTATTTCTTTCCCTCTTCTTTTTAGTAAAAGCAGCCATTCCAATATATCTAAAATCAGAGAGTTTAAAGGGTTAAAAGATTCCAGTGACTGAAGAACACTTCTTGAGTCACAATATATAATAAAATTATTTTCATTCCGAATTAAAACTTCCTTTAAAGCCTTAAAATCCATATAAATTCTGCTGTAAAAATTGATGCAGGCAGATGATACCTGCCACTTCTCTCTACATCAGGGAAGGCTACACCAAAGCCGACGCTAGCATCTGACTTTGAGCCATCCGTAAAAACTGCAGTGGAGTCATCATGTTGCACGGAATGTTCTAAAAATATTGACCACATGGCCTCACTGGACAATTCTGTCTTGGTAAAATTAAAATATCTACAAAATTTTACCTCTGGGAAGTTCCAGGGGGAACTAACTGAATATTTTGCTGGTAAAATCTTGATTTTTGGCATATTTAATTCACGGACAATAAAATTTACTCTAAAAGCAAATGGATGAGGTTGCTTGGGGTGATTTTCATAAAACTGCCAATGCCTTTCATTTCTCATACAAATGCTGGTTAAAGACTTAGGTAGCCTCTGGAATCTATACCAGCTCCGAACCAGCAGACGCTTGTAATGAAGATCCAGTGGCACCTCATCAGCATCTACAAGCATGCTCTCGGTGGGAGATGATTTAAATGCTCCTGTACACAACCATATTCCTCCATGATGAATTGAGTTGAGCATTTTAAGGCTATTTGGCTCTCGCAGAAGTGTACACCTCACACCCATAACTTAATTTTGAAACGACCAAGGCTTTATATAATCTCAACATCAGAGTTCGGTCTGCACCCCACGAAGTGTGAGACAAGACTTTCAGCAAATTCATTGCTTTCAAGCATTTTGCCTTGATATATTTCAGATGTGGAATCCAATTCAGCTTGCTATCAAAAATCAAACCAAGAAACCTTGTTTCACCAACACATGGAATTCTCTGCCTATGAATGAATAGACCTAGATCAGGGTGGATTCCCCTTATACGACAAAAGTGCATGGTTATAGTTTTACTGGCAGAAAATCTAAAACCATTAACCTCAGCCCATTTTACTATATTATCAATGCAGAGCTGAAGGCGGCATTCAGCCACTGCCATCCTTGATGCTGCTAAGGAAATTGACAGGTCATCAACAAATAAGGTATATGTTATATCTAGGGGAATTATTTTAGAAACCCCATTGATTACCAAGGCGAACAAGGTTACACTTAAAACACTTCCTTGTGGTACTCCTTCTTCTTGATTAAACACATCTGACAATGTTGCTCCAACCTGAACCTGAAATATCCTATTTTTTAAAAAAGGGATTTTGACGAAGGAAAAATCTATTTCTGGGGGAGGACCTGTGTCGCCCGCTGAAAAATCCCTCTAGCTCATTTTTCAAGTATAAATAAACTCTAGATATACCAGAGAAAAAGCTAGCATGTTATGCTGAAGTTACTACCCTCAGCGCGAGCATCCCGAAGGGTGTCTGTATAAGTATGGGGGCGATGTGGAAACCACAATTCACAGGACCTCTGCCACTTAGAAGATTCCCTCTACAAAATCCCCCTTCACTGTGGGAGCCGTCACAACGAACCCCACCACAATCTCCTCTCGCTACTACTACTAATACCCACGCGCTCCTTTCATTCCTGGAATAGCCTTTCAAGCTTGATTGGCCAGGGTGGGAAAGTAAAAATGAAAAAAGGAAAGGGTTGGGTTCACCGGGCGACACAGGTCCTCCCCCAGAAATAGATTTTTCCTTCGTCAAAATGACAATTTGTCGAAAATTGCATTTTTCCTAACTATACAAACTGAGGTCCTTTAACAATAGAAGTAGCTAGCGGCAGCTGGAACGGTCGTAAGCTTCGAACAAGGGGAGAACGGTAGTTAACTGCTTGTCCGACAGTCGCGCGGTAAACAAATCACTTTTGCTTTTGGCCCATGCAAAATACGCAGAGTGAGGGGTGGCATGAGGAGGGACTATATGTAAAGGACCTCAGGTTTGTATAGTTAGGAAAAATGCAATTTTCGACAAATTGTCATTTGTTCCGATACGTAATACAAACCATCGGTCCTTTAACAATAGGAAGACTCAATTCTTGGTGGGAGGAATCTGAGTCTTTTGATGAACAGACTGGTGTTCGTCCATCCCTGGAATGCCTCCCTGGTCGTAAGAGCGAGGGAGGGATCCAAGCCTCTGTCCGATTGATCGGGGTGTGCACCGCAGGATCAATGGTCAGACCTCTGGGCCGAGTACTAAGAGAGAGGCAAGCGTATCTCTTCGTACCAGCAAGCAAGAACTTGTTCCTGTTTGCAAGAGGCAACATAAAGTAAGGCAACATAAAGTATGGGTTGTCTCAAGCTGGCATCCACTTCCTCCCCCTTGTTGGAGGAAGTGGTGGATATTTACTCCTATCCCTAGTGAAAGGGATAGGATGGGGCTCTGTTGAGCAGCTCACCTGCATCTTGTCCTTATCCAGCAGGGTGACGACCGTGTCCCTCTAACCACAGGTAGAGGGGAAGAAAAAGATGGGAAGAGGAGCCAGTCACACTCATTCACTCATCCATTCTTACGGTCACACCAGGACTCGATGCTGTTCAGCCTGCGAGGGTCTGGGTTCGCTACACAACGTGTTGAGCAGCCACCACGGGTCCCAAGGAAAAAGATCCAAGGACCTGTGGGCAATATCCCGAAGGTAGAAGGAAGGGCATGTGGTCTGGTTGGACCAGACCCCTGCCTTCAGTACCTGCGCCACGGAGAAGTTCTTGCGGACAAGGCAGCATCTCCTTCGCATCGAAGGCGGTGAAGTCCATTAGGGAGAGGATTGTGAACGACTCGAACCAATCGTCAAGGACCGAAGGGTTCTGAGTCTTCGCTACGAAGTTCGGTACGAAATCGAGCGTCACGGATCCCCATCCCCTGGATGCTTGACTTCGCAGGAGAAGTCATGCAGTTCCTCAGCAGGAAAAGAAGGAAATAGTCGCATGACCTATCCCTCTTCTCTACTTCGGTGATGTTCAGTACCCATACTGGTCTGTCCGTTTGCCACGAAGTCTCGTCGCATCCTCCTATCCCCATGCAGCGAAGTTCTCGGTAGTGGATAGGACACCGACACTCCATGGTGGGTGTCGATGGTATGGGTACTGTGACAAGCTATTAAAACGAAGTAATGATTGCTCTGTAACAACCGAACTAAGTCAACAGCGTAGTTCGTAACTGACTCGGGCGCTCTGACAGCTGCCGACTGACTGCGTTCGGTAGGAGGCAAGTTTGGTCCAATCATCCGAGTACGAAGTCACGTGACCTTCGCCTTTAAAGGGTTATGCCGAGAGACCAAAACAAATAATGTATTTGTTTGTCACCAATGCCGGACAGCGAGGTGATGATTCTCTTAAGGCATGTCCCAACAGGCGAAAGTCAATTGCCTTCTAGAGACCGAGGTCCCTGAAGGCAAAACATCTCATAGTTGTTGAATCTCAGCTAAGGAGAAACAACACTATGTACCGTTGAAGACGAAGGTAGATATTGAATGCAACCTACGTCTTCACAGACGAATCGAGAGAAGGATTCTCAAGATTCATAACCTGTGCTTACAAATGACTGAAAACGCTAACCGCTATTTCATTGCTGTCCGGTGAGAAGTCGTAGTTGCAATGAAAGCGGGGCGTTCTTCAGTAATGAAAAACACAGGGGAAAGCCGCCTGAAGAACTGCTTCTCATGGGCTGAACATTTGGAAGTAGAGCTGTCAGGTCGGAGAGTAGGCGATGTCTTCTGACACATCTTGTAATTCGGGTTGAACAATGAACAATTGTACACCTACGAATACGAGATATTTTGAAGACAAACTCAGATGTCTGCAAAATCATTCGCATTATCGCAGTGCGATGCAGCGGGAGACTTGTACAGACTTCTGTAACCATGCGGTAAACAGAAAGATGAAAGAGTCCAAGAAGATATCTCTGTTGAAAATTCTCGCAATGTCGAAGGCGATGGAATCTAGCGTCACAGCAGTAGATGGTCCTTCATTATTGCGAGAATCCCCGTTAATCAGAGACCTAAGTCCATGATTGTTGGGCAGAGATACGGTTCGGTAGTCAATCAAAGCAGGGAAGAGAGAGACATAACTGACAGTCAATCTCGGAGGCCCAGCTGATACTGAGCTGCTATCAGGCAGTTCCAATACGCAGTAGTTGAGCCTGAGCTCTCGCTGACTCGTCATCCTGAGTTGCCAGGTAATCCTTTATTCACGAAGGAATGCGTTCGGCTAGAACCACGAGCATAAAAGATATGCTCGAGCAATTATATTTAGGCGAAACGAATTTCAGTAAATATAAAAGTTGAAATGGTGTTGTCGTGACAAAACCATAAGTATATAAAATTGAAACTGAAAACTCCTGGGAGGTTGCAGGCAACCCCGAGTTGCAGTTCAATTAGAATACTTCTCTCTAAGTCGCAATCCGTATATTAACTAGGATATGCGCCTACCCCTCGGACAATTCAACTGCTTAGTAGAATCATGTCGCGAGGTTAATATACGTAGTATATTTGTAGGATTCTGAACAACGATCTCCATCCTAAATTCTTTCCTTCAAGAAAACAAAATAAGGATTGGAGATCGACCACCTTCGATCTCTATCAAAGAGAGTGAAGGAGAAGTCTTCCTCGAAGGAAAGCTTCAATGGTGAACAGAATACTAAGACGATAGTTCAAGCCAAACTGGATATTCCCGTCCGATCT
Source organism: Macrobrachium nipponense (assembly GCF_015104395.2). Lineage (NCBI taxonomy): Eukaryota > Metazoa > Arthropoda > Malacostraca > Decapoda > Palaemonidae > Macrobrachium > Macrobrachium nipponense. The sequence continues at coordinate 4,948,789 of NC_087208.1, read as the reverse complement.
TCTCTATTCCAGGTTGGTCGCCTACTGTGAGATAGTTTTCTTTCAGCAGCAGTCTTCTTCCCAATGCTAGAAATTCCAGGAATTCGAGCATAGGCGAGGTTCCCGATTATCGTGTAACATATCGGGGATTCTCGTCTTGCTCACTTTGGACCGTGGTCTCGCCTAAGTGTTTGGAGATCGTAAAAAAACTCGAACACTCTGAATGCGCTAGAAATTCCGTAGAATTCTAAGCAGTCTGCGAAACCCCCACCGAATTCGTCAAACGATATCGGCTGGCGTGGGTTCCTCTCGGATTCCCGTAGAAATCGAGAATGGGCCAAGATCCGTCCTCAACGACCCGGGCTTACGTCAGGTAGGACCCGAAGGTCCCCCCGGTAGCGCAGTCCCCAACGTGGGATCCTACAGAGAAATCTCTGTAGGATCCCTCCCCTTTCCCTCGTAGCCGTAAGGAGAGAGGGAATGGGGGAGGAATTGGATACTCGCTCGCCTTCCCAGTGGAACTAGCAGTTGGAGAGAGTAGGAGCAGCCATCGCCTCGCGGCGATGGCCTCTAAGAGTCTGGGAAAACGTATCGTCAGGAGAAAACGTTTTCCCGCGGAGGGTTACGAACTCTCACTGTAGGTAAGGGTCTGCCGCCACTGTGAACGTCGTCTGGGTGGGGCTGATCGACACCTGACAGGAGAGAGCCGATACCGTCCCCTCAGACTCATTCCAGTCCTCGTCGAGGTCGAAACCTCTCAGGAGGACCGAAGGAGTATTTAAATACGGTGTCCGAAGACACGTAGAAACGCCGCTGTCGCAGTAGAGGAGGTGGAAGTAGCTTGATCGACCGGCCAGAACTGAGAGAGACCTTCTTGTCTGGAGACGAGACACTCTGGTTCGAGAGAGAATCGGCAAGCTCCGATCGCGGCAGACCCACTCGGTTTGGGTTCCCTCTCGGGACCCCAAAACGACTCGAGCAGAGACGTGGGCTCTGCTGGTGGAGCGGCAATCCTTCCGCAAGGTCATTATGCTGATGAATCAGCTTAATGACTTCTGCAAAATTCCTCTGTATCTCGGGAGTAACCGCGTCTTGCGGAGTAGGACCGTCCAGTCCCTCCAGCAAGAACAGATCCCGAGATACTCCTCCTTCAGAAGGAGGAACAGCGGCAGATCCCTGACGGTCGCCTCCAGCTACTTGCGCGTATGTCCTGGTCGGTCTTAGAACCGTGCCTGGTCCATACGGCGTCATAGCGGGATCGCGAGCGGCGCACCTCTCGCGATCACTCCTAGGTACCTCGCTCCTCCCGGTGTAGCCCGAGGAGGTTGAAGGTACAGGAGAGGCAGACCTCTGACGCTCCCCCCTAGCTCGCTGGCAGGACCAGCGTGCTTGGAGGGCTGATGCCTGATCGTCAACCCGCGGTGGCGATCGAGCAGCAGGCCTAGCCTTGCCGCTCGCCTGGGGCGAGAGGCTCGGCTGAGAACGTCGACGCTGATCTCTAGCGTCAGGCGAGCTGTTGCTGGTTACCGTCTCCGCCCGGTCCCGATGGGAGCGGCGGTCAGGTGACCTGCTAGGCTCGCTGTCGCGGTGAGACCGGCGAGCGTCCTCTCGGCGCGTCGAGCCGCTGGTACCAGCCGTGGCTGGTACCGACGGCCGCGGGGACCCCTTCCTCGCCTCAACCCGTGGCTGGTAAGCGACCGTCACGTCACCCGAGCCAGCCAGCTGGTCGCTGCGAGAGCGTCCACTGGGCCTGGCGAGAGTCTCTGCATGACTCTCGCCGCATGTCTTCTGCTCCGCGCTTCGGTCTTGACGGCGAGCGAGCTCGGGCGTTAAGACTTTGGCTGGACGGTCTCCCGCGGAAGGGACGTCCACTCGGTACTTCTCGCTAACGAGAAGCCGAGGCGGATCCTGGTTTAGCGGCAGAACCGCTAGAAACCAGGCGAGGAAGTGCCAGCTGAAGCTGGTACTCCTCTGGTCCCCGTCTTCTTCTCCTTGGTAGAAGAAGAGACAGGGCCCTGTTCCCGAGGGAGCAGGAGGACCAGCAGAAGAGCTCCCCGAATCGCCGGAGCGAGAACGGGGCCCTTAGAAGATCCCGAAGGAGCCTTCTTAGGGGGGGGGGAAAACCCGGGTTACCAGCTGGTCGCTGCAAGAGCGGCCGCTGGCCTGGCGAGAGGTCACCTGAGTGGCTCTTCCACCAGCCTTCTGCTCCGTGCCGCGTCTTGGCGCCGAGCGAACTCTGGCGCCGAAACTTGGCTGCACGGTCTCCCGAGGGAGAACGTACACTCGGGATCTCTCGCGAACGAGAGAGAGACCGAGCCGGAAACCTGGCGTAGCGGCAATCGCCGCTAGCACCAGGCGAGGAAGTACCGGAGCTAACCGATACTCCTCTGGTCCCCGTCTATCTCTTACTTACGGAAGGGGAGACGGGCCCCGCTCCCGAAGGAGCAGGAGGACCAGCAGAAGGACCCCCCGTCCCACCGGGGTGGGACGGACCCTTAGAAGTTCCCGAAGGAGACTTCTTTAGGGGGAAGGCAGCCTTCTTCTTCTTCGGTTTATGGGCCTTAGAAGTCGAAGGGGAAGAGGCAGCAGCAGACTATGAACGAACGATGACAGCTTCCTCTTCTTTTCCTCTTCCTCGTCAGCTCACGCAGGACAGTCATCAGGTCCTCCATCCAGGCCGGAGCCGGGGTCTTATTGCCCGAAGCAACACGGCCCGACTGCACCTGTCCGGAAGGACCTGGGACTGGGAAGACACACCGTGGGCAGGGACCAGCATGGACAGGCTCAGGAACCAGGAGCGACAGGAACAGCAACCAGCTCAGGAGCGGTTCAGGAACAGCTGGCAGCGGTAGACCCAGAAGGGACAGGCCAAGCCAACAGCGGGGAATCACATCAGCAGCGGGAATTACATCAGCGGCAGGTACGGCAGGTCCAGCCATTGCCTTGTAGAATCATCGGCAGCCAGCGGGAACCTGGGTACTGGCGGCCGGTCCAGGGGCGAGCTGCTGGAACAGCGGAAGTTCTGGGGCAGGCAACACGAAGAAAAACAGGCGGCGGCGGCAACACCCCTCTCGGTACGGCGGCGGCCCTAGTAGCGGCAGACGGCGTCACCGACACAGCATGGGGAGTGTAGGACCGGTCGGGGGGGGGAGCAGCATAAGCGGCCGTGGTAGTAGTGGAGACCGCCCCAGACCTCGCTAGACGCTGCAGCAGCCCGTGGAAGCTAGGCACGCCCTGCCGCCGCGGTGGTGGCCATACCTGTCCAAGGTCGTCTCCCACGGATGTAGCACCTGCGGTAGCATAGATAGATTAGTAAGAGGGGTTCCCTCACGCACGGGGGGAAGACATGCCCCACCCCGAACGCAAGGAAGACCCCAAATACAAAATACAACGAGGAAGCTGAGCGGGGGGCAGGAAGGAAGACGAATAATCGGATACCAAGGGAGTTGCGGGCGAGCTTTTCCGACGACTTCCTGGCAGACCTTCGCTTCCCCTACCCCCGCACAGCAGTGGAAAGTATATGAAAATGAAACAGAATACTGCACTTGCGATTCACTTCATAAAACTTAAAGGGGAAAAGATCAATCCAACCCGGGTAAGAACGGTAAACTTGATCCAAATAATATGATTCTATCATAAAATATATATGAAAATGAAACAAAATACTGCACTTGCGATTTCACTTTCACAGAAAATAATCGTAAGGATCAATTCCCGGGTAAGAGCGAAAATTGATCCAAATTAAATTTTATGGCAAATAAATAAATGAAAAATGAAAAGAACACTGCATTGCGAATCCACTTCATTGCATTTGTATCACACCAAATAAAAGGCTCGTGCCGAGCGCAATCACGCTTCGGTAACGAACACACAGGGAAAGAAAATATAATGAAAAAAGTACTTACATTTTTCAATTACACATTTTCGCCCAAAATACATGACTCGGCGCGAGCGCGCCCGCCCTTGGCACCGAGACATAATTCAAGGTTCATTCATGAAAAGAGAGGAAATCGCCGCATCTACGGCAATAGCTCCATGTTGGTTCATAATTAAGTAATGAAAATGAAAACAGTGTACTTACAGTTCATTTCAAGTCAAACAAACCATTAGTAGAAAACACAATATAAACAAAGCATACGACGATGAAGCGGGCAGAGAGCGATGACGAACACGTCCTTCACACCCGCGGCCGAAAGCAAAAGTGATTTGTTTACCTCCCAGTCGCGCGGCGCGCGACTGTCCGGACAAGCAGTTAACTACGTTCTCCCCTTGTTCGAAGCTTACGACCGTTCCAGCTGCCGCTAGCTACTTCCTATTGTTAAAGGACCGATGGTTTGTATTACGTATCGGAACAAATCCCTTTTCTGGGTTCAACCTGTGTCTGCCGTTGAAAAACATAACAGAGTTCCATCCAAGCTAAAACAGATACCTTCATATAATAGGGGTTAATAAAACCCAGAGTAAAGTTCAAATATAAGACTATTTAATACTGAAGTTTTCTGAGCAATATTACTTAACAGTTAATAAATTTAGACCTTAACCTACTTAAACCTATTAATACAACAATATAATATGGTAATGTACCATAGGCATCTGAATAAACTTGACAGTTATGTACAGAATATCTGGTGAGGCCACTGTGGCTCTATCAACTAAATATTAACATTATTTATAAGCTCCGGTGGCGGAATAGACAGGTCTAGCCCAGCCCGGGGAAGAGGTTGGTGGGGAGTACGAGCGAGTCAGGTAGGTAGGAGAGAGTGTTAGGAAAAGAATTGACAGAAGGGAAATTTAAGGGAGTTTGTCAACCCCTTTCTTCGGGGAAGACTCTGCTCCCTGCCGCCACTGTTGGAAATTTAAGGGCCTCCAAGTTCTTTAGATAGTGGCGCTTAAAAAATGCCAGAGATTTCCAACCCGTACACTTCTTCAGGTCCTCAAAGTTCATATTCTGAAAGTAGTTAATAGAGGTGGCAACTGCTCAGATGTCATGAACATGTGGAACAGAATCCGGATTGGCTTGTTTAATGAAGTAAAGTACGTATATAGGCCTACCAGCCTAAAACTTTTGAATCACGCGCCTTGGGGGATGCTGGGAGTTCACGGATCAAGGTGTTGTTTTGTTTACAATCGTTACGCAGGCGCGCAAGCGCGAATTTCTTTCTTGCCGCACTAAAAAGTATCTGTGACACATCTCGGAAATTATTTCGTCACTTTGACATAATTTTTGTACCATTGTAAATTAGCCGTTACATGAAGTATTATATATGAAAATGTGCGCATTTTTATGTAAAATACAACAATAAAATACTCATGATTGTAGCTTTTATCAGTTTTGAGATATTTTCATATAAATAACGATAATTGCCAAACTTTCAACCTTCGGTCAACTTTGACTCTACCGAAATGGTCGAAAAACGCAATTGTAAGCTAAAACTCTTATATTTTAGTAATATTCAATCATTTACCTTAATTTTGCAACTAATTGGAAGTCTCTAGCACAATATTTCAATTTATGGTGAATTTATGAAAAACTTTTTCCTTACGTCCGCGCGGTAACTCTTTGAAAAAAATCATATATGCGATTGTGGTAATGTTTGCACCATTTTAAAATTAGCCGTTATATAAAGTTTTATATATGGAAATGTGCGCAATTTCATGCACAATACAACTAAAAACAACCCATGGTTGTAGCTTTTATCAGTTTTGAGATATTTTTCATATAAATAACGATAATTGCCAAAATTTCAACCTTCGGTCAACTTTTGACTCTACCGAATTATGGTCGAAAAAACGCATTGTAGCTAAACGCTTATATTCTAGTATATTCAAGCATTTACCTTCATTTTGCAACAAATTGGAAGTCTCTAGCACAGTATTTCGATTTATGGTAAATTTATGAAAAAAATAAAATTTTCTTTACGTCCGCGATGTAACTCTTCCGAAAAAATCATACATGCGATTGTGGTAATGTTTGCACCATTTTAAATTAGCCATTACATAAAGTTTTATATATGAAAATGTGTGCAATTTCATGTAGAATACAACAAAATAATTGGAGGTTGTAGCTTTTTCTCATTTTTGAAATATTTGCATATAAATCACGATAATAGAAAAAAACCACGTCGGTCAAATTTGACTCTACCGAAATGGTAAAAAAACGCAATTGTAAGCTAAAACTCTTACAGTCTAGTAATATTCAGTCATTTATCTTCATCTTGAAACAAATTCGAAGTCTCTAGCAAAATATTTAGATATATGGTGAATTTTAAAAAAAATCTTTCCTTCTCTCCGCGCGCGGATTCTCCGCCACAAATCTCCGAAATGCGTACGTCCCATTCTCGGAATATTTGCTCCATTTCATATTAGGCATTTCATGGAGTTTCATATATGAAAATGTGCGCAATTTCATGTAGAATAAAACGAAAAATATTTGAAGGTTGTAGCTTTTCTTATTTCCGAAATAATTGCATATAAAAAATATATATATATAAAAATTCGACATTCGGTCAACTTTAAAATCGTCAGAGATATGGTCGAAAACTGCAATTGTAAGCTAATACTTTTCTTACAGTATAGTAATATTCAATCATTTGTCTTCATTTTGAAAGAAATTGAAAGTCTCTGGACAATATTTAGATTTATGGTGAATTTTTGAAAAAAATTTAAAAAAATATTTGTTTACGTCCGCATGTTACGAATTCATGCATTATTTTGTGCTAATATTTTCTCTGTGTTGCTTTTATCGTTTTACAATGTGTTATTATACCAAAAATGATCAAACAATTTCAGTGTACATTACAACAAGAAAAAAAGTAACTTGTTACCAAATTTAACCGTTTTGCGCACAGCACGATTTGAATACAATTATATATTAAAATTCGTTTTTGCGCTATCATATATCGCATTTATTTATGATAATGATAATTTTTTTCATTTCTGATGGTTGCATACTAAACTTCAGCCAATGACAAAAAAAGGAGCCACAAATGAACTCTTAATCTTGAAAAATAAGCGCGCTGTGATTTTTTGAAAAAAATATTTTTTCTGCTTCCGCGCTCACTCTGAAACACCTCCGGCACACGGGAGACAATTTTTTTTTTACCGCTTCGGCGTTTAAGGGATGAATAGGATGTTTAATGGATCTATGCTTGCGTCCTTCTGTGCCACAAACTTCATGAAGTCCATAAAGTTAGGGCATCCAGAATCCTTGAGGAAGCTGACACAGTCTGAGTTTGTACTACCTGTGTCAGTTTTGGGTACGGGATCCGCTTGGGCTTGAGTTTCAGTTCTAGGAGGAGTGGATACCAGTTGCTCTTCGGCCAGTTGGGCGCTATTAGTGTTATCTGGCCCTTGAAGGATCTCAGCTTGTGCAATACCTTCAACAGAAGGTTCACTGGCGGAAAGAGGTAAATCCTCCGCCAGTTGTTCCAATCTAGAGACATCGCGTCGGTGGCGAAGGCTCGAGTGTCTAGGTTGGGAGCAACGTAGCAAGGTAGCTTGTGGTTGGCTTCCGTGGCAAAGAGATCCACCTGAAGATCTGGGATATGATTGGCAATCCACTTGAATGACTTGTTGTCCAGAGACCATTCCGATTCCAGTGGAGATGTCTTGGAAAGTGAGTCTGCGACAACGTTTGTTACTCCTGCTAGATGAACTGCTGACAGATGCCAGTGATTCCTCTCTGCCAACAAGAATATTGCTATCAGTACATGGTTCAATTTGCTGGACCTGGAGCCTCTTCTGTTTATACAATGTTCCAATATGAGACTGTCCGAGACTATCCTTATGTGGGCCTTCTTGGCCGGAGACAGTTGTTTTAGGGTCAAGAAGACTGCCATTGCTTCCAGGATGTTGATATGGAATTGGCGGAATGTTTCTGACCATGTTCCTTGTACTTTCTTGTGCAGCGAATATCCTCCCCAGCATCTCAGAGATGCGTCTGTGTGGATGGTTAGTGATGGTGAAGGAAACTGCAGAGGCACTGACTTGGACAGGCTTCGATGTTCCGTCCATGGACGGAGCCTCTTTTTTAGAGTAGGAGGAATTACCGAAACCCTGTCTCTGAGTTTGCTGTTGGCTCTTGTTCTCCAGACTTGATTGATGTCCTTCAATCTGGCTTTTAGCAGGACGTCTGTAACTGACGCGAACTGAAGTGAGCCTAGGATCCTCTCCTGGGCTCGCCGAGAAGCTCGTTTGTTCCTGAGAAAGTGCTTCGTAGCCTTCGCTATTTCTTTGGCCTTCTTGGGCGGGAGAGATAGCTCATGTTTGTTCAGGTCCCATTGGATTCCCAGCCATTGAAAGCGGGAAGCCGGGGTCAACCTGGATTTTTCCCTGTTTATCTGGAACCCTAGGAATTCCAGGAATTCCAGCACCTTGGATGTTGACTTGTGGCATTCTGCCACGCTGGCTGCCCAAACCAGCCAGTCGTCTAGGTAGGCTACTAGCAGGATGCCTCTCTTTCTTAGTTCCTGAACTATCATCTCCCCTAGTTTGGTGAATACCCTGGGCGCAATGTTGAGCCGGAAGGGCATGACTGAACAAGTAGGCCTGTTTCCCTAGTTTGAAGCCTAGGTACGGGGAAAAGTTCCTGGCTATTGGAACATGATAGTAGGCGTCTGTAAGATCTATAGAGGTGGTGACGGCCCCACGGGGAAGTAAGGTCCGTACCTGCGAGATCGTCAGCATATGGAACTTGTCGCAGTGAATGTAAGAGTTGAGACGGGACAAGTCCAGAATCACTCTCTTTTTGTTTGAGTCCTTCTTTGGGACACTGAACAACCGTCCCTGAAATCTTAGGTATCTCACCTTTTTTATGGCCCTTTTCTGGATGAGATCTTTGGTATAGTCCATAAGGCCCGCCGTAGGTTTTTGATGGAAACTGATTGGTGGGGGAGGCCCTTTCTCCCATTTCCAACCCAGACCTTTTGAGACTATACTGTGGGCGGTCCCAAAAAAGATACAACCTCCCTCCTACCTGCGGACCCTCACTTGTTGGAAGCAGGTCTGGCGCCTCTACCTCCACGGAAGCCCCTGCCTCTTGCTCCACCTCGTAGCCGGGAACCACCTCTGGCCCGGCTACTTCCGGCGTGCCTGCTATATGAACGAAAGAGATCTTTCACTTCATAAGCTGGGTTGAAGGCTGGGGAAGTAACTACTGCCGTCGAGGTAGAGGGCTGAGGGGCTGTAGGAGTTTGTACCAAGACAAACTGTTGTTGGGGGAGCGCCTTAGATGTAGATGGCTTGCCCATTTGCGTCACTGGCACTGCTTGCATGAATGCTTGTGGCCGAGCTGTCTGGTAAGGATTATATCTCCTTGCCTTCTTCTTGGTTCTGGGCTGTTGGCCGGACCCTTCAAACTGGCGCTTGAAGGGGAGACCCCAACAAACCCTAAGGCTCTGGTTGGCCCTGGATGCCTCATGGAGGATGTTATTAACCTCTTCCTTGGGGAAGAGGTTCTCTCCCCAAATTGACGATCTTATGAGCCTATTTGGCCCGTGTTTAATCAAGGCACCCGCCAGGACGTGCTTCCTACAAAGTCGTACAGGTCGGCCTGGAAAGTCTGCAAAAGCGCTTTCGTCAGGACCCTGAAGACTTGTTCTTCGACATAGGTGGAGGCTACCAGCTCCGCCGCTGTGACGGAGTTGATAGATCTTGCCAGTCTGGTCTTAGCTTCGAACTCCGCCTTCACTGAGTGATCCGGAATTCTAGGCAGCTTCTCATAGAAGAGGTCGGAGGCGCAATCCAGGTCAAGCTAAATAGTGGTAAAAGTGGCCGGAGCGTCCTTCCAAATTTCCAATCCAGTGGGTAAGAGAAGAGAGGTAGCCTCTGTTTCTCTTAAAACTGGCATGGGCTTATCCTCTGTCGCTGCTTGCAGCGTCAACTCCGCCACCTTAGAAGTGCAAGGTGACGGAATCCCGTCCATGGTCACAAATATTGTGTAGTTGCCCTTATGTGGCGTCAATTTAGTGTTGACGCAACCCCAATCGGAGAGGGAACTGACCCAAGCAGCTTGGGCCTGCTCCCTCGGGAAGATTACTGTTTCCTTAGGGACTTTATCTACCCTAACTAGCGCTGGGCTAACTTAACAAATCCGGGGAACGGGGACTGGAGCCCTGGCGGAAAGAGTTCAAAATCCTCGATCGGGCGGGTTCCACATCCTTCAATTGTTAGTTTCCCGTCCGAGAATGGGGCATGCAGTGCCAGTCCGAGAATGGGGCATGCAGTGCCAGTCTCCACGGATTCTCTTTGTCAAACTGTGGTAGTTTTGACGCTTCCGGCACCATCATGGATAGCGCCAGAGTCCCGGAGTGGAGAAGTCCAGTGAGCATATCTTCCAGAGGCTTGATTCTTTCCGTCAATGACGTAAAAGCTTGGCCGGAGGTGTCCGGGAGCTGAGGCGAATCTCATCGCCTCAAGCCTCTGGTCAATTACAGTAGAAGGTTAGTGAAGGCTTCCGGGTCGAACGCAGACTCCGCTGCCTTAAGAACAGTCGGTAAGACAACTGTCCCCATAGAAGGGGAAGGGTTCCTGGCAGCAGGCGATGGATCGGCAGATGCCGACGGCTGGGGGGCCCGAGGACAACTCCGTCGCCGCTGGCGGAGCTGGTCTGGTAACCTTCTTTAAGGTCTTAGGTTTTACAGACTTTATCTTGGGAGCAACAGAAAGCGCTCCTCCATATTTGTGGGTGGGCTTAGAGAAGCCCCGGAAAGAAGAGGAAGGAGGAGTAGGACTTAATATGAGACTCGTCTCACTTACCTCCCCACCTACCTGTTCGTCCATGACCATTGGCTCTGAATTGATGTTGATGGCCGCCACCTCTTCCATCAGATCTCCCTGGTCATCAGGGCCCGGCATCGTTGCCACTCGGATGGCTTCTATGAGGGGTTCGGCAATATCGGAAGGGACCGCTGTAGTGGCTCTGGCTCCCTGGAACAACATGGCGCAAAGTCCAGTGTCCAGGACGTACGGTTGGCCCTTCGGCGCGTTCTTGCCGAACCCGCAACCCACTTCCTGAGGGCTACTCTAGCCCCGTGGTATGCGGCTGGGTCCGCCTGTTAGGGAAAACTCGAATTAATGTTTCGTCTGGAAAGGGAAGACTATATTAACTTGTTAAATCATTATATGCAGCCTGATTAGTCATTATATCCAGCATATAACCCTATGATGTGATGCATCACTAACCTGGTCATTAGACATGATCGTCACCATGTAATAGCACACAGTGCAAGCATCTGGGTGCCAGACCACATAGTTGTCTAACTGCACCGCGCAGTTAGCATGGGAGCAACAAACTACGTCGCCATAAGAATTGCCCAACGAACCATGGCACCCCTCCGCCTGACAACGAACCATCCGTAATGGAATGTATTTATGAGCACCGAACTTCGGTAGCGGAGATAACTCCGGAGAGCGCATGCACCTTAATTTAAGCAGGTTTAAACTTAATCTTTAAGCAAAACAACTAACTACAAAGAATAAAGTATCCTTTTCTTTGGGTGTATTAGCCTAATTCCAATTTCGTCCTTGAAGAATGGTCAGGTTCGTTGTAATAAATCTGATGTCCGCCTATGCCGGAAGGGGAGGAAGGATTCTTCTCCCCCCAAACCCCTAATTTTCCTCCAGCGCAGGCGGCGGAGTCAGATGGCTACGTATACCGTAATCGAACCTTGATTTATTCTTCTTCCTCTCCGGAGCTTGGAAAGGAACGGAATTGAGCTTAGGCAACACCGAGTAGTGTTTCAACAGCGAGTGCGAAGGTAAATCACACTCGACCGATTCCTTTCTGGACCGGAGCTGTGTGTAGAGCAGTCTCCGAAGCTCCACTTACTAAACAAATCGACTCCACTGTCCTCTATTTTGCCGGAAGGAAGGGGCTGGAGCAGCGGGCCAGAAAGAATTATTCCTCTGACTCCGCTCGCTATTATTATAGGGAGGCTGTTCCTTCCCACGCTCGAATCGTTACTGGAGTGAAAGAGAGACAGAAGGAAACTTAAAACGTCCAGCGACGGAGCTATTTTATATAGCATCCGGAGTTGCTCCGATCAACTAATGCGGTACTAGACCGCTGAAAGTCGACGGAGCCACTTACCGGAGCATAATGGGTCAACTCTATATTTAACAGCAATAACCCTACCCTCCCCCTTCCCAAGGGGAGGGGGGGAGGTTAATGTGTGGCCGGTCATGATTGCCTGGTCACCCACCCGATCAGAGATGGACCTGTACCTACGCCATATAGCCTAGCTCTCTTATCGCAGACTTGCTGACTGGCCATGGCCCGTCGCGGTTGGTAGTGGTCACACCCGATCAGGAGGCTATGCCTTGTTAGGCCAGGCGTACCAGACCGGTTTATACAAGGATTACTAATACACATAATACAAAATTATACATAAGGAGGCACAATGGAAGAGTTGCCAGGGAATTAGGTAAAGAAGGGAGAAGCAGTATCCCAACTGGGTCCGTTATGGGTGTTCCAGAGTACTACCGTACTGGGCAGGGTAGGCCAATGGCCACACTTGACCAACTAAGATGGACGATGTTCCTCGACCAGACCTACTAGGTCGAAGTCTTTGACCTAGACAGGCAGGGCGAGAAAACCTCAACTAAACCTACTAAACCGAACTTTTCGCTCTAGACCGGCCAGGAGGTAGGTCCAACTGTGTACAGGGTATCAGGAAGGAACACCTAGGCTACCTCACCAAGCCTAGCCTAGGCTAGTTTGGCTATGAGGGGAGGAGAAGGGGGGACAACTCAACCATCCTCTTAAAATACCAAATAACAACCTACTAAATAGTCTAGGCTATCCTTAACCCTCTTACGCCGGAGCGGTAAATAAAAAATTGTCTCCCGTATGCCGGAGGGGTTTCGGAGTGAGCGCGGAAGCTGAAAAAATATTTTTTTCAAAAAATCACAGCGCGCTTAGTTTTCAAGATTAAGAGTTCAGTTTTTGGCTCCTTTTTTTATCATTGCCTGAAGTTTAGTATGCAACTATCAGAAATGAAAAAAATTATCATTTATCATTATAAAATAATGCGATATATGATAGCGCAAAAAAACGAAATTTCATATATAATTGTATTCAAATCGTGCTGTGCGCAAAACGGTTAAAGGTAACAAGTTATTTTTTTTTTTTGTAATGTACACTAAATTGCGATCATTTTGGTATATAACACATTGTAAAACGATAAAAGCAACACAGAGAAAATATTATCACAAAATAATGCATGAATTCGTAACGCGAGGACGTAAACAAATATTTTTTTCAAAAATTCACCATAAATCTAAATATTGTCCTAGAGACTTTCAATTTCTTTCAAAATGAAGACAAATGATTGAATATTACTATACTGTAAGAGTATTAGCTTACAATTGCAGTTTTCGACCATATCTGACGAGTTAAAGTTGACTGAATGTTGAATTTTTATATATATATAATTTTTATATGCAATTATTTCGGAAATAAGAAAAGCTTCAACCTTCAAATATTTTTTGTTTTATTCTACATGAAAATTGCACACATTTTCATATATAAAACTCTATGAAATGCCTAATATGAAACAGAGCAAATATTCCGAGAATGGGACGTACGCATTTCGGTAGATTTGTGGCGGAGAATCCGCGCGGAGGGAAGGAAAGATTTTTTTTTAAATTCACCATAAATCTAAATATTTTGCTAGAGACTTCGAATTTGTTTCAAGATGAAGATAAATGAACGAATATTACTAGACTGTAAGAGTTTTAGCTTACAATTGCGTTTTTTTTTCGACCATTTCGGTAGAGTCAAAGTTGACCGAACGTGGTTTTTTTTTTTCTATTTATCATGATTTATATGCAAATATTTCAAAAATGAGAAAAGCTACAACCTCCAATTATTTTTTGTTGTATTCAACATGAAATTGCGCACATTTTCATATACAAAACTTTATGTAACGGCTAATTTAAAATGGTGCAAACATTACCACAATCGCACATGATTTTTTCGGAAGAGTTACCGCGCGGACATAAAGAAAATGTTATTGTCATGATACAATTAAGTTTGTTCATACTTACCTGGCAGATATATATATAGCTATGTATTCTCCGACGTCCGACAGAATTTCAAAACTCCCACGGCACACGCAGTGGGCGGCCAGGTGGTTAGTACCCATTCCCGCCGCTGGGAGGCGGATATCAGGAATCATTCCCATTTTCTATTCAGAGTTTTTCATACCACTGTCCCCTGAGGGGAGGTGGGTGGGTACCTTAATTATATATACTGCCAGGTAGTATGAACAAACTTTATTGTATCATGACAATAACATTTTGTTCATGAAACTTACCTGTCAGATATATATATATAGCTGAATCCCACCATTGGAGGTGGGGAAGGGACAGAATAGATAGAAGGATTTAGGAAACACCTCAAGTGCACATGATTGACATCTTGATTCCTTACCTGTTAGCATAGCTGACTTCTTGATTACTGTCACCGAAGTCTGCTTTTTGCTTTACTAGAGTTGCCAACAAGGTAGTGACCTGTGTAGTTGGTGCGCTCTAGATGATCTGTAAACGGGAGCGTGACCACAATGTGACTAGACCATATTGACCATACTGTGAGGGCACCGAAGCTAAAAACACCACCTGACCTACCCTATCGAAGTTAGTCCCATAACTTCTAGCTAAAGAAAAGGAAAGCGCCTCAAGCGACTAACCCTTCAACCATAAACCAACACCAAAATTAAAAAGCACACCTACCCCTTTTCTATAGGATAGGATTTGTGCTGCTCCCTGCCCCCAACAACATTTCTGCGGATATGTATGGTCCTAGCGACTCGCAGTTCTCATATGCCGTCTTCACATCCCGCAGGTAATGTGAAGCAAACACAGAGTTGCTTCGCCAAAAGGTAGCGCTAATGATATCATTAAGTGCCATGTTCTTTTGAAATGCCATTGAAGTTGCAACAGCTCTCACTTCATGGGCTTTTATTTTCAAAAGTTTCAGATCACCATCCGGGCAGGACGCATGGGCCTCCCTGATGGTTGCTTCGTAAAAAGAAATAGCCAGTGCATTCTTCGACATCGGTAAAGTCGGGTCTCTTAACAGAACACCATAGATTTTCAGAAGGACCCCGACAATCCTTGGTCTTTTGCAGATAAAATTTGAGAGCCCTGACAGGGCACAGGACTCTCTCTGGCTCTTATCCGATGAACTCTGCTAACCCCTTGATTTCAAAGGTTTTTTGGCCAGGGGTTAGATGGGTTCTCATTCTTAGCTAAGAAATTAGGATTCAAGGAGCACACTGCACTGTGTCCTCTGAAACCCACATATTTACTAATTGCTTGAATTTCACTAACCCTTTTTGCCGTAGCAAGAGCAGTTAGGAAAATCGCCTTTCTAGTAGTGTCTCTCAATGAGGCAGCATGCAGAGGTTCAAAGGGAGCCGACATCAAGAACCTTAGAACTACATCAAGGTTCCATGATGGGACCTTCGGTTGTAGTACTTTGGTTGTCTCAAACGATCTCAAAAGATCGTGAAGGTCTTTATCATTTGTCAGGTCTAATCCTCTGTGACGGAAGACAGCTGACAGCATACTCTTGTATCCTTTTATTGTGGGCACTGCCAGTCTGTCCACATTTCTCAAATGCAGGAGAAACTCTGCGATTTGGTTCACAGAGGTCGTGAAGGAGGAAATACCTTTCTTCCTACACCATCTCCTGAAGACAGCCCACTTCGACTGATAAACTGCTCGAGAGGAAGCCCTTCTCGCATTGGCAATAGCTTCTGCCACTGATCTTGAAAACTCTCGCTCTGGCCAACTTCTTGATAGTCTGAACGCAGTCAAGACTCAGAGTGGAGAGGTTTCCGTGGTACCTCTCGAAGTGGGGCTGTTTGAGATCTACTCTCTCTGGCAGGGTTCTCGGGAAGTCTACCAGAAGAGACATGACCTCCGTGAACCAATCGCTTGAGGGCCAAAAGGGGGGCGATCAGAGTCATTCTCGCTCCTGGCGACGCCGCAAACTTCCTTGTTACCTCTCCTAAGAGTTTGAACGGGGGAAAGGCGTAAACGTCCATCCCCGTCCAGTCCCATAGGATGGCATCTACCGCTATTGCTTCCGGGTCGAGAACTGGAGAGCAATAAATCGGAAGCCTCTTCGTTTTCGAGGTTGCGAAGAGGTCGACTAGCGGCCGTCCCCACACAACTTCCATAGCTCTTGACAAACCTCTAGATGTAGGGTCCAATTATTCTGTGGGAAGCATCCGATGTTGACGGCTTAAAAGATCCGCTCGAACATTTTGTATTCCTGAAATGAACCTTGTTAGGATCACTATGCTTCGAGCTTTCGCCCATAGAAGGATGTCTCTCGCTATCATGAACAGTGATCGAGAGTGTGTCCCCCCCCCTGCCCTGCTTTTTGATGGAAGCGAGAGACGTAGTGTTGTCCGAGTTGATCTGGACAACTCGGCCCACCAATCGTTCTTCGAAGAATTGAAGAGCCAACCGAATGGCCTCCAACTCTTTTAAGTTTATGTGCCAGGACCTCTGTTCCCCTCTCCAGAGGCCTGACACTTCCTCCTTGCCTAGTGTTGCTCCCCATCCCACCATGGAGGCGTCTGAGAACAACACTAGGTCGGGGCTCAAAAGGTTGAGGGACAGTCCTTCCGAAAGTTTGATCGGATCTTGCCACCACTTCAGTTGATCCTTGACCGCTTTTGAGATTACCAAAGTCGAGTCTAGATTCTGTTTGTCTTTCCAGTTTTCTGCCATAAAAAACTGGAGTGGCCTGAGGTGCAACCTCCCCAGGGAAACAAACTTCTCCAGCGAAGAAATGGTTCCCAGCAGGACTCATCCATTCCTTCATTCGCCGAGCATGTTTCTTTCCCTAAGAAGGCTGACACTTTCTCTAAGCATTTCTGCTGACGTTCCTTTGATGGAAAAGCTTGAAAAGCCGCTGAATCCATCTGAATCCCAGATACACGAGGGACTGCGTGGGGATCAGATGGGACTTCTCGTAATTGACTATAAGGCCCAGGGCCTTCGTCAGCTGCAATGTCGTCTGAAGGTCCTCCAGGCACCTTGACTCCGAAGACGACTTGATTAGCCAGTCGTCCAGGTAAAGCGAGACTCTTATCTTCGATAGGTGAAGCCATTTCGCTACATTCCGCACGAGGAAAGTAAAAACCATCGGCGCCGTACTCAGACCGAAGCAAAGAGCCCTGAACTGGAAGACCTGCCCTTTTAAGACGAACCTCAGGAAACTTCCTTGATTGAGGATGGATCGGGACGTGGAAATAAGCGTCTTGTAGGTCCAATGACACCATCCAATCCCCTGGTCTCAAGGCCCCTAACACAGACAGAGATGTTTCCATCCTGAATTTTTCTTTCTTTACAAAAAGGTTCAGTCTGCTGACGTCTAGGACAGGTCTCCATCCCCCAGACTGCTTCGGAACCAGGAATAACCTGTTGTAGAAGCCTGGAATCCAGCATCAGGACTTCTTCTACGGCCTTCTTTTCCAACATTTGATCTAGAAGGTCGAGTAAGATCTGTTTGCTTCTCTGACTGGTATGCGGGCGACAGGTCTATCGGCTTCGTGCTCAAAGGAGGACGGGCGCAGAGAGGAAAGGGATCTTGAATCCTCTCTCGATCACATCTAGGGTCCAGGTGTCCGCCCCTATTCCTCCCCATGCCTGAGCAAAAATAAGGTGAGTCTCGCCCCTACAGGTGCCTGAAGGGCAGAAATGTCAATTTTTTCCCTTCTTGATAGAAGAGGTCTTACCTCTAAAGGACCCCCTTCCTCTCGAAGAACCTCTAGAGGAAGGTGCTCCACGAAAGGGCTTATTAAATTTCTTCTTGGGGGCTGGAGCTGTTGAAGTAGAAGCCTGAGGAGTAGGTCGTCTGGAAGATTGAGTCAAGAGGTCCCTTGTTGCTTTCTCTTGCAAGTTTACCGACAGATCCTTAATCATGGACTGCGGAAATAGATGCGTAGAGAAGGGGGCGAATAATAATTCCGCTTTCTGAGGGAGAAACTGCTTTCGCCGCCCAAAACTACAATAGAGAGCTCTCTTCTTTAGCAGACCTGTAGCAAAATGAGATGCTAACTCATCAGAGCCATCCCTTACTGCTCTATCCATACAACATAATACACTCGAAAGCTCTTCCAACGAAATCGAGTCTTGACTCCTCGATTGTACATCCAAGGCCCCGAGGCACCAATATGATATTGTTATAATACAATAAAGTTTCATACATACTTACCTGGCAGATATATACATAGCTAAGACTCCGTCGTCCCCGACAGAAATTCAAATTTCGCGCCACTCGCTACAGTATGGTCAGGTGATCTACCGGCCTGCCCTGGGTGGCAGGACTAGGAACCATTCCCGTTTTCTACTCATATTTTCTTTTCTTATTCCACCTGTCTCCTTGCGGGGAGGCTGGGTGGGCCCTTAATCGTATATATCTGGCCAGGGTAAGTATGTATGAAACTTTATTGTATTATAACAATATCAAAATTTTCATACAATCAACTTACCTGTCAGATATATACATAGCTGATTGGCACCCTTCGGTGGAGGGTAAGAGACAGCTACTACTGGAATAGACAGGTAAACAACATCTGTTGTAGGTATAAATTAAAAACCTTGGGTTCCTACCTGATAGGTGGTAGCCTACTTCGTGGGTGTTTTCCCCGTAAAGTCCTGCATCACCATCAAGAAAACTTAGGCGAGATATGTGATCTATGGCCAAGAATTCTTGTGGGTCTGCCGAAGGGGTCTTATCCACTTACTCGGCAGAGCCTGAAAGGACTTTGTCAATGGGTGCTGATCCACTTACATGATAACACACCTTATTAAGGAGCACACAACCAATCCCGACCACCTGATCCTAACCACCATGTTAGTATTAAAAATTGCTCCGAGTTATCCCCAACTCTTTACGCAACAAAACCGTAACTCAAACCACAATGCACAAGCACACAATAATTTCAAAAAAAAATTTTATCTATTACAAGATATAACACGAGGTTCCTTACTGAACTGAAGTGACTGGCCCGCTTGTGCGGCAACTGCACTTGTTCAGCAGAAAGTCTAGAACATATCTATTAGACTAAAGTAGTAAAAAAAAATTTTTAAGGATTGTTGTAAGCTCCTGTACCCAGGATTGTGCCCGCAGACACAAAAGGACCTAATGAAAAACATTTTTCATAGGTCACACGACGTCCTTCAAATAGTGAGCCGCAAAACACAGAATTACATCTCCAATATGTCGCTTCCAAGATATTCTTCAGCCACATATTTCTCTGAAAAGAGAGAGAGTCGCCACTGCTCTCACTTCATGAGCTCTTACTCTCAGGAGTTTTAAAGAATCATCCGTGCAAGCCTTATGAGCGTCCATAATTACGTTCCTGACAAAAAAGGCTAAGGCATTCTTAGACATAGGTCATTGATGGATCCTTCACTGAGCACCAAAGGCCTTGTCTAGAACCTCCCAACTGTTCCTTTTTCTGTAAGTAAAACTTTAATGCCCTTACTGGGGCAAAGAGACCTCTCCGGTTCCCTGCCGACGAGACCCGATAATCTTTTATTCGAAGTTTCTCGGCCAGGGGTTTCGAAGGATTTTCGTTCTTCGCCAAGAATAATTCCTTGAAGGAACAGATGGCTGAATCTATATTGAACCCGACTTTGTCACTAAGGGCGTGCAGTTCGCTAACCTTTTTGCCGTCGCCAGTGACAAAAGGAATAAACATTTTCTCGTTATATCACGAAACGAGGCCAAATGTAGGGGTTCAAATCTCTCTGAAGCAAGAACTCAGCACTACGTCTAGATTCCAGTTAGGGGAGAAGTAATTCTAGACTTCTTGGTCTCAAACGACCCTAATCAGATCATGCAGATCCTTATTGTTTCCCAAATCTAGGCTCTCTATTCCTAAAGACGGCCGATAGCATACTTCGATAGCCCTTTATCGTGGCTACGGAGAGCTGCGATTCTTCTCTCAGAAATAACAGAAAATCAGCTATTTCTGTTACAGAGGTACTGGAGGAGGACAACTTCTTTGACTTACACCACCTTCTAAAAACTTCCCACTTGGATTGGTAAACCCGGATAGTGGAAGTCTCCGGGCTCTAGCGATCGAGCTTGCTGCTTTACTAGAAAAGCCTCTCGCTCTGACAAGTCTTTCGATAGTCGAAAGGCAGTCAGAGCGAGAGCGGGGAGGTTTTGATGTGAAACCTCTCGAAGTGTGGCTGTCTGAGAAGATCCCTCCTTTGTGGAAGGGATCTGGGGAAGTCTACTATCCAATCCAGTACCTCTGGAAACCATTCTTGAGCTGGCCAAAGAAGTGGGCTATCAGGGTCATTCTTGTCCCCTTTGAAGTCACAAACTTCCTGAGTACTTGCCCCAGAATCTTGAATGGGGGAAATGCGTAAACGTCTACCTGAGACCAATCTAGTAGGAAGGCGTCTACTGCTAGAGCTCTGGGATCTTCTACTACTGAACAGAAGACTTCCAGTCTCCTCGAGAGGAACGTGGCAAAGAGGTCGACATGAGGAGTTCCCCAAAGAGACCAGAGCTTGAGGCAAACTTCTGAGTGGAGGGTCCATCGGTATGAAGGACCTGGTTCCTCCTGCTCATCCTGTCCGCTCGTACGTTCCTTACTCCCTGAAACGAACCTCGTCAAGAGAGAGATGTTCCTTTGGGATGTCCACAACAGCAGTTCTCTTGTGAGTTCGTAAAGGGCATACGAGTGAGTACCTCCTTGCTTCCGAATGTATGCCAGAGCGGTTGTATTGTCCGCATTCACTTGTACTATTTTGTTGCATACAAACGGTTCGAAGCTCTTTAGAGCTAGGTGTACAGCTAGCAGTTCTTTGCAGTTATGTGCCAGGACACTTGAAGAGCATTCCAAGTGCCTGACACTTTCTCTCTTTCCCAAAGTTGCTCCCCAACCAATTTTTCCGACGCGTCGGAAAACAATACAAGGTTTGGGCTCTGTATTTCCAGGGAAGTACCTTGTTTTCCTCAGTGGGAGTAACCACCATTCTAGATGTCGTTTTATCAGATCTGGAATGGGAAAAAGTCCGAGAGGAGTCCTGTCTTCATGTTCCACGACTTCTGAGGAAGAACTGAAGAGGACGGAGATGAAGTCTTCCTAGATGAAAGAACTGTTCGAGCGAGGAAGGGTCCCTAACAGGCTCAACCATTCCCTCGCCGAAGTCCGTTCCTTCCTTAGGAAGAGAGAGACTTTTTCTAAACCTCTCGCTAGTCTCTCTTGAGAAGGAAATACTCGAAAACCCCGAGAATCCATCCGAATCCCCAGATAGACCAAGTTCTGGCTGGGGATCAGTGGGACTTCTCGAGGGTTCACGAGTAATCCTAAAGTCTTTATTAGGTTTAGTGTCACAGTCAGGTCCTCCAAACACTGTTCCTCTGACTTTGCTCTGATAAGCCAGTCGTCTAGGTATAGAGATATACTGATTCCTTTCAGATGAAGCCATCTCGCCACATTTTTCAAAAGGTTCGTGAAACTGAGGCGCCGTCGACAGGCCGAAGCACAAGGCTCTGAATTGGAAGATCCTTCCCCCCGTCATGAAACGGAGGTACTTCCTCGACGAAGGATGGATCGGGACGTGGAAAATAGGCGTCCTGGAGATCCAGAGACACCATCCAATCCCCTTGGCGAAGAGCCGCCAGGACTGAAGCAGAGGTTTCCATGGAGAACTTCTGTTTTTGAACAAACTTGTTCAGAGCGCTGACGTCCAGAACTGGTCTCCAGCCCCCCGAGGCTTTCGCAACCAAGAAAAGACGATTGTAAAACCCCGGGGAGCTTTGATCCAGCACAAGTTCTATAGCTCTCTTGTCCCACATCTGATCCACCATTTGTTGAAGAGTATCTTTCAACACAGGGTCCTTGTAATTGGCGGACAATTCCCTCGGAAGTTGACGTCAGGGGAGGATTGTCCAGGAAAGGAATGAGATATCCCTTTCTGAGAACCGACATCGACCAAGGGTCTGTGTCGATGCGAGTCCAGGCTTCCGCAAATCCCCGGAGCCTGGCACCTACTGGTGTTTGGAGGAGCGCCACTTCACTTTCCCCTTTTAAAGGGGCGGAACGAGGCTCGACCTCTCTCTCGGTCGTTTTCCTTTAGCGGTAACTCTAGTGGGAGGGCCACTCGAAAGGGCCGAACAGGAGGTAGACGCCACTTTCTTTTCTCCCACCATCACGGTCTCTTCTTCCTGGACGATTGCAGGAGAAGATCTTGAGTCGCTTTCTCCACCGTCAGAGATCGGGAAATATCCTTCACCAACTGTGACGGGAACAGAAAATCAGACCTAGGGGCGAATAACAAAGCTGCTCTTTGTGAATGTGAAACTGCTTTCGTCAAGAAAGCGCTAAACACAGATCTCTTCTTCAAGAGACCTGCTCCAAATAAGGAAGAAACTTCCCCTGAGCCGTCTTGCACCGCCTTGTCAATACATTTTTGACAAAATTGCCGGAGTACATCCGGTTCTAGCCCTCAGGGGCATGAGCTTTCTTGGACATCACCCCAAGGGACCAATCTAGGAAGTTAAAGACTTCTAGAATGTGAAAAAGTCCTTGAGGAGATGATCCAACTCTTGAAGACCCCAAGTAATCTTAGCCGTGTGAAGGCTATGTCTCCTGGATGCGTCTACCAGACTGGAAAAGTCAGCTTCAGCTGAAGCTGGGAGAGTGAGACCCATATTCTCCCCAGTCTGGTACCAAATCCCTCTCTTGCCCGTAAGTCTAGGGGGAGGCATGCAAAAGACTGTCCTTACTAGCTCTTTCTTAGTTAGCATCCAGTTATCCAGCGATTGCAGAGCTCTCTTCTAGAAATCGTCAGTTCTCATCTTCAAGAAAGCCGACGATTTCGGAGTCTTCGAGCATGAAAAAAGTGAACGAGGCGAAGGAGGAGCGGCAGGGATCAATGCATCTCCGTATTCCTGGAGAAGGAGAGCTGTCAAAACTTTGTAGTTCGACAGTCCTTCTTTACCGTGAGACTCGTCCTCTGATTCCTCTTCCATAATCGATCAGTAGGAGAGGCCACTTCCCGTTCCGGGGTCTTCCTGTCCAACAACTCTCTCTACTGGGGACAAACTTTCCTAATCGGCGAGAGGGGCTAAGAGAGGTGTAAAGAGCTCCTCCTGCTTGAACCGGCTCTTGCGTACTTGGTGGCTGGCTCCTCGCGCTTGGCTGGCGCCTCGCGCCTGGGGCTGGCCGGCCTCGCGCCTTGGTGTGTTGGTCCGCCGCATGGCTTTGGTCCTCGCGCTGGCTGGCGCCTCGCGCTTGGCTGGTTGTCTCGCGCCTGGCTGACTCCTCGCGCTTGGCTGGCGCCCTCGCGCCCGGCAGGATCCTCCGCTTGGCTGGGCGGTCTCGCGCCTGACTGACTCTTCGCGCTTGGCTGGCGCCTCGCGCCTGACTGGTGCTCGCGCCTCTCAAAAGGTCCTCGCGCCTGACTGACGCCTCGTGCCTTGTTGAAGTCTCGCGTCTTCCTGGTGTCACATCCTTGCGTGACAGATGCTTGTCTAGAGCCTCACGCTTGGTCTGAATGCTCACGCCTGGTTGTTAACCTCGCGCTCGGCTGAAGCTGCCTGATCTGGCAACTATCCCATCTGGGAGAATCCTCTGGTCCTGTAATGCGTTTCTCGCTTGTCTGGACTCTCTCTTAGAGGACGCTTTTCTTCGTCTGTAGGACGCTCGCGCTTGGCTGGCGCGACGCGCTTGCCGGACGATCAAAAATCTTCCACGAGTATCTATCTGAGTTCTCAAAGACTTCACGTCTCACAGGAGCCTCATCTGGTGGGAGAAGGAAGAGAGTCTTCTTGACCGGCAGTCTGACGTCTTTTCTACGAGGAGGATCCTTCGAAAGGACTCCTACTAAGGCGGAAAGCTGTTCCTGCACCGACAAAATGAATCCTCTTGGACGTTCTCCTGCGTCTCTTCTTGAAAGTGACGAGAGGGAAGACCTCGAAAGGGTGTTGCCCCATCATGGAACGGGCAAAACCCCTCTTCGCCTTCTTGATAGAGGAGGACGCTTCTTCCGAAAAGCGTTCTGGGCTTGAATCCAAAACAGGATCTCTCCAGTGCCTTTTCAGGGGCCTGGACAAGTCCGAATCCTTCCACCCTCGTTTAGGAGAGGGAGAAGCGGACGAAGAGAAACACTCTCTGAGGACGCTTTTTCGATAGCGGTCCTGAGCAGGCTGTCTATATACAGCACCTGCTGAAGGGACGCCTGACCGGGGGGAATTCTCCACAACCTCCGTACGGCTTTCGACTTTCCTTCTCCTCTGGGCTTGGGAGCTTGGAAGAGGTCTAGGCCTGGGAGCGTCGCAGAGACGGTCAGACGCCCCCTCCACAACACTGGGGACACTCACTTCACTAAAATCACTTTCCACAGTCCTTACCTTTCATGGTAGCCATTTTGGATCTCATCCTGTGAAGAGTAGCCTTCAGTTCAGCAATTTCCGATGCCGAATCTGAATGTACGGCCAGTGAGGGTCCTGATACAGAATCATAATTAAGAGAAGAGTTAGAATTATCCAAAGGCTCAATAGGCCTTGTACTACTACCCGCAATCTTAGATGCAGCCTTCTGACTCTATCCCTTTCTAACTTCTTCAAGTAAGAAGTTAGAGTCTTCCATTCCTCAACATTCAACCTCTCACACTCATGACAGGTGTTAGAAATAGAACAATCAAAACCCTACATTTGCGACATACAGTGTGAGGATCAACCGAAGCTTTCAGTATCCTCACCTTGCAGCCTACATTCACACACATTCTCACACAAACACTTGAATCAGACATTCTGAAGAAAAATCAAAAGCAAGTCCAAATCCAGTCCACAGTAGCGAATGCCAAAACAACGATCCAGGTACGTCACCAAAAGTCCACAAAAAGATGATCAATTGTCTAGAAAAGCGAATTCCAGTCAAGAGGTGGCAGCAACGATGTTGATACCACCGGCGACAGAAAAATATCATGAGTAGAAAACGGGAATGGTTCCTAGTCCTGCCACCCAGGGCAGGCCGGTAGATCACCTGAGCCTACCTGTAGCGAGTGGCGCGAAATTTGAATTTCTGTGTCGGGGACGACGAGTCTTAGCTATGTATATATCTGACAGGTAAGTTGATTGTATTGGAAAAAAAAACTAAAAAGTTAAACACTTCTAGCGTCTTAAATAACCCCTTGAGGTGATGATCGTTCTCCGTCATTGTCCAGGAAACCTTAGCCGATGACAAATAAGACCTCCTTGGAGCGTCCACCAAATTGGCGAAATCTCCTTGAAAGAAGAAGCGGTGCTTTCAATCCTGCCTCTTCTCCTGTTTTTACCAGATCCCCCGCTCTCCCTTTCAGTCTAGATGGAGGTAAGTGCAAACGAAGTCTTCCCTTTAACCTTCCTGAATCCATCCAATCCTGGACTCTCTTAAACGCTCTCTTCGCAGAGAGCAAAGTGGCCATCTTAACGAAGCCAGGAGCCTTCCTGGCCTTCGATGAGGCAAATTGTGAAGGGGGAGGAGCAGGAAACGGGCGCTTGAAAATTGTCTGGAAACAAGTTCTTAAGTAAATCCATCAAAGTCTTATAGTCTGAAGACGCTGACGCATTTGGTTCGTCATCATCCGTAGGGCAGAGATCACTAGAAGAATCCTTCTCTCGGTCATCAGCGTCCTTCAAAGATCGCGATGACTTCGACACTTTAACATGTGAAATATCCTGACGCTTCGGACTCAACTGTTGAGCGTCCTGGCAAGCGTCCCGATATGTAAGGCGCCCGCGCGTTCTGAGAAGCGTCCTGCTGAGCGTCCTTACAAGCGTCCTGATGTGTAGGACGCCGTGTGTCCTGAACAGCGTCAGCTCGAGCGTCCTGGCGAGCGTCCGATGTATAAGACGCTGCGCGTCTTGAAAGCGTCTTCTCGAGCGTCCTGGCAAGCGCTTCGCTGCTTAAGACGCCGAGCGTCAAAAGAATCGTCTTCCCGAACGTCCTGAAGCTGATTATCATCATGCAAAGCTTGAACTTCCGTCATGGATCCTTGAGCGTTCTCGGCCTTTTGACAAAGACGCCGGCCGCCTGTGCGGCAACTCACGTCTCTGTCAAATTCGTCTCTCCTAGACGCCCTTTCATGAGGAACGTAATACGTTCTCTAATGCGTCGGCTACTAGGAGGAGACTCAAAGGCCGAAAAACGCGGAGAAGGATCCGGGGACTGCCTAGTCCTCTTAACAGGCAGCCACCGATCCTTCCTCCGATGACTAGGTTCTGCCTCCTTTTCTCAAAATAAGAAGCTAACTGTTTCTGCATTTCCCAAAGCATTTTCCTTGATGGGGAAAGTTCTCGATCAGGAGAAGGACTCATCCTGTGCGAGGAAGATGGGCGAGGGGATGCCCTTTCCTTCAACTCAGGAAACATACTTAGAGCGACTTGGACGCCCAATCGAACGAGGTCCTCCCCTGATGAAGTCTTGTTCCTTTTCTGTGGCGGGGAAAAGCTTCAAACTTCAGGTGATGATTCTACGCCCACTGATCAGAAGGACGTGAAGCGTCCTCTCTCTGAAACCTCTCTTAAGAGGGCGACAAGGGCGACGGCCGCCTGTACGGCACCTTGCGCCCCTGCCGCTCTCCCCATGAGAGGTCTTCCAGAGTCCCAACCTCGGCGAGGAGAGGAGCCTCGGAAGAAGAGAAGCACTCTTTAAGTATCCGTGCCCGTGCACGAACACCGGCAGCCGATGCCTGAGATTTGTCCTCAGTTTTCTGCCGTAGGGACGTCAGACCGGTTCATTAGATACCGTAACCCTCCTTCGGCTTTCGGTTCTTGCCCTCTCCCTAAGGCCTGGGAGTCCTGGCAGGGCCTAGGCCTAGAGGCATTATGGGACCGATCTGACGCCCCCCTCCACAACACTAGATGCACTTACACTTTTATTGCAATTATTCACATTTGATTGTAGAGCAATCACTTTCGATTCCAAGGCGCGAATCGACTCCATAATCGTAGATAATACGTTTCCTCCTGCAGACACTTCCTGATTGTTCAGAGGCAATACAACAGGATTAGGTTGAATTACATCTACAGGAGGATTTAATGGAGATACAATTCTACCCTGACTTCTATTCACAGAAGCACTTCTAGAGGAAGACGACCTGATTCTATCACGCTCAAGCTTTCTCACGTAAGAATCATATGCCTTCCATTCAATTTCAGTCAATTGCTCACACTCGATGCTTCTATCATTCAACAATACATACATGACTTCGACATTTCGATCACACCGAATGAGGGTTCTACCAAAGCTTTCGGCAACCTCACCTTACATTCCTGTACCTTACACACCCTGAAGCTAGCAGAGCTAGATCCAGACATCGTAATCAAAGAAAAGTCAAAGCCAAATCCAAATCAAATCCACTATCACGTATGCTAAGCCAACAAGCAAAATCAAAACCAAAGGTCAATCAGAATACTCAAGTTAGCCCAAGGAGTTTCAAAAATCCTAGGCGGAGGTCTGTAAACATTGTTTACCGACAGGCGACAGAGAAAAATCTGAATAGAAAATGGGAAGATTCCTGATATCGCCTTCCCAGTGGAGGGTATGGGTACTAACGACCGTGGCCCGCCCACTGGTGTGCCAGGAGTTTTGAATTCTGTCGGACGTCGAAGAATACAGCTCACTATATAATATCGGACAGGGAAAGTTTCATGAACAAAATTTTATTTTTTCATAAATTCACCATAAATCGAAATATTGTGCTAGAGACTTCCAATTTGTTGCAAAATAAAGGTAAATTATTGAATATTACTAGAATGTAAGAGTTTTAGCTTAAAATTTTGTTTTTCGACCATTTCGGTCGAGTTAAAGTTGACCGAAGGTTGAAATTTTGGCACTTATCGTTATTTATATGAAAATATTTCAAAACTTATGAAAGCTACAACCATGAGTTGTTTTTAGTTGTATTCTACATGAAATTGTGCACATTTTCATATATAATACTCCATATAACGGCTAATATAAAATGGTGCAAAAATTATGTCAAAGTGACGAAATAATTTCTGAGATGTGTCGCTGATGTTTTTTTAGTGCAAGAAGAAAGAAATTCACGCTTGCGCGCCTGGGTAACGATTGTAAACAAAACAACGCCTTGATCCGTGAGCTCCCAGCTTCCCCCAAGGCGCGTGATTCAAAAGTTTTCGCCTGGTAGGCCTATAAGTATTTTTCCGTGAATTTTTAAAAAAACTTTTTATATCGATGTACCATACGTCCAAGAAGATGGAGGACTTGATGCTACACTCACCTTTATTGGGAAAATGGTCACTTGTAAATTATCATTTATAGCTTTCCAAGTAAAGTCAATAAGACAGTCATCACTACATATAGATAAATCAATTGCTGATAACGTGCCTGTTTGAACATGAAAATGCATAGACTCCCCAGAGTTGAGGATCCCCACATTTTCATCTTCTATGATGGAACCTAAGCACCTTTCCCTTTGATTGGTGATGATGTCACCCCAAAGAGGGTTTCTGCTATTCATATCTCCCAAAATAACAAAAGGACGTGGTAACTGTTGAATAAGAGATTTAAATTCATTGATGGGGAAGGCTTCATTAGGTGGCAGATAGAGAGAGCATACTGTATATTTTCTTTGCAAATGGATCTGCACACCAATCATTTGCAATGCTGATTGAATACTAATAGGATTTTGTGGGGTGTCATTTCGAACATATAAAACACCACCACCATGGCTTCCAGTATTTAAATTATAGGTGGGGTGATAGGATGTATACTCTCGTGGGTTGGGGCACATATTATTACCAATCATGGTCTCCTGCAGAGCTATACAAACAGGAGACACTTCTGATATGAGTAGCCTTAATTCTTCCCATTTAGCTCTTAATCCCTGACAGTTCCACAGAAGAAAATTAAAATGAATTTTACTTTCTTTCCAGAGGCTGTTACATTAGGGCCTCTTTTAAGAGCTTTTCAGCTTACAACCTTGCTCTTTTTTTCTGGAAGGAGACCGATTGTTTAGGGCTGCCTTCCTTTTTAGAAGGTTATCAGTCTCAGGAACAGCAGTCAAAGCTGGTGTCGCCTGAGGAGGGGTGTGAGGATTGGACATTGGTGCATCCTCCAAAGCATTTATAGCTAGTACAGCCTCCAGAGAGGTGGGAGTGCCAGGTATACCCGACACAGCCTCCACAGAGGAAGGTGTACCAGAAATCACTGGTTCTGCTTCCATAGAAGCAATGGCGCCAGAAACCACTGGCACTGCCTCCAAAGAGGAGGGAGTGCCAGAATCAACTGGCACCACCTCCGAATAGGCAGGAGTACCAGAAATCACTGGCACGGCCTCCATCACTGGTGCAGCCTCCAAAGAGGCAGGAGCACCAGAAATCACTGGTGCAGCCTCCGGAGAGGCAAGAGCACCAGAAATCACTGGCGCAGCCTCCGAGGAGGAAGGAGCGCCAGCAACAATTGGCGCCACCTCCAAAGAGGCCCGAGTAAGGGTCGTTACCGGTTTCTTATTTAACACGTTTCCTACGACAGCCATAATGGCTGGAATGCTGGTACTGCGACAGTAGTAAAACTGCTCTATCGTCAGTACCAAAGGAGACAACAAGGGGAGAGGTTGTTCATGCTTGTTTCTCACAAGATAGACTTTGTTGAGGTAAGAAAAGCCGTGACCCACCAGTGGGTCCCATCGCATCTGAATGAAAATTTTATTACTGCAGTGCGATGGGACCCACCGGTGGGTCCCACTTGAATTTTTTTTTTTTATTGTAGCTAACCACTCTGTATCTATGAGACCTGCTATCATGTAATAAATATTTATATATAATTTACGTATTTGAGGGTTTGGTTAGGGTTTCCTTTTCTGTCTTTTTATTTTATAGTGTAATTTATATATTTGAGGTTTGGTAAGGGTTTTCCTTTTCCGTTCCGTTTTTTTTTTTTTCTTAATATGACCCATAGTTTTGAATCTTTTCTAAATTTCTATAAATCAATCAGTAATTTTATATATTGTTTTACCTTAATATCAAAAACTTTACACCGCATATCATCTTTATGGAAGTAAAAAAAAATCTGATAAAAATGAAAGCTCCAATTCTGAAGAAGACACTTCTGATGATGAATATATTCATTCAGAAACAGGAAGCAGTTCATCAAGTGAAGAGTCCCTCCATGATGATTCTGAAAATCAAATCACTGAAGAAGAGCAAGAAAATGAGGAAGAAAATGAGAAAGAAATTTTGAATGAAGACACAAGTCCACCAAATGCCGAGTGGATAAAAGTGACTAAGAAAGCTCGACAACATGGATTAACTGGGAAAGATCGTCTACAGATAACAAAATTTGGCCTATTGATGTTTACAAACAAATAATTACTGATAATATTATAAATCTAATTGTTCAAGAAACCAATCGATATGCTGAGCAGAAAATTTCTTCAGTTACTGTAACAAGAAGATCGAAATTACGGCAGTGGGTTCCTACAAATAACGAAGAAATTGAAAAGTTTATTGGACTTATCATTTACATGGGATTGGTTCCATTCCCTGAGATCCAATTATATTGGTCAAAAAGCATCTTTTATAAGAATGAAATTGTTCCAAAAACAATGAGTAGAGACCGCTTCCTCTTGCTCTTGCAAATGTTACATTTTTGCAACAATGAAGAACCTAATGTGGGAAGAGATTGAAAAATAAGAAAATTACTAGATATGATTTTGGTGCAGTATCAATCAATCTATAAATCAGGATCTGATGTTATAATTGATGAGAGTATGGTGCCTTTCAGAGGCCGTGTCATTTTCAGACAGTACATCCCTGGAAAGAGCCATAAGTATGGATGCAAACTGTTCAAACTTTGCACTCCTGATGGATACACTCTAAACATGGAGTTATATACTGGTGTAGGAGTAGCTCCTCCACCTCTAAGGAAGACTGAATCTCTTGTAGTAAGACTCCTTGCAAATCATATGGATATGGGAGTGACTTTGTTTGCAGATAATTACTATATCTCCTCAGTTCTTAGGAGAGTATCTTCTTCAGCGGAGACTTACCTATGTGGGCACAGTAAGAATCAATAGTAAGTATCTTCCAAAGTCAGTTACAAAAGCAAAACTAAAGAGAGGTGAAATAAAGCCTTAGAAAATAAGAATGGAGTGAAAGTATTCAATTGGAAAGATAAAAGATAGTTGTGACTCCATTAACAGTTCCAGAACATGATGCTACTCTAATCAACACAGGTAAAGTCACAAGGACTGGTTTACCTATCAAGAAACCACAAAGTGTGTTAGACTATAATAAGTGCAAGAAAGGAGTTTGATTATCAGATCAAATGTCATCATATTATTCACCTCTGAAGAAGTCAAGAAAATGGTACAGAAAAGTAGCATTAGAATTTATTGCTGGTACTTCTATAATGAATGCTTGGGTACTTTACAATAAGTACTTTGCTGTCAAGAAAATGTCATTACGTGCATTCAAGGAATCTATTGTCTTATGCTATACTAGTGGTATCATGAAGGAAAAAAACAAACCAGGAAAATCAAGTGTGAATATTTCAGGAAAATCTTCACATTGTCTCAAAGAAGCAGAAGGACAGAAAAGAAAAACAAGGAAACGATGCAGAGGCTGCTACGAAATGTGAGCAGCAAATGAAGGATCCAAAGTGGCCAAAATCAAGTCAAGAAAGGTTTCCACATATTGTGACTCATGTGATGGCACTCCATATCTATGTTATCATGTTTCAATCTCAAACATAACTAGTGATATGATTTTTCATTAGCAAATGGAATAGAAAACTCATTTTCTTATATACTGAATGTCAGACAAATTTTCTTTGCAATTATTTCAATAAAACTTTCTTTATTTTTTTTTGTATACTTCAACCCTTTGATAGCAATACTGATCTACTAAAATAATAATTGCAATTAAAAGTAAGTTTTTTTATAAATTAAAAAAAATAGTTTTGTTCTACTGGGAACCAGCGGTGGGTCACATTGCAGCAAATGAGAGAACAGTGTGACCCACTGGTGGGTCCCATTGCTGGAAACGTGTTAAATTATCCTTATTAACACTTATATTTCTCTTTCGGTTAGGCAGCGACACTGTAAAAGGATATTCCTGGTCTAACATATTGATTCAATACTCTCTCTTTTGCCTCCCTAAATGTGATACGTTCTGTTACCCTTAAAGTTTGAATCTCTTTTTCCATGATGTATACATTACAATTAAGTGAAGATGATGGATGATTTTCTCCACAATGTATACAGCTGGCTTGATTATTACATATGCCATGCTCTCGTTCACTGCATTTGACACAAGTGGCTGGCTTGCCTTGCAGTTTCTGTCTACAGGACCCTAACATATGTCCGAATTCTTGACAATGGAAACATCTCCTCGGTCTTGGGATATATCGTTTAATCTTGAAACGTAGCCAGGCTGCTTTTACTACAGTAGGTAATCAAGTAGAATTAAATTTAATAATTAAATTGGGAAGTGGTACAAAGACTCCATTTACCTTCTTCATTCGCTCAACTCTTATTACACCTTGATCTTTTAGTTCCTCTACAAGTTTTTCTTCGGCGTAAGTCATCAGTTGGGGAGCATATATCATTCCCTTGGAGTGATTCCAAAAAGCATGTGCTGCACATTGTACTTTGACTCCTCCAAGGTGTGATATTTTCAGTTTTTCAGTCTCTTTGGCTGGGGTAGATTCCATCGTCAGCTTTCCTCTACCTTCATGAGAAATCTTAGGCTCTCGGCCACAACACTTCGCAATGTCTCGATATGTACAGCAAAAATATCATAACCATCTTCTTCCAAATTTAAAGTTAAATACTTTTCATAAGACTTCAAATATTCCAGGTCCAATTTCAAACATATGTCTGCTTAATTTCCCTTTACTCTGTACAGGAGCATAGGGTTTCAGTGTAATTACACGAAGGTTTTTTTTATTTTTCCAGAGGAAGGTTGTCAGGGGAGGTTCCAGTAGTCGTTAACTGTGCCGATTTACCGCCATCAAAGGGTCCAGGGGTACTTGTATATTTATTTTCCGATTTCATAAAGATCTAAGTACAAAAAAAATAGAAATAAACCTGAAAACCTTAAAAGATATCATCAGCCTTTCATGGATTTTATTCTTCCACTAATGGCACAAGTGAGAACTGACTCCCAAATGTCCGCGTCCCTACCCTACCCCACAGGGGGATGGCACAACATGATTAGAGTGGCCCAAGTGTAAGCCAAACCCGCTTGATAGGACAGAGAGTATTACCAGAATACAATCATCCCCCACCCTAATCACATTATGGGCAAACCGGACAGAATGCCGAGAGTCCTATCTGCAAAACTAGACCCCCCTGGAATCCATGGTCCAGCCCTGCAAAATAGCTCCGCCTGATATCGCTCAGGTCCGAACATTATCGGGCAGTTGATGGTCCTGCCATGGTTCCCACTATTTAGCTTCAGATATAAAACCCAGTCCCAGCTATGATATCTTTTCTGTTTACCAGGTCCAGTAAATTTAAGCAAAGGTAGAAAATTCCACATAATTAATTCAAAATGCTAGTAAAAAAAAAAAATAAATAAATAAAAAAATAAAAAGTGTCCTCTGCAGCTGCCCATGGGTCCAGCACAACTGAGTAGAAAACTTTGAGTTTCCTGTTGTGCCGGGTGGCGAACAGATCTACGACTGGACGCTTAAAGATGTAATTGTATTCTTTTTTCACCAATTAAATATCAAGTGAATAAGGCCGAGCCAAGCGATGACAATGAATCGACTGCGGTTGTTTACCCTATAAACATACACACACTATAAATGTGCATAACATATACATACAGAAACACTAAATGTTATCCATTCTGAATAGGAAACAAATAGCCTATATGGTAAAAACCAGTTTGCAAACAATGTTTCCTAGTGTGGACAGGCCTTACCTAAGCTGCGAAACTAGTTTTACCCATAACACTATCATATTGGTTCCACACAGTTGCATGGTGAAACAATCTACTCTTTGGGTAGGTATAGGACAGAGTGGCGACATAGCGGCCACCTTCCTCGGAATGTGGCCACTTTTCAAAACAGCACTTGAATTAGCCTATGCCATTTGATACTAGGTATTCATAATTTAAGGGAAAACACTTACTTCGAGAAGAGCGTTGAGGTCTCTGTGTGCTGCCTGGATAGGCCACAACTCTTGACTGAATCAGTCATGGCAACGAATTCAAGTACTTTTTTGAGAATGTGGCTGCATTCAATGTCCGGTGGCCGCTATGTCGCCGCTCGGTCATTTATCCTAGTAGTTCGCAGATCCGGGGACAGATCCTACAATTCCAGAACCATTACCCCAAATAACAAAATGCATAGAATAAAAGTTGTCCAGAATTCCAAAATATACCCGAAAAGTCACTTATCTGACCATTTTACACCAAAATACCATCCGCCGATATTTCCCGTGAAACGTAAATTTTTCTAAGTACCCACTTGATGTGAAGGCTGACATGGTCCTTGTAGCTCCCATAGTTCTTGAGTTGGCCGCGGACAGGCGCTGTACGTCGGCCCGCCCCCAACGCGGGAAATTTTAAATCAAACCAATCCTGTATCAGGTTGACCCAGGTCATTCCCAAGGGACATGGATTAACTTCCTCCCAACCAATAAAAACGTGTCCCATGAATATGAATCAGACAATCATACCTGCAGTCACAAAATTTGCCCTTTCCGTTCTACACCGCCGCCATGGATAGAACGCATTCCGTATTATTTCCCAAAAGTGTTACAGCTGACGAGTTCGATCAATATACACATTTGTATATTGGTATCCTTATCGAGTTTTTACGAAACACTGACGAATTTATGAAGTGTTATACAGGGAAGGGTTACTTGGGGACTATTCGGGGTTGTGTACAACATGCAACACAGCGAACCGACGGTTCATGAAACATGGGACCAGCGAGGCCACGGGCCAAGCGATATACATGTGGCGATGTACAAACAGCAAGTGCGGTAAGAAGGTATCAGTTCGGCATGGATCCTTTTTTGAAAAGTCGCGTTTGTCCCTAGAAACAATTATTATATTAATATTTTGCTTCACAAAGAAAATCCCACAGTGTGTTGTCACGGATTTGGTTATGCCTCTAGCACCTAACACCATGGTGGATTGGTATAATTTTTGTAGGGATGTATGTTGCCAAATCCTGTGTGCTGATAATAAGAAAATCGGTTGTCCTGGTCATATTGTTGAGATCGACGAATCTAAATTTGGGAAACGGAAGTACAACCATGGCCGAAAGATAGACAGATCTTGGGTGTTCGGTGGCATTGACCGACAGACACGTGAGACCTTTTTCAAGGTGGTTCCTGACCGTTCTGCCGAAACTCTGATCCCGGTGTTGCTTGATAACGTACTTTCAGAAACCACAATCATATCTGATTGCTGGAAGTCGTACAGCAAAGTCCGGGATCATTATTTTGCGCATAATGTCGTGAACCACAGCGTTAACTTCGTTAGCCCGGACGACCCGAATGTACACACGAACACTATAGAATCGCAGTGGCGTGTTCTTAAACGGAGCGCGCTACCGAGACACGATACGCAGCAAGAACTTTACAAAAGCTATTTTTCTACGTACTGTATCCAGAAGCGGTATCTACAAGATGTTCCGTGTCCATTTCGGGCGTTCCTGAAATTGATCAAACGTGTCTATCCGCTCAAAAGCCGCCCGACATCCCCCATCTCAAATTGGATTTCCCGGCCCGAAACATTAAGACCAGGACCTTCTACCAGCGAGCCACATGATCCCTTACCCGTTCCAAAGAGGCCGAGACTGATGCCTTCATCTACCCCTTCATGGTCGTCGAACAGCAGCGAGTTTGAAATGTGAATAAGGTAAGTTGTATATTAATTTTTGTTAGCCTTAAAACTAGTGTTTCGGTTATTTCGAAGCCAGTACCGAAGCATGTGTTCGAACAGTACTATTTCGGTTAGTTCGAAGCCAGTACCGAAGCACGTGTTCGAACAGTACTGTTTCGGTTAGTTCGAAGCCAGTACCGAAGCATGTTTTTGAACAGTAAGGCCGTGGCAAACGAGGAAGGTGTTTAATGTTACAGTTATGGGGGGGATTTATAGCCTAGGCTAGTCGTGTTTTTTCATATGTACTGTGGCTAATTCACTGTAACCCCTGTGGCTAGCGCGCGCAGCGCAACATTACCTCTTGCCAGAACATGTCGAGCCTGCCAAGAATCTTTAAATATGCGGATAAGGCGCGAAGCGCCGTTCCGCTGCAGCCTTACTGTAACCTCTGTGGCTAGCAAGCGCAGCGCAACATTACCTCTTGCCAGAACATGTCGGGCTTGCGGATAAGGCGCGAAGCGCCGTTCCGCCACAGCCTTGCTGTGGGGTCTAAGCTTCTAATTTAATGTCGGTTAGTGGTAGCCTAGGCTAGACGTTTTACATGTAGGCTAGTCTTTCAAAAGTTCGGCAATGTAAGGGGTCCTAGGCAAGCCTAGCCTACGTCAACCTTGAATGCAGAGTAAGGGGACAAACTTTTGTATTAAGGGTCAAAGGTTTGGGTCTCAAAACCGGGAATTGAGAGTTACGTGCGCCGTGAAAGTCCTACGCCGCTTCCCCCCACCCAAAAACCCTGGTTTCCCAATGGGTCCCCCCTTTACCGTTTGATGTTTTTCAGGCTTTATTTTTACTGGGTCAATTACAAAAAAGGGCCAAAAACGTTATTCTCAGCTATTTTTTCCCCGGAAAATCGATCGTCCCCGGATCTGTAGTAGCTCCCCTAAGTAATCTACAATCACAAAAATACAACCTTGCTTTTGTGCAAACTTACGCTAGGTAAATGGCGAAAGGGTTCCACAGAAAGTAGCGCAGTATAGGTATAGGAATAGCATAAGACACTTTTCCTATATCATATTCTTATTTATAAAAAGTAAACCAAAGCGGTCACTGTGCTTCTTCATCAAATAGGTATACAACACGGTGACACATTAGTTGTAGTTGTGGAAGTGGCAATAATTTTAATTACGGCTCCCAGACACAACAGAACGTGAAATGGTAGTTATTCGGTGCTTCGCCGTTGTAGCAGCACCCCAAATTTAAAATTCACTTACCTCAGTTTTAATGCATTATTGTACTCATAGATATAAAGGGGATCTATGATTGTACCAATAGTAAATTATTTCTCGTACTGTTGCTACAGTCTAATTTCCTTCTCAAGTTTTATCAAATTTTATAGGTTATTAAGTAAAAGTGGTAAAGTTCATCTTACAAAAATTTTCTTGATCAAATTCGGACCAGCCCGTTGACTAAGTAGTGTGTGGAATTTTTATTTTTCTATTTCATGGACTGCTGCAACTCTATCACAATCTACTTAAGTTGAACTACATGATTAATCAAAAGATATCGCAGCTCGGGATACGATTACTCTTGCATTGTTTGAGTTACACTGGTTACCCATCAATGTCAGGACAATGTTTAAAGTATGCGTTATGACTCCTGTTATCAACAGGTACAGGTGGGTTCTTTTTTCCCCGAACCCCTGTCACTCCACTGAAGGTACCCTGCCAGATCAACAAAATAGTGTCTTCTATACAATGGTGCATCAAGTCTGAGTCATAGCGTTGCAATAGTCCACTCTGTTGATGATACAGTTAATCACAAGTGCTTTAACGCAAAAATTAACATAACTTCATTTAGTTTTAGTTGCTTAAATGCCATCAATTCCTTAAGACTTGTAAGAATCGCTATCATTTGGTTTCTTATTTGTACCTCAAAAGGCTATTATGGAGAAATACAATAATGTCGTCTGCAAACATTAAACTTCGTCCCATGACTGCATAGTACATTTAACAATTTAGTATATATATGAAATAAGGCACTTCTCTCCTCATTGTATCATAAGATGAATATGACTTTCAAGTTTGTGTACTGTATTTTTTGTGGTCTTTCAGATACTACTAGGCTTTATCGATAATTCCAATGCACAGCTGTCGCAGAGTTCGAGTAAAACCAGGGTGTCACGTTTGTCTTCTTTCATTATTTCTATTTAAGCATTACAACGGATCATACAGCAGTCTTTGTAGAAAGAATATGAGTGGCTATTAATTGACTAACAATCCACAAACCATTCGCCCTTTCCAGATGAATAATTAATTGTTCCACGAATTACAGTAGGTATAGCACTTTTAACATAATTTTGTAACAGGTTTGTATGGACTCAAGTTTTGATAACCAAAATAGATTTCCAAAGTATTTACTAAATTTACTACACATAATACAACAAACGAATAGTTTTAATTTATCTGGGAGAGGATGCTCTTCGAATGTCCGTTTTATACTTCAGATACGCAGTCCAAGGCTGCTTGATAGTAAGAGGACTGAAATTATCCAGCAATAAAAAAATGTGCGTGTATTTGAGTGGTATTGTGGCGGGATCACAAGCTGAAAAACAAGCAGGCAAAATCCCCCCCCCCCCATCCCACATTAACCTAGTCACTCCAGCTCCCAAACCCAACAACAAAAAAACAAAACACAAAACACATGTACTTACCAATCATCCAGTTTACTCCGGGGCTATCCTGTGCTGTCCGCTGGTTGAGGTCACAGAAATACCACAACAATACAAAAAATCACATATAACAACAAAACACAACAGACCAGCAACAAACAACACAACAGCACAGGCACAACAACCCTAAGCAAAAAAAAAAAAAAACACTAACTTAACAACAACTAAACAACAACAAAACAAAACACAAAACAACCAATTTCCAATGCCTTCAAATAACTGTCCGACATTACTACTCTCACCAAAGACTGACTCAAAAACACTAAAAACACAGAACTCTAATAATCAGCAGCACCAGCAGACAGCCCAGAACCCAACAACAACCAATTCAGTCATTAACTATCCATACAGCAATTACACCCTCTCTCTCTCTCTCACACACACAGACGTTGTCAAATGGAACTCCATAACTCCTCCATATTTCCTCCCCTGTTACATTTGACAACGTTTCCTTTCACTCACAACACCCACGGATGCTCAGATGCAGGTCCCCTGGATCTTGTTTGATGGCCCTCATACACACTCTCAGTTACACCACCATCAACTTCTCCCAGATCACTTCCAGTCAGACTAACATTACTATCTCCCTCACTACCATCCCCCCAAATCCCATTCACTATCTCATCTACCCCCTCTAACTCTTGTCCGAACATCTCTTGTAACTCTGCCACCAAATCACTTACCTCATTTACACTCCTGCCAAACTCCCGAAGAGACTCATTCATACTGCCAACTACATCCTTACCACCTGATTCCCTTCCCGGTGAAATTTCACTAAACCCTGACAATTCAAACCCACACACGCTATACGTATCATTCCTCCCCTCAAAGTCATCTGTATTACACGCCTTATCCACCATTTTTACCCTCACACTAACCCCTCTATCATGCAGTTCACGTTTCTCCCTTCCATTCCCTTTCCTTACCTTCTTCCGCTTTCTTCCATACTTAACCAACACTAACTGCCGATCTTCCAGACCCATTTGCTCACTGATGCTCGGCTCACATTTATTCACCCTCAACCACTCAGTCATCGCATTCTCCCGAACATACTGGGTTACTTCCCTCCACTTTTGGAGCTGGTTATGGTGTGCCCTAACCTCATCCACACCCCCATCTACTCGCAATTTCCCAAACATAACTCAATCCGCTTGGTCCCACTTCCAAAATCTCAAAAGGCCCTTCAAATTTCTCCCTTACCTTATTCACATTCATTCTCCCTTTCTCAACCACCTCTTTCAACACCTTATCTCCAATCCTAAAACTTTCAAACCTTTCACTCGCTTTCTTCCACAAATCTCGATCACTCTCTGACAGACCCAACCGCGGCCTAACAATCCTTTCAAAATTCAACACATACTTACAAGGAGACATACCTATACTCTTCTGCAGTGTGGCGTTATATACCCACACTGCACGTCCTACATACACATCCCAATCATTGTCGCCTTTACTCATCATTCGCAAAATCTCAGTCATCGTTCTAACAGTCCTTTCCGCCAAACCATTCGCACTGGGCCCATATGGAGTAGAATACACATGGACAATACCCCATTCCTTCAACATTTCTTCAAATTCCCACCCCACAAACTCAGGCCCATTATCACTCAACATTTTCACCGGCTTACACACACACATAGGCAACAGTTTCACTCCTCTTATCTTTGATGGGAAATGCATAGGCAAATTTACTCATATGATCCACCATCACAATCATTCCCAAATGCCCCCTCACAGTCTTTGGCAATGAAACACAATCAATCAAAGGCATTTCAAACTGCTTTCATCTGCAATCTCAACACAGGCAGACTCGCATGCACACGCTGATACTTTCCCCTCTGACAGTCTTCACACGTAACAGCCACATCCACACCAATCTTATTCAACCCAGGCGCATACAATCTCTCTCTCATGCACTCCCACAACTTATTTTCCCCATATGCCCAAACCGATCATGCACCAACAAACACATACTCACTGCTGACTCAACAGAAAACACCGGCACATACACTCCCCTGTCATACACCCCTTCCTGATGCAAAAAGTACACTATGTTTTTACAAACCACAAACCGTTTAGCAACCCTCTTATACACACCCAACTCATGCGGCCAATCTTCAACACGTACTCCCCCCAAGACACACGGCCGCAACATACTTATCTCCAAGCACTTATCTTGCATTTCCTCAATCTCCTCCTCACTCAACAAATCATTCTCACTTCTAGCAATATCAATTACCCCCACAAAGTTTGCTACAAATGCACTACAATCCTGAATCCTAGCTATTGTGCTACCCCCCTTACAAAGAATCCCATTTCCTATATCTACGCTTACATCATGCATCCTCAAAAAATCCATCCCTATCAAAAAGCAACCTGGCATATTTTCTCCCATGATTATAAAGTTATGTACAACTTCCAAATCTCCTAACCTAACCTTTAACTGCACCTCTTCCCACACCAAAACACTTCCTTGTCCCAGCCCATGTATCCTCACACTCTACCCTCAACCTCTTATTCTCCACTTCCAACCTTCCCTTAGCTTCCCTCGCCAACCTCAGCTCCTCCTTCAGCCTCTCTATCTCCTTCAACCCTTCCATCCTCTCTTTCTCCACCAATCAAACAATTCACTACCCCAATTGCCCTGCAGCTGCCGCACCAATAGTCCCTGTTCGGGCGCCAAAAAATAATGTGGCGGGATCACAAGCTGAAAAACAAGCTGGCAAAATCCGCCCCCCCCCCCCAACATTAACCTAGTCACTCCAGCTCCCAAACCCACCCTCAGTCACACTTTCCTCTTTACACAACAAAATACAGCAGGACAATTGACAAAAAACAAACAAAAACAAAAAACACACAAAATGACAATTTGTCCAAAATTGCATTTTTCCTAACTATACAAAACCTGAAGGTCCCTTTTACAATAGGAAGGTTACTAGCGGCAGCTGGATAGGTCATAAGCTTTCGAACAAGGGTTCAGTAGTTAACTGCTTGTCCGACAGGCGCGCGCGAGCGACTGGGAGGTAAACAATCTTTTGCTTTTGGCCCAAGCAAAAAACTGCAGAGTGAGGGGTGGCATGAGGTGGGACTATGTGTAAAAGGACCTCAGGTTTGTATAGTTAGGAAAAATGCAATTTTGGACAAATTGTCATTTGTTCCAACACGGCATACAAACCTTCGGTCCTTTTACAATAGGAAGACTCACTTCTTGGTGGGAGGAATCTGAGTCTTTTGTGAACAGACTGGTGTTCGCCCAACCTTGGAATGCCTCCCTGGTCGTAAGAGCGAGGGAGGGATCCAAGCCTCTGTCCAATTGATCGGGGTGTGCACCGCAGGATCAATGGTCAGACCTCTGGACCCAAGTACTAGGAGAGAGGCAAGCGTGTCTCTTTGTACCAGCAATGTAAGAACTTGTTCCTGTACAGGAGCAAATATAAAGTCATGGGTTTGTCTCTTGTTGGCACCCACTTCCCCCCCTTCCCCCCTTGTAGGAGGAAGTGGTGGATATTCTGCTTCTATCCCTAGTGAAAGGGATAGAATGGGGCTCTGTCATATAGCTCACTGCATCTCGTCCTCATCCAGCGTAGTGACGACCGTGACCCTCTGCCCACAGGTAGAGGAGGAGGAAAAGATGGGAAGAGAAGCCAGTCACTCACTCATTCACACATCCATCCGCACAGTCACACCAGGACTCGATGCTGTTCAGCCACCCTGCGAGGTGGGCTGGGTTAGCTACACAACTTGTTGAGCAGCCACCACGGGTCCCAAGGAAAAGGTATCCAAGGACCTGTGGGCAATATCCCGAAGGTAGAAGGAGGTGAAGGTAGTCTGGTTAGACCAGACACCTGCCTTCAGGACCTGCGCCACGGAGAAGTTCTTACGAACCCAACGAGGGGCCAATACTTCTGACTTCGTGAGCTCTCGGATGGGACGTACGGATGTCGTCACTACCATCAGCCAGAACGAAAGAGTGTTCTTGGATACTTCTTTCTTGGTTACCCCGTGCTAACGAGAGGCGTCGACACTCAGGCCTGAGGTGCCGAGTTCTCTTCAGATAGCGCCGTAGCGCCCTCACAGGACAAAGCAGCATCTCATCCGCATCATTATTGGTGAAGTCCATTAGGGAGGGGAATCCGTGAAAGACTCGAACCTGTCGTCAGGACCGAAGGTTTCTGAGTCTTCGCAACGAAGTTCGGGACGAAATCGAGCGTCACAGATCCCCATCCCCTGGAGTGTCGTACTTCCCTGGAATGTAGCGTGCCGACAGCTCTATTGAGTGAGCCTCGGCCCACTCGTGCACCTGCCGAGTCAACTGGTACACGGAGAGACACTAGGCCCCCCTGTTTGTTGACGTAAGCCACAACCGTGGTGTTGTCGCACATCAACACAACTGAGTGTCCCATCAAGCGGTCCTGAAACTCTGGGAGCGCGAGAAACGCAGCCTTGAGTTCCAGTACATTGATGTGAAGGTGCTTGTCGTGCTCGTCCCACACTCCTGAAGTTAGCAACTCCTCCAGGTGTGCGCCCCACCCCTCGGTCGATGCGTCTGAGAACAGCTGCAACTCCGGGGGGGGAGTGCGTAGAGGCACTCCCTTTAAGAGGTTCCTGTCGTCCAGGCCACCACCAGGCTAGTTCCTGCCTCACCTCCGGTGTCAGTGACACTGGAAAGCTCGGGGGATCCGTTGCCTGTGACCAACTCTCCTTTAGCCTCCACTGAAGAGACCGCAGGTGAAGACGCCCGTGAGGGACTAACTTCTCGAGTGACAACAGGTGTCCGATCACGACTTGCCATCGCTGAGCTGCCTGTTCCTGCCGAGACAGGAACTGGTTGGCTGCCTCCCTGAATCTGCTGATCCGCGAGTCTGCGGGGAAGACTCGCCCTGCTACCGTGTCGATCAGCATACCCAGGTACTTCATTCTCTGCTTGGGCTCGAGATCGGACTTCTCGAAGTTCACAACGATCCCCAGATCGCGACAGAACTCGAGTAACCGATCCCTGTCCTGTAGCAACTGCGAGCAGGCAGCTCGCCAGGACTAGCCAATCGTCGAGATACCTCAGAAGACGTATCCCGTTCGAATGGGCCCAAGCAGACACCAGAGTGAACACTCGCGTGAACACCTGTGGGGCGGTTGAGAGACCGAAACAAAGTGCCCTGAATTGGTACACCGTTCCCAGTCAAGGATGAAGCGGAGGTACTTTCTAGAGGACTGATGAATGGGTATTTGGAATACGCATCCTTCAGGTCCCCATGAAAGCATGAAATCGTTCTCCCTGATTGAGTCGAGCACGGAGCGTGCCGTCTCCATCGTGAACCGGGGTCTGGCGAACGAACCGGTTCAGGGGAGAGAGATCTATCACCGGGCGCCAGCCCCCCGTAGACTTCTCCACCAGGAAAAGTCGACTGTAGAAGCCCGGTGACTGATCCGTGACGATCTCTACAGCTCGTTTGCTCAGCATGGTCTTGATCTCCTGTCTTAATGCTACGTCCTTCGA
This sequence comes from Macrobrachium nipponense, assembly GCF_015104395.2. Taxonomy (NCBI): domain Eukaryota; kingdom Metazoa; phylum Arthropoda; class Malacostraca; order Decapoda; family Palaemonidae; genus Macrobrachium; species Macrobrachium nipponense. The sequence continues at coordinate 4,904,755 of NC_087208.1, read as the reverse complement.
AGATCGTGGAACGTATACTGCGTTGGACTGGGTTGGAGGTGAGGGGTGGCCGAGATTCGAAGGGTAATAGATATCCCTCCCGAAGGACATCTACTATCCAGGTCTCGGCGCCGTAGCGCTGCCAAGTTGCCCAATGGCTGGCCAGGCACCCCCCACTTCCGGCAGCAGGTGAGGGGGAACGCCGTCCCTAGCGTTTCCCCCCTTTCTTCGACTTCTTCCCCGACCCTCCTTCGCGGAGAAGGAAGGCTGGGAGGAGGGCTGGTTACGGCCCCCCTTTGCAGAAGAACGAAGAAGACAGAGTCTTTCCACGGGGACTTCGACGCGACTACCGTCTTAGCCACCGTGGAAGCGCTAGCCGAGCTCTTTGGCTTGGCCGCAGTTCGAGGCTGCCCAGAAGCCTTCGAAACTGCCTGGTGTACCAGACGGTCACTGTCATCAGTGCGCCGTCTGTCCACCGCAGCGTCCACCATCTCTCCTGGGAAGAGAGATGAGGAACTCCGTAACGGTCCATTACGAAGCCCTAATGCCGCCTCACGCCCAGCCGCCCTGGATACTCGAGTAAGGACAGCGTCCCTACGTCGGAGAACCAGGTTGGCCCACAGGTTTACCGTCTGGTGGGCTAGGAAGGAGATGGCTCTTCCCCAGACTGGCAAGCCTCCTGAACGCCGAGTCTTCTTCGGGAGAAATTTCCCCGGAGTTGGCTGCGACCTTAGACACTGTGAGGGACCACAGGTCTATCCAGGAGACGGCCTGGAAAGCTGCCATGGCAGTGGATTCAAGACCAAGTGCCTCTTGCTGCGAGAACCACAGGCTCTCTGACAGGAGCTGCTGCAGAGGACACACCCGGCGTTAGCCTGGCCTAACTACCGGGTTCACCCTTTTTGGTTTGGCTGGCATCGGGGTCTTCAGATGGCACGTAGAAATGCCGCTGTCGCAGTAGAGGAGGCGGAAGTAGCTTGCTCGACCTGCCGGACTTGAGAGAGCCGTCTTGCCCGAAGACAAGAGACTCCACCTGGTCCAGAACCGAGTCGGCGAGCTCCGATCGTGGGCAATCCCACTGTCGGTCTGGGTTCCCTCTTCGGGGCCCCATAAGAACGACTCGAGCCGGGACGTGGGCTCGGAAGGTGGGAGTGGTGATCCTTCCCCGAGGTCGTTGTGCTGACGAATCAGCGCAATTACCTCGGCAAAGTTCCTCTGGATCTCCGGAGTGACTGCATCCTGAGGAGTAGGACCATCCAGTCCCTCGAACAGGAGCAACTCCCGAGACCCTCCCCCCTCGAGGGGGGGAACAGCGACAGACCCCTCTCGGTCTCCTCCAGCCACTTGCGCATACATCCTGGCCGGTCCGAGAACCGTGCCTGGCACGTAGGGTGTCGTGGTGGTATCATGAGGGGCTCACCCCTCACGATCACTCCTCAATACCTCGCTCCTCCCGGTGTAACCCGAGGAGGTTGAAGGTACTGGAGAGGCAGACCTGACGCTCCCTGGCAGAACCAGCAGGCTTGGAGGGCTGCAGGCGATCGTCAACCCGCGGTGGCGATCGAGCTGCAGACCTGGTCGAACCGTCTCGCTGTGGAGAACGGCTGGACTGAGCACAGTGGCCCCGATCTCAAGTGTCAGAAGAGCTGGTGCTGGTTGCCGTACCCGATCGCTCTCTGTGAGAGCGACGGTCAGGCGACCTGCAGGCTCCACTGTCACGGTGAGACGGGCGGTCGTCCTCACGGCACGTCACGTAGCCGCTGGTGGCCGCAGCCGTTGGCTGGCACCGGCGAACGGGGGGGACTTCTCAGCCTCAGCCCATGGCCGGTCATGGCCCGTCACGTCGCCCGGGTAGCCAGCTTGGTCTCGAGAGCGAGAGCTGGTCTGGTGAGAGTCGCGTGAGTGGCTGTCACCAGTCTTCCGCTCCGTGCCGTGAACCTGACGCTGAGCGGGCTCAGAGGTCTGGTTCCTGGCTGCACGATCGCTGGTAGGCGACCGTACACTCAGTACCTACCCCGCGCGAACGAGAGGCCGAGATGGATCCTGATGCAGTGGCAGAACCACTGACACCAGGCGAGGAAGTGCCAGTGTTAGCCGACACCCCTCTGGTCCCCGTAGTCTTCTTCCTTGCGGAAGAAGAGACGGGCCCTGCTCCCGAAGGAGCAGGATGACCAGCGGAAGAACCCCCCGTCTCACCGGAGCGAGACGGGAGGGCCCCTTAGAAGTTCCCGGAGACTTCTTAGGGGGGAGGAGGCGACCTTCTTCTTCTTAGGCTGTGAAGCCTTAGAAGATGAAGGGGGAGAGGCGGCAGACGACGACGACAACGAAGAAGACGACGACGACACCTTCCTCCTCTTCCTCTTCTTCTTCGTCAGCTTCCTCAGGACCGATGTCAAGTCAGCCATCCAGGGCGGAGCCGGGGCTGCTGTTGCCGAAGCAACAGGGCCCTATGCACCTGTCCAGACAGACCGACATCGGGAGCAGCGGCGCCACGAACAGGAACGACATCAGCAGGTGCAGGCATCACAGGAACAGCAGGAACAGAGACGGCAGGAACGGGTACAGGAACGGCAGCGGTGGTCGGCAACATCACATCACTCATCAGCGGCTGGGCAGGTACGGCAGGTACGGCAGGAGGTACAGACAGGCCAGGAGGACGGACCAGCGACACCGACATCCTAGGCACCGGCGGGAGGTCCAGGGGCGAGCTCTTCGGGCACACGAAGTCCGGTCGAGGCAGCACGGCAAACCCAGGCGGCGGTGGCATCACACTCCCCCGTGGTACGGCGATCGGCCCCTGCACCGATGAAGTTGGTGTTACAGACACCGCATGCGGGGAATACACCAGATGAGGAGGTGAAGCATAGCCAGGGGTCGACAAGGTCGTGGTAGTGGTGGTCACTGTGGCATGCCGTGCACCAGCAACCGAGCCAGCTAGATGGTAGAGCAGCCCCTGGACACTCGGCACGCCCTGCAAGCCCAACGATGCCCACACCTGTCCAAGGTCGTCCTTCGCAGCAACAGCACCTGAGGAAGCAAAGGTCGGTTGATTAGCAGGGGCCTCTACCCGTCCGCGCGGTGTAGACGAACGGATAGAGGACCCAGAGTACAACTCAACGTCAGGGTACCTAGCGCCCTCCTCCACACTCGACAGGTCGGGTGAGGAGAAGGACCTGGAAACCCCCCGCCCCCCCGCAGGGGAAGGCGCCAACCGTGGGAGCTGAGCAGGGGGCAGGAAAGAAGACGAAGTGTCCGTCACCAAAGGAGTCGCGGGAGAGCTCTCCGACGACTCCTTTGTCGGCCTTCGCTTCTTCCTACCCTCGTACATGCCCCACTGCGCCTCCGACCAAGACACACATACATCACAAGGCTCGGCGCGGGTACACTCACGCCCCCGACACCGAGCACACAGCACTGAGGGTCGTTTCTGGGCTGGGAATGAGCGGAATTTTCCGCATTTACGCCCTCCGGTTCCCGGGCACAATCGCCGGATGGTAGCGGGGCGCGGAGAATCCATCATCGATCAATAATTCACTTGATAAATGAATAATTATAAAGGAAATGATTGTACTTACAATGATTCTTCACAGAAAGAGAAAACACAACCATACAAACGATAGAAAGCAAACGACGAGAAGCGGGCAGAGAGCGTAGAACACACACGTCCACTCGCTGTGAGGCCGAAAGCAAAAGTGATTGTTTACCTCCCAGTCGCGCGCGCGCGCCTGTCGGACAAGCAGTTAACTACCGAACCCCTTGTTCGAAAGCTTACGACCTATCCAGCTGCCGCTAGTAACCTTCCTATTGTAAAAGGACCGAAGGTTTGTATGCCGTGTCGGAACAAACACATGTACTTACCAATCAATCCAGTTACTCCGGGGCTATCCTGTGCTGTCCGCTGGTTGAGGTCACAGAAATACCAACAACAACACAAAAAATCACATATAATAACAAAACACAACAAAAGACCACTGCACAAACAACACAATAGCACAGGCACAACAACTCTAAGCACACACTAACTTAACACAAAACAAACACAAAACTCAACCAATTTCCAATGCCTTCAAATAACTGTCTGACACTACTACTCTCACCAGCTCTCATCAAATACTGACTCAAAAACACTAAAACACAGAACTCTAACAATCAGCAGCACCAGCAGACAACCCAGAACCCACCAACAACCAATTCAGTCATTAACTATCCATACAGCAATTACACACTCTCTCTCTCTCTCTCTCTCTCTCACAGACGTTGTCAAATGGAACTCCATAACTCCTCCATAGTATGATAGTGTGTACTATATGGCAAATATTGTGGAGTAAGTTGTACAGCTCATCAAATGCCCCTCTGCATGTGTGTGTAAAAGACAAAATTTACGAATCCCGCAGTCTTGCATCGATGTAGTACTAGGTCCAGATAAAAAGCCTAAAATAGGCAGCAAAGATAGTAAGTACTCATGGGCGCCCGTAGCATTTTTATTTTTCCAAAGCCGGGACAAATTTTGATATATAGGCTTATATATGATATATATTCATAGACTATACTATATATATAATATATATTATATCTATATATATATATAATATATAATATATATATATAATATTATATTATGCAGTGGAACTGCGATACCAATAAATTAAGTGAAGCAAGATACGATAAAGGAAAAATACAATGTTACATTGTCTTTTATTCAATAGTTCCATATACTGTTCAGCTGAATTCAAATATTTCTGGAAAGAACAACACAGTTATATACCGTATACAAATATTATGCAATACATAATGATACCTTTAATTTACTTAAACTGAAAAATATTGTAAAATGGAAGTAAAAATATTGTAAAATGGATGTAGTTAAATGTCATAAATGTAATATCATATATATATAAATTTTCACCAGGATTTCAGGGGGGACAAGTGCCCCACTTGCTCCTATGTGCGGCCGCCCATGTAAGCAATGTGCGTGTCTTCACAGTAACAAATTGGTAAATCAGCCTTTTACAGCACATTAGCACAGTAATTAATCAACAGTTAATGAAATAAGTTAGTATACTTGAAATTGCTAGTTTATTTACATACAATAACACCGCACGTTAGTGAATATTGTCCGACGTAAACAAGCCATTTTGAGAACGTTGAAATTCGAAAAGGGCCAAGATGTTATAATGTAAAACTGGAAAAGTGCAGAACCTCAGATAGGGTTACTAGCTGGAAATTAGAAAAGGCAACTGGCTCTTTGTTTACAGAGCGGCAGACACACCTGTGCACGATTAAATCAATTGACTAACTGATTAATATACGCTGAACCTCAACATATTTTTGATATTTTTCTTAGCAATGAGCTGTCCTATTTTTTTTTTTTTTTTTTGTCTTGAAGCAGCTCGGCCAAGCCAGAGAGAGAGAGAGAGAGAGCAAAAAAAAAAAAAAAAATGTCTCCTCTCGGAAAAATTAGAAGCAGACCCCAACAAAAAGATACTAGTCTTGCCATACATGGGGCAATTAAATACCTTCAGAAAACACATTAAGAAATGAGGGTATTTGTATAACTCAAACTCGACCGCCTTAAACGTAATATGACCAGCAATAATATATGAAAATCTGTTCAAAATAGAGGTGCTACATCACGAGACTGCTAAGAAGTATGTGGCGGAGACCGTGAGACATCAGTCCATTTGTTTAGAATAAATTTGTGAAAGATCCGACAGAGCAGTGAAAGGGACCTTGATTCATCTGGTAGAAACCTTCAGTAATAATTTTCTTTAGTGAAGAGGGTGACATTTTAAGTCATTATATTTCAAAGTTCGACAAATCTGCAAATACTTCTGTGGTTTCACATCTCTCTTGCACATATAGTTGGGATGAGGTTGTTTTGCGACAGAATCGATACGTGGGCACCGATGCTAATCAAGGAAGACCTACTTTCAAATACTCAACAGTACAACTATCAAAACACAAATGAACACAAAGCCCTTGAGATCGTTAAGAATTCGTCGTGATCAGATCAGCAAAAATTCTTACCTGACAAGAACCGCTGAATTGTCATTTTTCACTTCTTACACTGTTCTGTCAAAAAACTTGTTTCTTTTCACTTTTTGACAGTAGTGCACAATTTAATTTTATAACTGAAACAGCATGTTGAAAAGACGTTTGAAGGTGCCTGTAATAGGTAAAAATATATAATTGTTTATACAGCTGTTGATCTTTTAGCCCAAATATATCGTAATCAATAATCTCACAGAAGACAAAATTATAACGAATGTAGAGAATGCTGTACTGAAGGAACAAGAAAGATTAATGAAAAGTAGAAGGATCTATAACAAAGCCGGAATGAAAAATAATCTATAACTATGCACTTGTTGCCACCATATGTTTTATGTTTAGTATCACTACAGCCTTTCTTTACACAATTTCTACATTTTGAATTGTCGCTGTCCCATTCATTTGAGTTGTGATTTTCACATATTTAGGGTAAACTTGGTCATTTCTACAATTTATTGCGCAATGACCAAATTACTGACATTTATAGCATTGATAGAGCATGCAACAGTCATACACTTTGCATCGGCTATACAATGTACACAGTTGGTCATCTTATCATAGTTAGCCTTTCGTATTTGTGGTGTCCATTTAATGATATAGCTCATGCATTTGTCATCTTTTACTTTCATTTCCTTTACAATTTTCAGGCTGTCCTTTTCATGAATGAAAATACATATCCGGGGATTTTTCTTTACAATGTTGTTGACAATGTCATCTTCATCCTTCGGGACTTTTACTATTTTTTGTTCTGGGTTTAAGTTTACCCTTCTTTTTCACTGATATTTTGCTGATTTCTTGAATCTCCTTTTTGCCATTTCTCAGTTTTTCCTGTCTGGAAATCTTACAAATAAGTGTCCACCTCTTGTTGTTTTAACCCATTCAACCGGCGCCGGTATTTTACTCATAATTTGCCTTTTCATTTGCTTCTGTGCTCTTCGTTTGTAGATTTGATCAGAAGCACTTTCTTATCTTTAGTGATTCAACATAAGTTTTGTCTATGTTTGTCATAGTCTTTACATCTTTAGCAACATTGTCAATTTTGTTTTGAATTTCATCAACGTTGATCATTACGTCACTAGTTTTCTGAGATGAATCCTTAATCAACTTTGCTAATATCTCTGTTTGCTTTTATTTCTTCAAGTTCATCTCAATTGAGATTTTTGTGTGCTCTTGTTCTGGCCTCTTGCAACTGTTGTCACTCTGAAGTATGAGTGTGTATATCTATATCTATAGGTGCGTATTTGTCTTCAATACCTGATCATTTATGGTGGAACCATGTATCACATATTTCACAGCAAATTCCTTCGTCACCAACTTCATCAGAGCAATGTCCACACGTTGCTTTCTCTCCCTCGACACCTATGGGTTGACTCATTGTCCTCCAGTATTTTCTTAAGTGTTCCATCTTTACGCGCTGCTTCGATAATTATGAGATAATGTTCATATGATAGTTTGATCTTTCATCTATTTTATTTAATGTCCATGTTATTTATTTTCTCCTCTTCCTTCATCTTCGTATTCATTTTGAACATCGCGCAAGTCAGGCACTTTACTCGAGAGCACTTTACAGACTCCTCGTCCTCCCACGACCGCTACTCAATCTAAACATCCGAGATGCTTAACCGGAATTTCCCTAAATTTTAGTTTTAATGCAGCTGCCAAAGGAACAAATATTGTATCATTACTGGTTAATACAGAGCTACATGGCAACAACAAAATATTTAATCTGGAGTGCATAAAAATGTAAATACTGTACAGTAGGAAGAAGGGAGGAGTTTGCCGTGTTTGGGTGACTCACGTTTCACTGGAAGAGACTAGTGTAAGGACAATGCTTTATCGTAAGGACAACGCTTTATCTCCAAATTTATTGTACGACGTGTTCCTACAGTCGCGTTATTCTTACATCCATTCGAGAGAGCATTCAGCGTTTTTTCCACCAATGTATAAATCATGCAACATCATACTCTGTATACTTTTATATATATGAATATGTCTCAAAAGAAACACAAATTGGCTGTCGCTGACCCATTTTTACTCTCTCGTGGGTCGGACACTACACTTCCGCCCGCATGTTGTATATATGAATTTCCCTTCCCTGTAATAAAGTCATATACGGGCTGCTCTACGAGCAAGAGCCCGTGCTGGCACAAGGCCAGCTTAATCTCAAACAACAACAACGTAATAAAGTCAGTACACTTCTACCTGCCTCTTTCTTCACACCCTCACAACTGGTGACCTCCTGGTTTGGACGGTGACCCAAGCAATTTTGCCTAAGCCATTAAGGGACTAACTACTGCTGCTCACCTTCAGAAATCTTTAGTGGACTCACATGGCACCTCAGTTTAGATCTCTGAAAGCTCCTGCCATGGAAAGTCAATGCCTCTAACGGACTCAAAATGGCATACCTTCACCAGGTGTGTTCAGGCGTTCCTCAAATGGTTTGGCCAGCCATTTATGACTCCCGTTGATCATTTCTGTGTGAGTGGACAATGGAAGCAGACAGTCCCGCTCAAGCCACCCAGGCCCCCTCCTCAACCTCGTGCACAGCCGCCGCTCAGGCTGTCAGGTTGCCCCCTTTTACAGCAGAAGACCCACCCGCCTGGTTCTACCGAGCAGAGGGGCAATTTCAACTCCCAGACGAGGTGCTGCAGGCTGACCTCGTCATATCAGCCCTTCCAGGAGACGTATACAAACGAATAACCTCCTGGCTGAACGCACAGACCAACCCGGTCACACTCAGGGGACTCAAGAAGCTCGTGAAAACCTATGCCACCCCCATCCCTGAAAGAGCTGCCTGCACCCTCGACCTATCACAAACCCGATGCGAGACGCCGACCCAGAGGAAGCTTGGGACACAGTAATGGGCCTCCTCCACCTGCCTGACATAGGCCCTGACGTGAAGAAAATGGAGATCAGCCTCGGCCACGAAATATTCCTCCAGCAACTGGCCCTAGATGTCCGAGGGCAGATAACTGATGCCTATAACCTGCCCAATGATGAGCTCGTGAAGAAAGCAAAAACGTTAACTGTGTCAACCAAGGCCGCGAAGCTCAATGCGCCCGCCCCCCCCCCCCCCCCCCCCCCCCCCCATATGCCTAGCAGCAGAGAAAGAAGAAGGAGCAGACCCGCCGCAGGAGATCAGCGCCGTGACCCAGAAGAAGACCTCCCAGCAGCAGCGGAGCGATAACTCCTGGTGCTACTATCATCGAAGATTCGGGAGGCACTCCAGGAAATGTGAAAGCCCCTGCACTTACCAGCAGTCAAAACAACGGCAACGGCAGACAACACCAGGCCCAACCGTGGCAGCGGCCTAGTTGGAATCACACACTGTAGGATTCTACGTTCACGACGCAATACCCGGCCGTAGGATGCTGGCAGACACTGAGGCAATGAATTCCATATTCCCGCCGTCAGGAAAAGACCGCAGCCGCAACCAAGACAGCTCAACTACCCTCGTCGCCGCCAACAGGACCCCCATCCGCTCCTACAGCACGAACTCCCTTGAAATCTCCATCCTGGGGCGCAACTATGTCTGAACCTTCACCATTGCAGACTTCCTGGCACATAATGGCCTTCTGGTGGACATGGGTCACAAGTGCCTCCTTAACACAGGGACATGCCATTCTCTAACACTCACAGCAGGCCCAGGCATTCCCACAATTTGTGCCATCGCCCCCACAAATACGGTAACCTCCTGCAGGAGTTCCCTGAAGTCTTCAAGACGGAACTTTGTTAGGTAGCCGGAGCTCTGCCCAAACACAGAATATTCCACCACATCACCACCACTGGCCCCGACACCCACAAAGTTCCGAAGACTCCCTCCAGGCTGCCTTCAGGACGCAAAAAGGGCATTCTCAGAAATGGAGCGAATGGGGATCTGCCGGAAAGCATTAAGCCCTTGGGCCTCTCCCCTCCACATGGTGCGGAAACCTGACGGCACCTGGAGGCCCTGCGGAAACTAATGAAAACTTAACCTCGCAATGATCCCTGATCACTGACCCTGCCAAACATGCAGGACTTGACCAAGGCCCTCCAAAGGGCGAAAATCTTAACAAAAGAAGACCTCTTGAAATCTTATATTCAGGTTCAGGTACATCCTGAGGATGTTCCCAAGACTGCCATCATCATGCCGTTCAGCTCCTATGTCTTTCATTACTACACCTTTGACCCGAGAAATGCAGGGCCCACTTTCCAGTGCCTGATGGACAGCATCCTGGGGGACCTGCCCTTCTGCGTCTGCTACGTTGTCGATATTATGATTTTTTCCAGGTCCCCAGAGGAGCATCTACATCACATCCGAGCAGTCCTAAAACGCCTGCAGGAAAACGGGTTGGTCGTCCGATTTGACAAGTGCACCTTCGGCGCCGAGAGGGTGGACTTCCTCGGACACAAGATCTCAACAGCAGACGTTCGCCCCATAGCCTCGAAGGTGGACACAGTGCAGAAGTTCCCAACCCCAACAACACTCAAAGCCCTGCAAGAATTCATCGGAATGGTGAATTACTACTGCTGGTTTATCCCCGACATTGCCCAACCATGTCCCCTTAAACATAGGTCCTGATGGGCAAACCGAAGAACCTGATGTGGTTAGCAGAGCAGCACCAGGCCTTTCGCAACTCGAAGATGTCCCTCGCCAAAGCCATCACCTTGTCCCATCAGGCCCCCACCACGCCCCTACACCTCACCACTGACGCCAGCAACGTCACTTGTGGGGCCATCCTTGAGCAGATGGTCCAGGGTGCCCCTCAGCTACTCGCCTTCTCCAGTAGAAAACTGTCACCCGCTAAGATGAGGTATAGCAGGTTTGACCGCGAGCTCCTGGCAGTGTACAAAGCAGTGCGCCACTTCCGTTACCTCCTCAAGAGTGCCCCTTCACCATCAGGATAGACCATTGCACCTTGGCTCACGCCTTCACCAAGGCAGGCGACGCCTGGTCAGCAAGACAACAGACACACCTGGCACCCATCGCTGAATTCGGCTGCACCACCCACTATGTCCCCGGCGAGAAGAAGCCAGTGGCCGACACCTTTTTGAGGATAGAGATCAATGCCGTCACCTCGGGATCAACTATGAAGACTTCGCCCAGTAACAACCCGCCGACCCTGAGTCTGCCGCATACCGCAACAGCCCTCACCTCCCTCAAGTGAGAGGATGTGCCCTTCGGAACTTCAGGCACGACGCTCCTCTGCGACACCAGTATTGGCTGGCCTGGCCCGCTGATCCCAGCCTCCCGCAGGAGGGCCATGTTCAATGTCATACACGAACTCTCGCACCTCTCAGGCCAGACGATGATGCGCCTCCTGACAGAGAAGTTTGTCTGGCACGGAATTCGGAAGGACTCTATGGAGTGGGCCAGGAACTGCGTCCCTTGCCAGTCAAGCAAGATAAGCCAGCACACAGAATCGGGCGTGGGGGAGTTCCCTCAGCCGAAACGAAGATTTGGCCACATTCACGTGGACGTCGTAGGTCCCCTGCCCCCGTCTGAAGACACCAGATACCTCCTGACGATAATCGACCATTCCACCAGGTGGCCCGGGGCAACGCCGATGTCAGATGCAACCACCAAAGCATGCACGGAAGCCCTTCTCTCCAGCTGGATCAGCCGATTCAGAGTGCCGGACGATATCACGACGTACCGCGGACCTGTCCTCCTGTCGGAGCTGTGGACCTCCTTGGCCCGCCTGATGGAGACGTTGCTGCATGCTACCACCGCCTACAACTCTGCGGCCAACGGCATGGTGGAAAGAGTCCACCGATCACTGAAGGTGTCCCTGATGAGGCACTGCACAGGCAAAGACTGGAAATCTCAACTACCGTGGGTCCTCCTTGGCCTCTGGACCACCCCACAGGCGAACGGCAAGGCGTCACCAGCGGAGAAGGTTTACAGAGAACCATCGGCAGTCCCAGGCGAATTCTTCCCGACCAACACCGAGGATGCAGACGTGTCCATCGCTAGGCTTCGGGAGACCGCTGGAAAGTTCACGCCCTGCCTCAAGACCTTAATTATTGTCTTGTGGGGGGGGGGGGGCAGTATTTGTAAGGACAACGCTTTATCTCCAAATTTATTGTACATGTTCCTACAGTCGTGTTGTTCTTATATCCATTCGAAAGAGCGTTCAGAAGGCTTTCCACCAATGTGTAAATCATGCAACATCATACTCTGTATACTTTTATATATATGAGTGTCTCAAAAGAAACACATTTTGGCTGTTGCCGACCAATTTTTACTCTCTCGTGGATTGGACACTACACTTCCGCCCGCATGTTGTATATATGAATTTCCCTACCTGTATTAAAGTCAGTACACTTCTACCTGCCTCTTTGTTCACACCATCACACCAGCATGGTATTAAATCTTCTTAGCCTAATGAGGAATCGCTGATAATCTTGCATATTTGTTAAACATTTAATGCCACTTGATTATACATGAAATACAAAGGAAATTGCTGGCCAGTTTTTAAACCTGGCTGGTTACCCAAATATTGGCAGTTCTTCATCTTAAATAAACGCCTCCTAAACTTACTACATCAAACAGTTACTTAAAGTAATGATTTTCATATTCTAAGAACACAACATCCCTCTTCCCCTTGGAAATGAAAATAATCATTACTAGAGGATGAATAAACAAATCAAATAAACACATTCTTGAGAACACAACCTATATCATATTTTTATAGCATGCCGCAAGTGATGAAAAGGAATGCCCAAAATAACACATGTAATAGCACTAAAATAAAGTCAAACCTTGATAAACATGGTCACATATTAATTCAAATAATGACAATGAAATAAAGTACATTAAATCACAATCTTTCAAATAATGGAGTTTCACTTTTTCTCTCTGAGTTCGCCTATTACAAGGTGATGGTACATTATCAAATATGTGTGGGTTATCAACAAAACTAGGTTTTGCTTGGCAGATGTCAGGACAGCAATTTACAAAAAGATGAACTTCTAATTACTTTCTTCAGCTGTTGTTATTGCATTGTTCTTTGACACTACAGTATGAGGATCAGGTAAAAATGGAGGTTGAAGCGTACCCTTAACGCTGTTTTTAATTAAAACTTTATCTCCTATATTAATATCTCTATGACATACCCTTTTCTTTTTTTCACAATCTTTCTTCATTTTCATCTTTCCACTAGCATCAGCTTTCCCAATGTTAAAATCATCATCTTCATTTACTGGTTCTGGTAATGACCTAAATCTTCTTTTAAACATTACAGATCTTGGAGCCTTCTTTGTTGTGCTTTGAGGCGTGGCTCTATAGTTCTTAAGAAATGCACTCAAATTACTTTTCCAATTCATATTTTGATACTGAGAGGTTATGATTGCCTTTTAAAATGGTTTGCATAAACCTTTCTACCTCTCCATTGGATTGCAGCCATAATGGTGTTATTTTCCTATGGCGAAAACCTCGTTCCTCACAAAAATTCTCATTAGAATTTTTAAAGTCGAAACCTTGAAAAGGAGGACCATTGTCACTTTTCAATACCTTGGGGTAGACTATCACTTCAACAACTGGATACCTATATGACCATCAATAACCACAAGTAAATATTCCCGTGATGGGTGAATTGGCCCACAGAAATTTCTTCACCCGCTCCATCTGGAAGTACTGACGGAAACAAATTCTCTCTTGTTCTCATGTGTGCATGCCTGACATGGGAGACAATTCTTCATTCACTGCTGTACCTTGTCATCTATCTCTGGAAACCAAACCTTTTCTCTTAATAGCTGCTTTGTTTTTAACAATTTGTGTCCTACATGAGTAAGATCTATCACCGTGTCTTCTAATGTATAAGGAATGACAATTCTTGAGCCCCTTAAAACTATACCATGGTTCATACATGAAGAAAAGCTCTTGCCTAATCCTGTAAAACATTGCGAACCTTCTATCATTCTCTTTCTTTATCATAATACCACAGTTTTTGAAAGTAAATTGTATTTTTCCTAACTTTACAAACCTGAGGTCCTTTACATAAGGAATTACTTTCAGCTTAGGCTGGAATTGCGACCGTAAAATTCTTGAACAAGTTGGTTAGGCAGTAACTACCGTCTGGTAGGCAATTAGACCGCCTGTCCGGATGTAAACACTCCATTTTGCCTTTCAGCCCGGATTTCAGATTGAGGGGTGGCATGAGGCGGGCATAAATGTAAAGGACCTCAGGTTTGTATAGTTAGGAAAAATGCAATTTACTTTCAAAAATTTTGATTTGTTCCTACACGATATAATATCCCCACAGTCCTTTACATAAGGAAGACTCATTGATTGGGGGGAGGAATGTGAGTGACAGTGTTGCCGAAGGGCGGAATTTTCGTCTGCTATGCGGAATACGGGGCAGCTATCCAAGTTTGTATGCCGATGTGGATTCCACATCTGCATTTTCAGCAGCAATTTCTTAATGGCGCATTCATGTAAATATATCATATACAAATTGCAATATTTTTTTTATTTTTAAACAATTTCTCATTCAAAGACAATATTATAAAAGATAAGACTCTTATCAGAATATGACGGTGATATGATTAATGTACATAAATCTGTTAATATATTATAAAATTATTTCCTATATGATTTAATGAGTTATATACAGATATATAAATGCTGTTATGCTTATTACAAACTTATCTGTACATATCTGGGACAATTAAGAAAGGAAAAAATAATACTTCTCATATATATATATAATCCACACATCAAAGGGTACTATAGTAGGCAGGAGAAGAGCACAGGAACATATACACATCCATTTGATACATTTATTGCCAACGCGTTTCTTGACCCATGGTCACATCATCAGGACATCTATATAAAAAGGAGCAACCGAGCACATAATTAAAAGAAACATATATAAAGCTTAAGAAAACTTAAAATGGAAACTAAGTTAAACTTAAATACTGAATCACTCTTAAATACATTTACACATTAAAAACCAAGAAAGCTTAAAATGATCCTTAAAAAACTAAACTCAATAAAAGAAAAAATAAGGTAAAAACGAACTTAAAATGAAGAGCAAGGCGCACCTCTCAAAATGACAGAGACAAACGCACTAAAAGAATACACAAGAACAGAAAAAGAAGGCGGACAAATATAAACAAACAAGCCAGTTATGCTATGAACAGGGGAACAGCCGATGATTGGCAATTTAACGTAGGTACAATTCTCTTTATTAGCAGACTTTCCAAGAGAAGCAGTTCTCCAGGTTCCTTGACTTGGCCAATTATTTTGAAGTTGTCATATTTGATCGATGTCTTGCAACTTCTAGCGTGCGATCTTATATTGGAAAGTTCGGGATTAGACAATCTGCACCCCGTACGATAACTCACGCCCATGTGAGAATCGGCCCTGACCTTGAGGAGACGCCGAGTCGAACCAACGTAATTCCCGGAACTACATCCGGGGCACTTGTACTCATATATGACGCCCGACGTCATCAAAGAACAGAGCCGATCCTTGAAGGGAAACAAAGAGCCAATAGTTTTAGGATATTTTGGAATTAATTTTATATTTAGAGCACCAATCCAATATGTTTTTCAATAATTTTATCACACTGCTTAGCAAAGTTTTGATTGGTGGGTAAAAAACAAAAGCTTGCGTATATAGTAAGTTTAGGTACGTTACATTTAGGTGTTAAGGGTGCAAGTTTTTTTATCAAGAACTTTCTTAATAACCTTAAGTACTAGATGGGCAGGGAATCAGTACTTCCGTAACAACTGTACATACATCAGAGTAGAATAGTTTGCATGCGTAGTGCACTCATTAGCATGAGTGAGTTCGTACAGACACATGAATGGAATGTAACCCCTAGGTAGTAATTTATGGGATCATTAGACAAGAACTCTAGTGGTGATCACATGCTATGTGAAGGTGCCCAGAAGTCCATCAATTAAGGTAGAGTGTTGAAATACAGAAAATTTAAAACGGTGAGTTATTTTCAGATGCTATGAGAGGAGGGGAAGTGCGGTGCGACAATTAATATTATTGAACTTTAATATTACAATTTTTGATAATTGTGGTTTCATTTACCGATGGATTCGGTTTGTCACTACCGAAAACGAATTCTCTGTCAACATTTATTTGAGAAAGACTTATGGGTTTCTTTGACAGAAGATAGAGGGTGACAATTTTAATAACGGTGCCTTAATGATTTTTTGGGGATTTTGAATTCATCTTATTTAACTTTTATGTTAGCTATTTTGGGGATATAATGACTATTTTTGTATCTCAAGACTTTGAACTAGAAGCTAGATTCAATGACTGATTTCAGCTATGCAGAGAGGGCAGACAATGGGAGCATCGAAGGTAGGTCATGTTACCAGTTGGGAATTCTCTCCTTTTTGTTAATCAGGGTCATTTGACCCTGTAGCATAGGCTTGAATTCCTTCATTAGGCTGCCGTACACACTGGCAAAACTTATGAATTTCATAAAACCTATTAATCTGAGGTTTAAAATATTCTTCAATTGAATTTATGGCAGTTTCCACATCATCTTCCCCAACCTTTTGGGTTATTTTTCGGTAGAGTCCACCCACCTCCTACGTTGTAATTTGTATTTTTCATGGGTAGAACACATGAAAGCAGGATATTTATTCTATATATATTACCTGCGCAAATGCATAATAACAGAGGAAAAAATAATCAAATTACGGTAAGTATGCATTTTTTCCAAGTTCTTTGTTGATGTTTCCACTGTCACAAAGAGTCGCTCTCATTTCTTCGTATGTTCGTTTCCTTTCTACTTGACTCCTCCCCATTGCTCACTGTGGCAATTTCCTCCTACATGCGCATATCACCTACTCATCGTGGTCCTCTAATTACAGCCTTGTACATCCATGAAATGTAATATTATTGGCTAATGGATTTTGCCCAGTCACAATCCTTATATATTTTTGTACTAAGTTTTGATTGGCTTTTCATGAAAGACAACAGGTTCTTCCCGACATAAAAAAAAAAAAAAATTTCAGTTCAACAATGGCCACCATGTGGGAAAGTTGTAGGTACGCTTACCGAGAGACTGATGTGGTACTATCACAATTTATAGGTAATAATGAAAAAAGTTTATCATTTTTAAGAGAACACGCTGTGTTACCAAGAGAAGTGAAGTGCCCCAAGTGTGATAAGCTGCGCTTTTTAAGGTTGGATCAACATCAATAAGGTAAGACAATTCGTCATTGTAGATCATTTTAGGCACGATTTTTTAAAGGGGGAGGGGGTCACAGGGGGTGAAGCCCCCACTAAGTAAGGATAACTTCCCCTTAGGTTAGGTTAGGTGGGTGTGCTAGGTTAGACTGCTTCTCTTATTTTACTCATTTTCTGTATTACCCACTTTTGTAAATCATGGTTTAGAAAACGGAGCTCGAGATAGCTCCCAAGTCACTCCAAAAGTGCTCTTTCACCCTCTTATTTTTGCATGGAAAACCATTTTTTCTGTTAGTTTTTTTGTTGCTTTTTTGTATTCTGGTGTTATCTTCCGCT
This sequence comes from Macrobrachium nipponense, assembly GCF_015104395.2. Taxonomy (NCBI): domain Eukaryota; kingdom Metazoa; phylum Arthropoda; class Malacostraca; order Decapoda; family Palaemonidae; genus Macrobrachium; species Macrobrachium nipponense. The sequence continues at coordinate 4,887,249 of NC_087208.1, read as the reverse complement.
TATTGCTCGTTTTCATTTTCTCCCACCCATTAGCGTTGTGATATTTAGGGTGGTGGTCAATGGAAAACGAGGGTTTTGTGCAAGATAATAACATCAGAACACAACAAAACAACAAGAAAACTCGCAAAAAATGGGTTTCATGAAAAATCGCTGGGTGGATTAACGCAAAATCACCACTTTTGGTGCATCTGTGAACTTTTTGTAAATTTCTGCTATTTCTTTCCTCACAAGGAAATGCAGTAGGGCTTTTTGCCTCTTATCCTCAATATGAGCTCCCTACTACAACATTCCAAAAATCTGTCGTTCCGTCCTGCCACCTGTTGACCACATTGCCATCCTAACTGTGAACTCGAAATGGTTCATTATACCTACCTAGCAAAATCTGCCATGCTGGGATAGGTTAGGCTCTACTTGACGAATAGGCTAGGCTATCACACTGAGGTCTTATCCCTTGTCCTAGTTCAACATTAGGGGTATTTTTACAGAATAGTTCCGCACGGACTGCAAGGAACGTAACCGCGGATACGACATCCACTATGTATTGGGTGGGGCGTCCAATGTATTTCGCTGTGTTTAGTACTGGCCCCTGGGGTTTCATTACAGTCGTCCGAATAAATATTACTTAAAATTCTTGTTCGGGAGGTAAAACTGCATAGAAAAACCGCAATTGCCATAGTCTAGGCCGCCGCAGAATAGCACTCCAGATCTACCAATGTCACTTGATTATACGTGGAATACAAATGAAATTGATGGACAGTTTTTAAACACGAGGGGTTACCCAAATATTTGCGGCGCCTCCCAAACTTACTACATCGCACAGTTACTTAGAGTAATGATTCTCATAACACATGGTAATAGTTTTTCAGTGCTTATCAATTCCAGAGAAACTAAACAAGGAAGCTTGATGCCACATACTCAGGTTTCTTCAGTGTATGTTGCACTGTAGTACGAAATTATAAAACGAAGAAAAATGTTACAGTAATCAGTGACATCTCCACAGTCCGAATATCTAATAGCGAATGGAATTACTGATAATTGCCTAGAGGGCGCTATTATAAATTTGGAAATTAGAAATCCAACAGATGGCGCACACTTGGTGTTGCCTAGTGCAATCATGGTGCGATTTCCCTTCCAAACACAGTTGACTCCTGTATCATATACGTATACCTTGCCGATTTCTTGACAATGATGTATGTAGTACTAATATGAAATGGGTATAGTACCGACAGACAACTCAAATATTTGTTATCAAACATTTGAATTTATTATTTAGGCCTATATGGTTTTATAGGATTGAAGCGTACGTTCGGGGAGAGTTTAATGTAGCATTGGAAGGATAAAATGTGCTATTAATAACCGTATAATTGAAATAAACATAGAAGCACAATAATAGTTGGCAATTTTATAAAATACTGTTAATGAGGAATATCCACTAAACTAAATTAACCAAATGGTGAACTTTGCAATTCAAGTCAAAAGAAGCTGTTATTAAAGAAAAGTCTTCTCGTTCAGCTATGCAAGTTAAGCTAAAAAGTTAAATATATTCTGTAGTTAGGAAAATTATCATAATAGCAAGTTCACAACAGAAATATTGTTCCATCTACGAATTAAATTAAGTAGATTGACCAGAAATAATCCCTCACCAACTTATCTCCCAGATGGCTATAAAGAATTCCATTGCACAGAAAAAGTCTAGCTGTTTTTGTCTTCCCGTGATCGTGCAGTATCTAGATTCTAGAACGCATGGTTTAGAACTTTAGAGACTAGCTTCATGGACTCTTAAAACATGAATAAAGATCCTGGAAGCGAATCTTTCTCTTATCTAATCTGTCCTAATAAGTTTGCTGCATCTTTATTCCTCATTGCCGCTTAAATTTATATAGTCTGAAAGTTATCTATTCCAGAAGTGATATCATCAATAAAAATATAGGAAAAAGATCAAATTTATTGTCCTGTGAAATATACATATTTATGAAAAATTGTGCAACACGTACTAGACGAGAGCAGCTTTCCAAATCAGAAATACCGCCGTATTCTCATATATATATATATATATATATATATATATATATGTATATATATATATATATATATATATAATATATATATATATATATATATATATATATATATCTAATAAAAGGAGCCCATAAAAACACCAAAATAGAGAAAAAGTACTATATTTCAGAGACTGCTGTCTCCCTCTTCAGGTAGATGAATGAGAAAAGTTCACAGAAAAGGTGGTGACTTAAAATGGCTTGTTTGTGGATGGACCTCTTGGTATAAATACCACCTTTTCTGTGAACTTTTCTCATTCATCTACCTGAAGAGGGAGACAGCAGTCTCTGAAATATAGTACTTTTTTCTCTATTTTGGTGTTTTTATGGGCTCCTTTTATTAGATGGAACTCTGTTGTTACAGACATTTTTACCAGTCATATATATATATATATATATATATATATATATATGTGTGTAATATATATATATATATTATATATATATATATATATACACACACACTTGTATATGTTACATATTTGTTTTTTCCCACGAATGATAGCCTTTCTTAGGCATTCACTAGAGCCATACCTTGTTGCAATTAAATACCAGAAACCTAATTAATCACTCGACACAATGGGTTTGTAAGTGCCCATATACACAAATCCTATATATATATATTATTATTATATATATCTATATATAGATATATCTATATATATATATATATATATATATATATATATATATATATGAATTATATATAATATATAATATATAATTGTGTGTGTGTGTGTGTTTGCAATGATTCAGATCCATGTAAAACGATCTGTGATGTTTGAACAACTTCATGGTATTTGAAGCAGAAAACTTTGCAAACTGAGTTGAAACATTTCAGTCCAATTGTGACCTTTTGCCTTTCTCTTTATTTTAATGGCATCTGTTTAGTCTATTGGACTATTCTTTATTTTAATCACTTACCTTTTCAACCTACTGGAGACTTTCCCTTCATTTCAATGACTCGTCTTTTTTATGCTATTGGACTTTTTCTTTATTTTAATAACTGCATAACAAAATTTCTGTGTATTGAACAACGTCTCCACTAAGTCAAATCAGTAGAGCTTCTTTAAAACCTTTCTGGAACCATGATTTCAATTAGGAAAGTGAATACTACTGTTTTTGTTTTGCTACAACTTTATTGCACTAAATCAAGGATGCTTCGTCTACATATTTTTCTATTGCCTTACGTTCCAAACAATGACGTGTTTGTTGTATGGTTTATATACAGTATAAATATATTTGATATAATCATCAACAGATATCATAACACTTGATTGACACTATATGGACTTCATCATTGTCTTGTAGACTAATATATTGGGTGTTTGCACTTTCCTTGAAAATACCTCTGTATACTTTTCTATGCCTTCTTTCGAAACAATTTTTTCCATTTGCGTAGGAAAACCAGTAAATCATAAAATATCAATCATTAGAAAAAATAATTAAGCAGTATACCAGCTACCCAAAATACAACTCTCCTTCTCGGATCAATTCAGACAACATATTTACTACCTTACATACTGTGATGAAGGTACACAAATACATTGATTGCTTTAATATATTCCAGAGATTCAAGCAACAACAAAATAGCATCTCCTATGTTGTCGTGCTCATTTTTACCTTTCCAATGGCTCTTACATACAGGCACACTGTATGGCAAACTTATAAAGTATTTGATACTATTAATAAACGATAAGAATCCTGACAACCAGAAATACTTCAACATATGCATACAAGTGGATAATCATGACATCCCGTATACAGCACAATGTATTCAGCACACTGGACTACAGTAGTAACAGTTACTCACTAAGTATAAATCTGGACGGAAATGTAATATATTTAAGGCATGTTTCGAGTCCTCATCTGTTTCTAACTGTCTCCTTCCCAGGATCAAATCCTCTCTAACTTGTAAGTATAAACATCAGCGATGCATCATAGTGCAAAAGTAGATAGTACTTCGACTACATATACCTGCATAAGTGAATATAAATCTACCATCTGTAACTTCATTCAAGAAATGAGTTCCTTAATGAGAATGGAATGCATGGTTTATCAGAATTTAAAAAATAAAGCTACTGTCATTACAAAAGAGGAAATCTTCCAAGAGATTCTTCGAGAAGAGCAAAATCTGAAAAGAATTCATGACTGATGACCATGAGAGAGAAATTAAATTTTGCCATTCGTGCTTGAACAGTCGATACCCTGACCATGTAAGATCACACTATAAAGGTTCACTATTTTTATAAGAATTCAAAACAACTGGTATCTCAGGGGAGTCCTCAGAACTCGTCGCAGGTGCTTAACTCTTGTAAGAACATCATGCATAGCTTGACCAGCCGTGGGAAATATGAGAACCTGCCTTAGCGTCGGATGTTATCAACTGTTCTTCACAATGACAATGAATTTTGAAGCTCAAGTGGTCAATTTCCCAAGTGTAATTCACTGGAGGCTTCTTATATATTTCATTTTGTAACCCTAATATTTACAATTCTAAATATTTACATATTTTTAATAGTTACACAAACAGAAGTCACTTAGAGAAATACATAAGACTATGGAAGCCGTAGGTTTACCTGGCTCCAGTCACACAGTAATACGCCGCTACTACTGGCATGAAGTGGGGGGGAGTGGGAGTGGCAATGATGTAACTACAGCATATTCTGCAGGACTCTGGTACTCTTTATCTCCTTAAATGTGGACACCAGTTAAGACTCCTCTACCATTCATTTATACAATAAACAGTACAGTAACATGATAATGGAGCAGCTTGTTACAACAAAATTCAACAGGAGTCCTTTCATGTATGTATACTAATTGCTTGATTCTGGTTACAGACAAAATCCTGAGTCATCATTCTTACCAAGGATGTAGTCATACAGGAAATATAGTACGCATTTATTTGTTGTTAAAAACAATGGATGAAAAATGAAATATTTTGTAGGTTTTTGGGGGACAAAGCAAAACGTTATTATTAGCATTAATATTCACCACTCCTAACAAATCATTCGTAGTAGCATCATATCAGTGTTAAGTTTTTGAAACGTAACTTACCCATTTGAAAATATTATTTTCGACTTCATTCAACAACACAAATTTTAATAGGTCAGTAAATAACAATGAACTTGGTTGCTAAGCTGCACTTGATCAGGAATTGATCACGAAAACTTTCTCAAGACGCATCAACTGATACGTTTTAGAAAAAAAATACAAGTATAGTAATCAGAGGTACCTAAATTTGGTCAAAATTGTGAAACTTAATTTTAGATTAATCTGCATTCATTGGCAACGTTAGCTAAGTTCAAAGCACAATATACCAGACTTCATCAATATCAAGAAGACTAGGAAATTTGTTAAAGAAAATAAAAAATAGACTTGAAAGTTAGATAAAGTTTGATATATCACAGCTAAGTACAGTATTTTAGTGATGTATTTTGTATACAACGAATTTTCATGAAGAGCAACAGTTTCTGAATCATTTCTCGAAACAATCAGCTTCTTTGGTTTAAGATCAAATCGTGTCACGTGTGATAAAGCTGAAAACTGGATCAGAACAATTCAGTTGATTGATCAGACAATCCTGCTGGGCATTGCTGGGGTAACCTTTACTAAAAGTTTGATTTTTGACACATTAGTTTGTTTCACCTGACAAGTAACAGAATTTCCAGTATAAAAATAATTCTTAGGGCAGCAATTTTTCACCAGATGAAATAAGAGCTGAATGACATCAAAAACTACTTTAAATTTGGTAGCATCAGACTTCAAATTTCCAAGTTCTATCTCAAAAGAATGCTAATGAAGATTTTGTTTATCATATTAATTACTTGGAAGCTGTCAGTCTGCGAAGAAATTGCTCTTTATGTGATTATATAGACGTTCAAAATTGAAATATTTGGTATACTTTGTATAGATAGCATATGTTTAGTGAAAGGTGTCAGTGAAATAGGTAGTCGTGATTCGAATTAAAATAAACAGTCAACCAAGCCTTTAGGCTTTCAGAATCCACATAAAATCTGATGTGAAAATGGAATAAATTCTTTGGTATATTTCCTTTTTATGAAGGAAATAAGCTTCCTATATAATCTTCCTATAAATATGTATAAATATTGATGGCATTTGTGATTAGGTTATTAACATAAATGATTTTCACAGAAAAAATATACTGTACAAGTTTTCACAGAAACAGAAGTGGTAAGCAGTTGGATCCAAGACGCTACAGAATTTTAAGAAAGATTATTATAAAACAACCATAACTCACCAAACCTTTTCATGATATCAGAGCAACTTGCTACTTCAAAGTATTATACATACATTTCATTTGAGTCATAAATCTCTCGTTCATAATCCATATCGGAATGTAATAGAAATCCATTTGAATTGATCACTGAAATGTGAAGTACCACACGATCTGGAAGGTTGTGAGCGACATAGAGGTCGCCGAGGCTACCGCTTCAGGTTTGTCAGGAGGGAGAACAAACGGGAGTTTTTCCGCGGGGAAGCTTTCCCGCTACAAGAGGAGTCCGAATCGCTTCCTCCATTTGTGTTATTCTGAGCATTTCCACGCGACAGACCCAAGCCACCCCTTCCACTCAGTTCTAATTTGCTTAGCTTTCGACGCATTTGCTCGTCTAGTAGCTGCTGCATGTCCACCTGTAAAAATATCAAGTGATAAAAAAAAGGATTCCTGTGTGTGATATGCAGTACTATAACGTTTTTTATGATTTCATCTCAACGTTCCTAAAACTGCATACTTAAGCAACACTTTAGCGCAGGATAAGTAAATCACCTGTTCTCAGTCCTAAATAATATTATCTCCTTTATATTAATTACACTTTAGTTTATGAAAAATGTTTTAAAGCGTTGCTTCCATACTAAAATTCCTTATCTCATTAAAACAAACTTACTTCAAGTACAGTTCTACTAAAAGATATGAACTTCTCTCACTGCCGTCTCCAGCCCACACATCCCAATGACAGTGTAACAAATGACTTTCGAATAACGATCTCCTAGTAGGTGACATGAGCATTTCCTTACCTGCCACTGCTCCAGCTGCTGTGAGAGCTCCACCTTCTGCTGTATGGCTTCCATGAGCTGTGAGTTGATCTGCATGACATCAATTCGAGTCCTTGCGAGTTCAATCTCGCAAGCATTCTTGCGTGAGACGGCATTATCACGCATGTCCCATGCCTGAGGAACAGACGGGTTTTATAATTAAGAGAGATACAACTGAAACAATATTGGATCAGCGCCATCTGATTCGTTTTATTTTAAAACTGCTTACCTGAGGGATATAGGAATCTTTTTACAAATACTATTGCTACTGCTACTGTTACTAACACAACTACTTATAATCTGATTACTTCAGAATAAATCAAAATCAATGCTAAGAAAATTAACGTTTATTACCAATGATTATCTAAGTCAAATGTTTGGCAGATGCAAGAAAGTCATGCAACCGCTTCCTGTCTTCTAACAGTTACTTAGTACAGTACAACCTCTTTTATCAAGAAATCACGTGAACTTGGACATTCCAAATAACAAGATTTTTAGGCATTCCGGACAATAATATTTATATATATATATTTTAGTGCATTTGATGTTTGCATGCAAAACTTCTGAAACACTTTTCAGAACATATCCACATCTACTGACCAATTTCTGAGGTTCCTTGTAGAACTCATGTTCAGGTGGAATATTCAAACACTCAATTTGAAATTTAGCCATTTTATTTGTGAGTTATGATTTTACTGCAAACGTTGTTGTGTGGTGCACATTTTCTCTTCCGCAGTTTAACACTGTAAAGATTCCACTACATAGTTTTATATGACGACTAATCACTTTGGTGTATATACAGTATAGTGAAAGTGGAATTAGCGTGCATTTTCCTGTTTCTCAGCGTTCCAGGATACTTGAAGTGTCCGAATAGTTACACTGAAGATAAAACAGGTTCTACTGTATGCCCAGAAGTCCTATACATCCACATGACAGCTCCAAATTTTCTCCATGGAGTCAAGTTCTACTAAATTGTCTTTTAGCTTTGCAAATCTGTCAACAACACTGTGCATTCCTGTAGGGCTAAGAAAAAAAGAACTGATAACACTAGCAGTCATGATACTTGAGGCAGTGGCACCAGACAACTCCCACACTTACAGGAAGTTACAGGAACTGCGTCATTTGTGCTGAATTGTTAGTTACAGAAGCCAACCCTTCATGCAATACAACAAATCTTACAAAAAATCAAGAATTTCATGTCACTTGGTTTAATGGAGTTCTCTACAAAATCAGTTTAGCGTAATACAACATACTACAGATGTTACTTGTAAACATGCCATGTATGATTGGGCAAAATTCAAAATTTAGTGTGAAAGAAAACAGTGAAGTTTAAATACTACGTTCTACATACAACGTTTAGTCAAGAAAAGAACTAGAGGACGCAAAAAGTCCCAGCAAAGAAAAGACAGCTATAGAAAAATAAAGAACTAGAGGAAGAAAAAATGTTCCACGAAAGAAAAGACAACTTTTAGTAAAGAAAAGAACTCGAGGATGGAAAAAGTCCTGGTAAAGAAACGACAACCATAGTAAAGAAAATAACCGGAGGAAGAAAAAAATATCCTACCGAAGAAAAGAAAGGTCTTCTTTGGCTATGAAATGGTAGTTCAATGAGGACTGGTATTTTACTAGCTTACTAATCCTTTAACAAATAACAGAAACAAGCACGAGTACCACGTGGTTTTAAGATGGTAATATTACGTTTTTGTACCTTTACTACAATTAATTTGGTGACGAGAACTATCTTCAATTTTTTTTAGTCTTAAATGGATTTCCAGAAACTCAAATTCTTTTCATGCAGGCACGCATGTTTAAAGGACACCAGTCCTTTAATTTAAAGGCCGATGGGATGGGAAAATAAATGTCTGCCTCTATCACAAGACCAAAGGCAAATGAGGAAGGGAGAGAAAAGCGAGGGACTTAACCACGAAAAAGCAACAGATTTGTCTCGTGAAGGATGATCGGTAAAACGTCAAGATAACCAGAAACAAGAAGAGAATTCCAAGAATCTCAGGTGAATTCCAGGTAGGCTATTTGAGTAGGATATGGTTTGTTGTCTGTAATCGATTTGTTCCTACGGCTAAATGTTACTATGCAAAGAAATAAATTCATATATACATAAAGAAAAGTCGTACTAATCAATAAATTAATAAGAAATACACCACACAAGAAATTGAGAGAAAAGACAATGCAAGCATATTTAAGCATAAAAGTTTAAACCTCATGACTGTCCCAAACCCAGGAGGGTTACATTTTGGGTTAGCATCGTTACTGTGTCGAAACAAAAAAGCCACTCAAAATTACAACAGAAACATTAGCCTGATTGAAGCAGCAATGGGTAGTGAGGAGGTTTGAATGCCAAATGAATAAGGAAAGAATTAGGAAGTTCTCTAGGAAGTGGACACACTCAAAATAAATGCTGTGACTGAGTGGCCTTACCTTCTTTATCAACTCGTCCTTGGCAAGATGAGTGTTCTCAAGATCATGCTTGAGGTTGTCCCTGTGCTCTGCAACAGCCTTGAGCTGAGCTTCTCCCAAAGTGACTTGATGCTGGAGATCAGAAGCTTCGTCGGTCTGCAAGAAAGACAGCATGTCAGTGTTGCATCAGGATGCATATTAATTAAATTAAGTAAAAGGCACTGCAAGATACGTGTTGCTTTCAAAATGAATAAGTACCTTCTGTTTACACTGTTCCACTTTCAAATGACGTCTTCATTTTTCTTTAAGACGATCATAGGATACTTAATAGGTCATACTGATTCAAGTGTGCGCCAGTACTTCTTCTTACAATACTTAACATAACTCTCTTAACAAATACATCGGAAATATTACAAAAACACAAAATCTAAATTGCCTAACAACTCACTTTAGTTTTGCTCTCATCTTTGGTATCGTAAAGTACAGGTCTGAGTTTTCCTAACGCATCTTTCAACATATGCGCCTAAATTTCCATCAGTTTTAGTCAAAAGTATCCATTTATGATCATCATATTTACCTTAGCTTTGAGCTTGTCTTTCGTATCGTTCAGCTCAATGTTGAGTTTATCAACAGCCTCAAGGGCTCGGTGAACTTCCTGTTCCAGCTGAAGTCTGTCTTCTCCGCCACGGCCACAAGCTCCACACTGCCCCTGGGCTTCCCGTCGAAGGAGGTTTCTCACCAGTCCTTGAAGTTCTCTAACAACAGCTCCCAATACACCAGTCTGGCAATCCCCAAAACAATTAGTTAGATTGACTAAGTAAGGAATAGTTAGACTAAGTAAGCAATTGCTTTTAAACCCAGTAATTATGGATCAAACGATTATTCTAAAACAAAGAACACCAACTGCATACATTTCTTTCTATAAAATACTATAACGATACCCAGTTATGCGTTATTCAGCTACATTCAGCAGTAGATTTTCACCTTATTGAGTCATGAACTATTTCGCTTCATTCAGCCCTGGAACGTGAACTCTTGCATTTCTTTGAAAAAAAAATTTAATGCTCAATCATACATGCAAGATCAAATCATTCTGTGATTATTACATTTCATCTACTCAGACACTATTCTACTCCATTAAGATAAAGATTTTCTCTTTTTTCAGCCATGGATTATTTAAATTCACTTGGCTAAGTGCTCTTTTATTAAATCTGTTTGTGGCGTCCTATTCCACGTCATTCAGCCACAGATATTTCAACCTTACCTTCAGCTTGTCTGGTGAAACCTCATCTGATGAGTTGGTAGAGAGGGACGTCAGAGAATTCCTTCTTCGATGCCTCAGTTGATCGATCATCACCCGAATCTGTCCTATGACATCCACAACTTCTTGCCGTAGCTGGTGAGTGGACAGACGAAATCAAATACTTTATTTATGTGACACAAAATGATGCGTATGGATGACTTAAAATAAAGCTTGTGGATGATTTAAATAGCTAATGGGAAGAGAAAAAATAATCCGTATTGTAAAGTGAGACACAGATCAGTAGAGAAAATGAATGGAGTGAGAACAGAGTAGTAAACTACTCAATGCCAGTCAACGAATCGAGGCAACAGAAAGAGTACATGGGTGAAAAGACAGACTGGAGTCAGAACATCCTCAATGATACAAAGTGGAAAGCAATACTTCACCTTCTGTTCTTTTGTTGTGCCTTCCACGATACACTCTAACTTGTAAAAAAAATCTTAGTATTTCTTCTATAAAGCAAACTTCACTCATTTAACTCTCACACGAGTCACTGTCAGGATTCAAATCTCCATTTCATAACGAACGCTGGTGAAATCTCAAATGTAGACGAACTAAATGACAAATTTTATGTTGTTTATATTCGAAAAGTTTAACCGCGATTTTTCATTATCCGAACTGCAATGCATTTAATATGCCTGGGTCATTGTTAGAACTAAGACGAAAAACGAAAGCACATTCAAAAAATAAAATATAAAATGTAACGGTCCGAAGGTGAAGCTTTCTACGGACTGATTTACAAACTTGAATGAGAAGAGTTTCACGCAATGTCTGCTTTTGGTTCACATAATTACGCATAACTGAGCTCAAGTTTTTTGTTAGTAATATACTTGTAAGTTGAATGGGACGTCTCATAAAACCCTTACTGGATTTATTTAATGGACTGAACACTCACAATGGCCTGTGTCAATTCAATCTACATTTTGGACATGTCTCTTAGAAATAGTACTGAATTTCCAGAAATGTAAGTACTCTGCAACGCTACCCATACTTCTAATTATTAACTGAATAAAAAAGATGTCTGCTATCATATTTCAAATTGGGTGTTCTTAAAGGCTTCATTGTCAATATTACTTGAGTATAGGGCTATTCATAACCCTTTTATTCTACCGAAAATGAAATAAGTTAAAAAAAATGTAATGAGGTTTCATCTCATCCAGACAGGGTTGCACCCATGAAAAATTATATCGCATCTGCTCCATTATATATCAAAGTAAGCCAGTCCTTTGAGCTGATGTACTGCTAAAGTTGTAATACTCCGGAGTGTGATCAATTGCACGTAGAATGCTCCTTTCAAACGCAGTTCTTTTTCTGATCCCAGTAGATGACCATGACAGAAACCCATCATTATAAGTTTATAAGTGACTCAACGTCATATAAACGACCTTAAAAACTACATGAGCACTGCATGCAAAACAGAAGAGAGAGAGAGAGAGAGAGAGAGAGAGAGAGAGAGAGAGAGAGAGAGAGAGAGAGAGAGAGAGAGAGAGAGAGAGAGAGAGAGAGAGAGAGAAAGGCTTTTTAGACAATTCACTTGGCATGCACATATGTACTAGCATCACTTCATACTGGAATATCAAAGTTATAGTTTAGGGAAAAAATGACACTGTTCAACAAACTACAGAATCGTGCAATACCTTGCATTACCTTCTGATACCACATGCCATTCACTGTATTACAAGTTATCAGATACCCATCCCAATATGGGAGAAAAATCTCTCTCTCTCTCTCTCTCTCTCTCTCTTCTCTCTCTCTCTCTCTCTCTCTCTCTCTCTCTCTCTTTGGGGAAGCTTATGCACACACAGACACAGCCACAAGCACTTTCTTAGGATATTTTAAACGTTACCAGTGCTTTGAAGGATAAAAAAATGACACCGTTGGAACAATCACAATAACTAATCTACAGGAATCTCCATTTACATTCTTACGTTCTTTAGATATCTGCCTTCCCTTCATAACAAGTAGTACTGTATACCCAAAAACAAAAAATAAATACAAAAAAGTGATATGCCTAAAGTGCACTGTCCAATGATCTGTAGAAGAGACCCCTATTGCCAGTGAGAGGGTGGAAAGACCTACACTTCTGAAGTACTCATCTGCACAGAGGAGAGGCCAAGGAAGCAAATGAAATTCTTAATAAAATGATAAACAACGCAAACTTGACAGAAACTTCATTGACATGCTGGAACTTTCCGTAAACTTTCTTTATATCTGCTTACTTCGATGTTTGGCATTTATCCCGGCTGTGTATAAACACTACTGAACGTCTACGAGCACACATTTCCACCATAACCTCTGCATGAGCACACAACCATTACATACTACATATCACTCAAGATGCTGGAATAAGAATAAAAGGTCAGACATCACATCTTGTGGTTTAAGGATGAGAAACCACAGAGAGTTCTAAGCTACACTATAAGCAAAACAGAACAAAATGCAACAAGCACCATTCCCGTGCAGTTTTGTGCTTTTAAAGTTGCATGCATCGTGGTCAAGGTGAAGCTGCCAAGTTCAATATTTTAGCTGTGTTCTCTAGTTTTGATGAGCAAACACTGCTTTACTAATGCAAAGCTGAACAATCATTTTACGAATAGTAATAAAATACATATGAATATTAAGAAAAAAATCTTTAATTGATACCTTAAGATTATGCTATAACTTGGGTTTCTTTCAATTTTTTTAGATTCTTCCTTGAGATTTAACAATAATTTTTTTAAATAACGATGTTTTAGTCGGTGGCTGAACTGCAGATAAAAGAGTGAACATGGGGCAATGATAATCTGTACGACGATAATTTTTTCTAGAAGCAATATGGTATCGTACAATGTCAAATACTAATTTTTCTTAGTTCAGTTAAAACAGCGTTAATGTACTAGAGTAAAAAGTGAGACTGAACAAATAACCATTACTTCTAGCAGCAACACTCTAGGTTAAGAAATGTTAGTGATTCAAATGAAGGTTTTGGTCTCTATAGTGCTTCGTGACAACTATCTATACTACAAACAGCAGGCTTGGTGAGGGGAGGTGTCTCACTTACAGTTGTGCCCTTGAAAAGAAACAAAAAAGAATGGAATTAGAAAACAATAACATAACGGGAGAAACAATAAGATTTGTGTACATTTATTTTTGTGAATATATCTATCGAACTAAGGAAGTGTTTATAACAATGCATTTATGATGAAAGCTGTGCAGTTCATTTGCGTTAACAAGTTTTGAGCTCTTGATCATGGATGCACCAGGGAAAATATTTTGTCAAAGGGATATGACAACACTCAAGGTGTAACACATCCCATCTTACTGTATAACAAACCCCCAGACTTCGTGATCTTTCGAAGACAAGTTCTTTTCATGGAAAAACTTCCGTAATCTAAAATATTTTGGTGATCACAATACAATGTCGAAGATTCAGATGCGGTCTCTTCCTTAAAAAAATCAATAAATCTATGAAACTGGTACAAGACAAGTAGACGCCACTGAATAAAAACTACTTCAATGTAATTACAAGATTTAAGAAAAGTTTCAAGAATATTTCACCCCAGAGACACTGGTGCATCTATGTGATTCTTTTTTTGTGCAAAAAAACCTGTTATCTTGTATTTTAGGACAAACACTAAATGCACCTACTATTTAATATCTAGACACATTCAAATGAATAAAGTGTAATGTTAAATGTTATTTACATAATTACAAGTGGTTTCATAACTATAAAAAACAAACGCAACCTTGTTGTCACTACGGTCAAACTGTAGTTATCTTCACTACTCCTAAACCAAGCTTGTATCTAATCATCCTCATTTGTGGCATACACACAAAGCACAGGAAAACCGAGATATTATGCTCACGATGAAGGTATATTTTTGAACGAGGGAGGAAAGTAGCGACTACTCACTGCTTTGAGCGACTGCGCATCAGACGTCGGCGAGAGGATGGGATCGTCGCATTCGATGTCATCCTCGTCCAACTCGAGCAGGTCTTCGGGCAAACTGGGATGGGAGTGCGGTCGGGACACTGAAACAAACATAGTACGCAATTGACAATGAGTTTCTGCAGCTCTACATTTTTTTTCTTCTATTCCCATTGAGATTTCTGTATGCACACTTAGTCGAAGTGGGTCTGCACTGGGTGTCATTCTAAAAATCCATTAAAATTTGCTACTATTAATTTGACTCATATTCCAAAAGCCATGGAAATAAATAATTTCAACATCAAATAGTAACTTTAGGCTGTTTAGATACTGGTCGTATTTTCAAAACAATAGCATAAATTCGTATGTCAACAGACTAAGAAGATAACAAGAAATCACTGAGTAACTGAGTATAAGATGTTCAATATCACAAAGAAACTATGCATAAGATGTTAAGAGACGGAGATTTTACAGATAAATTAAGTACATGCTATTAAAATACCCATAAACTAAAAATGTCATATCTGTCAGATGAAGTCAGTTCATTGTACAATTTTAAATTAATCATTCGTAAAATCTTATAAGAAGACGCATCGTGAGCGCCTTCTTCAATGAAATTTCTTAATCTAACAGTTTTTTTTTTTTTAGAACTGATTGATTCTAGAGTGCAAAACAGGTCGGTAGTCTTGATTAAAAAAAAGAAAAAAAAAAGGAAAAACGACGACTTATGCAATTGAATGTAAGGGAATATACTAGAGTTTGGGCCAAAGGCCAAGCACTGGGACCTTTAAAGTCATTCAGCTATGGAAAGGAAACTGAGAATCGTTAGATCTGAAATGTGTCTCAGGAGGGAAACCTCAAAGCAGTTGCACTTTGAAATAATTGTTAGGAGAAGGTGGATAGCAAGATGGAAAAAAGATACTATGAATGGAGGTACAGTAAAAAGAATGAAAGGGGTTCAAGCTAGGGGCCGGAAGGACACTGAAAAAAAACCTTTAGTAGTGCCTACAGTGCACCCCGTGAGGTGCACTGATGGGGCTCCCCCGCCCCACCCCACCCCGAACGGGAACGACTTAATGTATTACCTTCCTGATCGGACATGTCGATCTCATTCCTGAGAGAGGTTTGTTCCATCGAGGGAGAAGAGGAATTCCTGCTCAAGGCCTCCAGCCGGTCGTTCAGGAATAGATTCGTGTGCCTTAGGTCATCCAAGTCACGTTGGTTATTTCTTAGCTGATAGTGGAGAGAATAGAATAACAATCAGTGGCCAGGTATAAAAGTGGCGTTGCATAGGCTTTCCTTGTCATTTCCGCAACGGCTGGAAAACGTGACAACGCACAACATAATAAATAGATAAATAAATAAAACGTACTTTGCAAGGTAAAATTATACTAAATATGAATTGGATATACAAAATAGGAACTTCCCGTAGCAGCTGATTATTAGGTAAACCATTCTCATGTGAAAATCACACGTATAAACCTATACTTTTTCCTACAACTGACATAAACTACCAGTCTAAATGGCGTGTATGACGCAAGAACTTTCGCAGTCCCAGATATAATAAGAAACACATCTTAATGTTATACAGCAGAAAGATAACTGTTTTTCACGGAAGCAACGTGAACTGATTGCTTCTATCATACATCTATTCGTGAATTTCTATAATGACATACTAGTTCCAGCAGGGCTCTTCCACGAGCTTCGTGCCTCCTACACAAGGAAAATATGCAGAGTTGTTTCATACTTTACTGACATACAATGAATAGCATATTACACGATGACAGTGAACCCTTTAAAAAAAATAGTTCTACTAAGACAATTTTGTTAAGCTAATTGGAAACATGCCGCAATACAAAGTTGAACTTTCTTAGTGTTTGCAAGTAGACAAGAAGACACGATACTATGGTAGATTCACATCAACTGTGCATCTAATGTCTAGACCAGCCCCTTACGACGCTCTTGATTGACTGTTGATAAGCCAATCACACGGCTGGAGACTGTCTCTCTCAAGAGTTCACATAGGTAGGATGTATGTTCCATCTCTCCTGAGGGATACTTTTGAAAGACGAATCCCTCAGGAGAGCGGAAAATACATCCTGCCCATGTGAACTCTCGAGAGACTGAGATTTTCCAGCCCTGTGATTGGCTTATCAACAGCCAATCAGGAGCCAGATCAGATGCACGGTTGGTGCGAATCTACTATAGTACCTTCACGACTTCCTCGTCATTGACTAGTAAAATAGAGAAGATCTTGAAGGAACACCTACCAGAGCCTCCTGCTCCATGCTGCGCTTCTCCAGCATCAGGATGCGATCGGAGGACTCGTCCAAGTTGACGCTGAGTCCTTCTCTCTCGCTGATGAGGCTGTCGATGCGCCTCTCCAAATCCAGCTTCTTCTCACTCAGGAGGTTGATCTGGTTGGGGATCAAAGTCATGCTTTGAAATTCTTCGGTATCATTAAATAATGAAGTCTAAAATGAAAATGAAGCAGCTAGATTGTGACAGGCATTGACACTGACGAAGTCACATGCTGTGTGGATGTGTATTTCTTTCTGGTTCGTAGGACTTATCTTAACAAATATTATCATAGTGCCCACATATAATAATATCTTTTTTTAATCCTGGATGTGTTGACAAAGTCGTCTAAATACCACGTACATGACTCAACAAAGGTAAACTAGATTTCCACGATACATTTTCTCATTTAAGGGAACTTATATTAATTGCTTGTTACTTTAAGGAGATTAACTGTCGTCCTTCGAATACGACCTTTGCAGTTACGACTACTTTACAAATCCACAATGGAGTAGAACAATCTATTAAAGTAACGTTGGAATATTACTGAACCGTCATGACGCGTCACCTAGTTCTCTTGGGAGCGAGACTTGACGGAATTTTTGAAGAATCGCTATGGTTTTTCTGCATCAATTTCGTCATACTAAACGTCTAGCTGCTCAATTAGACAAAAATTGAATAAGAAAAATGTCTGTGAAATAAAAGAATGAACAAACCATGACTACATTGCGTTCTCTATCAAAACTAACCCACATTGCAAACTAAAGGCAATTCCTTAAATTAGACCCTTGATCATCCTTCTTTCTATAGTAGTAGTATGTAGGTTCCCTCAGGCTTAAACTTGGAAACAGAAAAAATACAAAAACTGACAAATCAGCGGACGGAACCTCACCTCCTCCCTGAGCATGTCCAAGGTGGACACCTGTTCAGACATGTTCGATCTGCGCAGTTGAAACTGGTCTCGCAACAGTTGCAACTGCGATTCCAGCTGTTGCTCATGTTTAGATTGCTGAAAATAGATAATGAGATGAGTAAATACAATTCGTGGATACAGTATAGCTCTGGTTAATGTGAAGCGTCAGTATATATTTACGATATGAGTTACTCAAGACCTAACAGGTGTTCATGCATTAAAAGGAAAAATATCATTTATTGTCAAGCGTGATGAGAATATCGTAAGTACCATTACAGGTTCACCTTTTAACAATGTAGGAGTAAAATGATGAATTCATTGACCTCTTCCTTGTTACAACAAAACCATTGCACTAGATTTTTGTGCACAAAAACGAAAAAAAACTACAAATTCAAATGCGAATTATGATTATGTTCAACTTCATAAGACGTCATTCCTGCCAATAAAATGCGAGGCAGAAAATTGACATATATTTAACCGTATCACCTTTGGTTGGAAAAAATCTTGTGGCGACCTCCCAGATCAATATACTTTCTAGCACAGGAAAAAGACCTTGACATATGTTCATCGATTTCTATCTGTAATTCGGAATGGGAAGCTCAAGTATATCGCTACAAAATGATGATAAATGAAAAGGACTTACTGTCAAAGGGCAGAAATTTCTCTGTATGAGGTGTCCATAAAAAACGTCTAGAAATAAGCGCTGAATGACTATGTAGCGGACAAAATCGAAGCTCAAAATATCAAAGGAAAAATCACACCCTTTGAAAGTCAATTATCATTGTACCGAGGGGAAACGTGGTCGGAGAATCTCAATGGATCTTAAGAATTCTTGTCGATAATGACCTACATCTAATAGAGAAAATAATCACTAAATATCTTATTCTTCAGTATGATTACATCAAGATGCATGATAATAATTATTGAGATATAAGTAGTAGGTTCATTATTAATTTCTTTTGTCTTCATCTCGACCAACTATTAGTGGATTTTACAGATATACTTGAGTTGCTAATTATACAGTCGAAACGTTTTGAAAAGTTCATTTATTCTTTTGATAAAGATACATAAATAAAGCATACTTTAATAATGAATAACAATCTCGACTTGATAATGCACCGGAAGCAATAAGAAAAAAAGGGGGTGGG
This sequence comes from Macrobrachium nipponense, assembly GCF_015104395.2. Classification (NCBI taxonomy): domain Eukaryota; kingdom Metazoa; phylum Arthropoda; class Malacostraca; order Decapoda; family Palaemonidae; genus Macrobrachium; species Macrobrachium nipponense. Next base: position 4,868,153 of record NC_087208.1, on the reverse strand, counting down.
GGGAATTATTATAAGGAAGAACAGGGGTGCACTAGATGACAGCCACAAGCGCACTGCAAGCAAACTTGATGAATATGAATTTGAACTAACCCACAGGATCTCGTGTTTCCAAGACAGCAAAATGAAAAAAAAATATTGGTAATTGTATAAAGAAAGGGGACATTTATTTATCAAAAGAACGAGGAGGTTTGCTTGACTTTTCTCTGATCTAGTGTTCGCCCTTCTCTTCACAGTCCCTGACCTCTAGAGGTCCCTGTCCCCACGCAGCTTGGGCTCAATCCATTTCGAATCTAAGAACGGCCAATCAGCATGAATTGAGTTGAATATAGAAAATAGGCCAAAGGCCATGCACTGGGACCTATAGCTCATTCAGCGCTGAAACGGAAACTGACAGTGAAAGGTTTGAAAGGTGTAACAGGAAGAAAACCTCGCAGTTAGCAGAGGGTAGAGAGCAAGATGGAAGAAAGAGGATATGAAAGGATGTTTACAGTAAAAGGAAAGAAAGGGGTTGCAGCAGCTAGGGCAGAAGGCACTCTGTAAGGAACCTTAAAGTAATGCCTACAGTGCACCGCATGAGGTGCACGGATGGTACTACCCTCCTAAGAGGATTTCGAGGGTCCATGAACGGGGGACTCAGTATGCCACGGCCGTATCACGCAACCCCTCCTCAGCACGTTGCTTGACTGGCGTACCTCTTTGAGCTGAGTGGTGAGCCTCTGGTTCTGTTCGGTGAGCTGGTCGATGAGCTGGCTCTTCTCCCTCTCCGTCTGGCGCAGCGATTCCCGCTGCTCTTGTAAATCGGTTCTGTGGGAAATGAAGAAGAAGTTGGATGTGGGCAATGTAACTGTAAAAGTGAGGAGGACAAGTCAACTCATCGAACAAATGGATGTTATATTTCTTTTCGCTCAATAATGCTCTAGTTTATCAAACTATCCAGATATGTAAGATACGTCCAAGTTCAATAATGAACGGAGAGAATGAAATTTGTATTTTAAAGGCATTAAATCTCCTTCTAGACATAAAATTAAATTCTGTAATAAAGGGGATAAAATGTTGGTAAAAGTTGTGAAAACAAAAAATCTTATAGTGTTACAATGTAAATTAATGATAAATTGTGTATATCTATATCTATATCTATCTATATATACTATATATATATATATATATATATATATATATATATATATATATGTGTGTGTGTGTGTGTGATGTGTGTGTGTGTATATATACTATATATGTATGGATATCCTATATATATATATATATATAGATATGGTCTAATGCTCACTTTTTTACCAGATACATATGCAATTGTAATAGCCACAATGCTCTCTTAACTTCTTGAATTCTTTGCTCATTTTTGGATGCGCTTGTCACTACGAAGCCTGAAGATCTAAGTTCAAAGAAATTTGAAGAAGAAATTGTGATGTCTGGTCCTGGGTGGTCAGGTCGGCAACGTGACCTCTTTGTGATTATTGAACCTGAGTTCGTTTCCCATGACCAGACATCACAATTTCTTCCTCAAATTTCTTTGAACTTGGATCTTCAGGCTTCGTAGTGACAAGCGTATCCAAAAAGAGCAAAGCATTCAAGAAGTTAAGAGGGAATTGTGGCTATTACAATGCACATATATTTGTATATACATATATAAAACATATACATAATATATGTATATATGCACAAACATTGCTCGACTATTGTAGTTTAATGTTTGTGAATGGCAAAAGTCACAGATTCGGATAATGAGCCATACAATCTTACATTCCAATGCTGTACATGCTTGCAAATCATGATTTAATGAAGTATATAATTTTTAGTGCATAGCTCCTTGAAAGGTATATATTGTACATGCATTGTTTATTGTTGGCTATCAAACAAAGTACAGAAGAAAGAGACTCCCAATTTTCTAACTGTATAAAAGTCCTTGGCAAGATTACAACTTGGTTACCATCCCGTAGGCCTATATCAATGTTTTGATCTTCGCTCACTTTGGTTTTATGACCCCTTGAAAGGACACATACTTTGTAACAAATACAATCAGCAGGTGAAATTTTGTTACTTGGTCAAGGCTTTTCTCATAAGTTATACTTTTTTGAGTATCTTCCGTGGCCTCTTTGAAGAACTATCTGAAGGCTATGCATCGGTTTGAGTTCCAAAATTGCTCGGGTGTTTTCAGCGTACCACCGTCCTCATAACATATCCCGTATTTAACTTTCACAAAATGATTGATTTTTAACCGGCAAAAGTCCTCACCTATCATTCACGGCTCCCTTATATTTTCAAGATGCGTCCTACGAGCAGTTACCTTCAGAAACTCAAATTGTGGTGTTGGTAACAATAAATCCACTTTAACATGTTCGTCGAGTTTTTAAAAAACTCATATTATTATACAAATATGAACATCAATACTACCTCTGATGTTCAGGCACATTTATCTTAATCGACGAAGATTACATCCCAAGACGGCTTTGGTAGATGACCGCTTTCTCTAGTCTAGAACCAAACGGAAAACAAATATAAAAAAGGAAGGGGAAAGGAAAAATAATTGGGCTTAACCTCAAGTGACATGAATAATTGGGCCGAAGGTTAATTTAAAAGCTATGCAGTGAAGGGAAAGAAACGGAGACTTTTTCAGTGCAATAAAAAGAGGAAAGAAAAAGTTAACAAGTGAAATGTCACCTTAACTTCCGTAAAGGCTTAAAGGATAGAAAATTTACTTCAACTCCTTTAGAAACAAGGGGGTGGGGAGGGGTGGGCGGGGAGGCGGCAGTGTGGTGATTAGAACCGAAGTAGCAAAAGATGTCCAAAATTTTTGTGGACGGAAAGGAACCCAAGTCACTTGAGGATTGTAATTCTATAATAAGTAAATATGAATGATTAAATAAATATGAGACGTGATATAAAAAGAGTACCTGGAGGGGGATCGGGACCTTTCTGGAATTCCAGCGGAACAGAATGCTGGTCTCGAGACTATGCCTTTAGTGTACTCGATAATTACAGTATTGAGAAATGAAGAGTAATATTTTGGATTTATTTGTTTTTATTTTTTCTAGCAAAGTGATTCAGTTTGTTTTCTTGTTCTTTTGACTCCGATGAGACTTGTGGCCGATCTTCATTCTCTTCCAAATCACCATGAAAAACAACCTCAAAGAACAAAATTTCTTTTTTCTACTTTTCAAGGTGGAAGTTTGATAGTTTCTAATTTGAGCACCATATTGTCTTCAGAATGATTTTCAAAGTAAATATTGGGAACCTTTAGAAACTAGCTGGGTGGCTAGTCACAAGACACACACACACACACACATACACATACATACACAGAAATACACTACGTGCAAAGCTATCCACGGTTTAATTTACTGACCGCCAGGTCCAGTTGTGCCTTAACCAATATCATAAACAACAGCAGACAGCAGCAGCAGCACATCTGTCGCCAAAAAGCTCAACGGATTTGAAATGAAACTCAGTAAACTGAGTTGAATTAAGTTCCCAATCTTCGCTTGAGAGAAAGTCAACATCATTTTACACGTTAACTCATTCCAACAACTAGTAATGTCAGATCAGCGTGAATGTAGCGGGGGAAAAAAGTGGACTGGTGAGTCATCGCAAAAATCGTAACATAGCATAAAAAGTCTTAAAAGCAAAAGAATAAAAAAATACTTTTCACGAAAATGATGTTAAATTACTTTCACCTTCGATGAGAGTAAGATTGCTGGTCTATCAGCCACAGACCATGACAAGGGATGTTTGAAATATTTGAAAACTACAGTCCAAATGTTTTTAGTTGATTTGCGGTCTAGTTGGACGCTGAATACAATAACAGGGATTAAGATATACTGCGATGGGTTCCTACAATGTATGTACAGAACATTCCAAAATACAAATATATCTACATTCACTAGGTACACACGTGTTGCGCAAATAGACTTTCTGAAACGCCAAATGATATTTGTTCTATATAAACAACGCTAACAAAACTACCCAAGCTTATGAGGTTAAATCTACAGCAAAATAAGAGCTACAAAAGCTATACCTTTCGTTTGACGCTGCAATAATATCTAACGTCAACGTGTCACTAAAATCTAAATCTAATCTTATAAGATGAACAAATTAGTTTCTGTACTGTACACATTCGAACAAGAAGAGTTTTCCCATATTCATAACTTAAAAAAATATACACTACTTTTTTTAGACTTGTCTAAAACAGCTAAATTGCTAGTAATACTCTAAAATAACACAAATGTAAACCTACTGTGTTTGCAGCTGAGCCCTGGAGTGCGAAAAAAAAAATAAAAGTGCAAAAATAACTTTAACATAATGTGAAGCTGTGCTTTATAACGTGCAATGTAACAAATCAGCTGCATGGCATAAATTAAGAATAAAGCCGTGCGACAAACAAAACAGAAAAAGAAGCGTTTCATACTTTTGTTACTCTTTTCTGGTAAGTTTATAAAACGGTGTATATATACTATGCTTATATTTCCTTAATTATGAAGCACTTTCATAGAACCGACTCGCTCTCACAGCGGAGGTTATCATTATAAAGAAACCGCTCTGTGAACGAAGACAGTTCCAGAAGAAAGCGTCTTTCTACTCACAATGAATTATTGATGAAAATAAAATTAACTGATGTAAAAAAAAAATAAAGCTGAATGACTACTCTTACACGCAGACACTCATCTTTAAATATGTATATTGTATATCTATATATATATATATATATATATATATATATATATATATCACAACTTACTTGGCATTTTGAAGATCGAGGTTCAGTTCTTGAACTTTGAGGTCGTACTCGCTTTCCGCCGCTGTCAACTTGCGTCTGAGGCCATGCTTTTCTTGTTCCAAGATCTGGCAATGACAGATGGGAATATGCGTAAGAAACTGGAAGGATTACTTGCAATCTAAATTTAGTCTTCTAACTTTCGTCAAAAATAAATAAATAAATAAAAAAGTACGAGAAATTCATCAGTCATGAACAATATAGTATGTAATGTGAATGGCTGTACCTTTTTGTACTACTATTTAACTATTCAAATAACATGTACAGGTATTTTTATAAAAGACCTGTCATATGGAGGGAGAGATAAAATCTATTACCTACTATCACACTCACTGTTCGACAGCTAACTAGTTTTTAAATATGAAAATTACGTAAGACCGAGGAAAACCTCATCCGACCACAAATGTAACACAAATAAGTAAAGAAATATCTTAATTCTATGCAAATTTAGACTTCGGAGAAAGCAAATTCAGTAGCCTCCTATCAACTCACACACCAGAGGGCAACGCCCGCACAAAAGTGTCCCAGAGAGCATTGTATGGGCAGGAAGGTAATGCAGACAGGCTGACATTTCGCTGTGTTCGAGATGATCACCAACAGCTGACGGACTGAGGGATGACTTTGAAGTAATTGTGGCCATCTAAACGTCGCCTTTGTCTAGGCCAGAACGTCTACACTCCCTCAACAACACATATGTAATAATTACATTATTATAATTTACAAGATCTGTAAATATAAACCAATGACCTGGGGTCATGGCATAGGAGGGTTCTACGTGACAAAGCAGAGCCTAGATTACGCTATGCGCTGTCTGCAGTAGCCTGATCTAGCTCAAAGCTTTGTCAACATTTTTATGTTATGATAACTTTGCACAACAACTTCCATGGGAAGCGTTGACCTGTTAACCTACGCCGGAAACTTGTAACTTCCGAGCCGGCAGACTACGTATGTGTTTTTATATGAATTGCTGAGATAGCTAATGTTCCGCTATCGACGCGATGCTTTAGAATGGCAGTTCCACGCCAACGATCAAACATATCGGTCGCTCCGACCGAGCTGCATCTCCTAGTGGAGTTACAGAATAAAGTTGTTATCTTGTCAACTTGCCTGTTTGAATCATCTCCTCTAGTCAAGGAAGAACCTCTCTACTAAGATATCCAAGGGAGATGAGAGGAACCAAAAATTACTTACGAATGACAGTCGTAAGGAAAGAACAAAAAAAGTCTATCGCCAAGCGATAAGACATTAGAAGTGGTGGCAGGTATAAACGAAGAACATAATTAACAAGACCCATATCAGCCGACCGCAAGGTCTACAAGAACTAACTTCCACCTTCAACATCAAACTAAACAGAGGTAACGGGATCTTCAATCAACGCAACAGTTTATGAAGACGCAACTATGTCCTTCATCGAGAGGACTACAAGCATTTTAACACTGACGTTTGAGCAACTGTTGTCACTTATCTTCGAGAATCTACACCGGACGAGGGCACATCGAACATCAACGGAAAGAAGAAAACACAAACACAGGGAACATCACCCGATCTAGCAAGGACGGAGGCTGTGACGTCATCAATCTTGGACTTCCCCGCGCATCGTGCACCGAGAGAAGGGGCCGTGACGTCATCACGACTTCCGACGCGAGGACGTGGACAGGAACTGAGACGTCATCCCATGTCAACAATCCTTCGCAATATAATCTGGAGCTAAGTACCATTTTTATCTATTCAGGTCTTTTTCCTCAGTGAAGTGTTGTTCATCAAGAGTCGATCGTCCAGTATTCTGGGGGTGAGTTGTTCGCCATATTAATCTTCCTTCATTACAGAACCAATCTTCAACTACGAGGTTCTCGCCCGCAGATTAATTTTTTTTCTTTTCTCGTTGTCATTAACCGTTTCCTTGCAGGAATTCTCCGTATAATATTTGATCATATTATCTGTATTTTTGTATCTTTTGGGGGATTTCCCATATATTATAACACACTTATACAGTACATTGCTTATGCGTTTACGTAGTGGTCGAGTGTACTCTTATAGATATTTTGATAGGATTGCAAGGAATAGAACGTGATAAGAAAAAAGTGAAAGCCGAAATGGCAACTACTCCGGCTGGCAACCCCAACGTGGTGACTCTCGTTAGCAGCGAGGTCACGATTGTCCCTTTTCAAGGTCGGGTCAATGGGTTTCCTGCCTCAAAATGTTGAGGCATGGATCTCATCTGTAGACGCTCATTTAAATGCAAAAAGCATCACAGACCCAGCAGTACAATTACAGGAGGCCAAGAGCTTCATTGACTTTGCGAGAGGGGACGCAAGTGCGTATCTAAGGGGGGTTTCTTTCCAAGAGGCGCTTACATGGGACGAGTTCAAAATTAGATTACGTGCCGTGTATGGGGGTGAAGAGGCTTTAGATGTAGTATTGGCATTGAGAAATATCCTTAACCAAGCCTCCATGACTCAGCTCAATGTTGTCGAGCGGGCGGCGCTAATTGCCGACCGGCTAAATGAATATCAGGATAGTTTAAGTAAGTAACTCCGGGTGGGTTGCGGGTGCTAAAATCAAAGTGAAAGATTTTATCGTTTGATCTACCTTACGTCTATCACTGCAATGTTGCCTGAAGCGTTAGTACGGTGTTTTGATAAAAAATTGCAGCCCGACAGTACGGAATTAGATGTGTATAAACAAATAAAAAAACACATGTCTAAATGTACCGACCTAGATCCTTCGCTCATTCAAGTTTTTGCAAAAAATGAGAACAAGCCACAACAAGTAAATGTGGTACTAATAATAATCAGGTTGCAGGGATGGTTTGTTATAACTGTAAACGACCAGGTCACATGATTTCAGACTGTCGGACGCGTTTTTGTTTCAATACACATAGTTCAACTCATTCATATAACCGTTGCTACTCGAGGAATCAACAGCAGAACGCTACAAACGCGCAACCAGTTGCCAGTGCAAATAAAAAGAAGGGTCCTCAGTACTATAAGAAGAAACAACCAAACGGAAATTCTGCACAACAGCAGAAACAAACAAATCGTGCTTCAGGTACCTCTGTTCCTGGGCCGTCTAGCCAGAACTCGCAAGGGCAAGCGAATTTTCAGGGTGTGATAAACAAAACAAATACCACGTAGTTCACTCCAAGGGGGGGAGAGGGCGATGTTGGGTCATCAATATCAACATCTTTTGTATCAAATAATCAGTTTAATCATTTATCAGATCATTGTGAGACAATTGATTTTCCTATGAAACACACGGCCGAATCAAAAAAATCTGTGCAGGTTCCCGTAGATTTGCAACAAATTCATGCAATTATTAGTCAAAACGAGTTGCGAACCAACCTTACATGCAGTAAATTTGGACCATAAGTCATTCACTTTGTTCTTTGATTCTGGTAGTCCACGTAATATAATGGATTTAAGGACTCATCATTTACTCTTTTCAAATTTCCCTATAGAAAAGTCCGGAATAAGGCTCTCAGGCATTGGGAATAATGAATTAAATGTTGTGGGCGTAACTCATGTACAGTACAAGGTCGGTAAGCGCACGTTTGCTGATACCTTTGTCGTTGTACAAAACATTAATATGTATCCCGCAGTAATTATCGGATACCCGTCTATGGGCACTCAAAAATATTATCTTAGCACCTGAAAAAACACGGCGTGTATATCAAAGGGAAATTCTATAGGTCTTCTAATACCCTAAAATCAGTTTTAGATAATAAAGAGACAGACAGAGTTGTCACTTACATTACGGAACCAATCACCTGTCTCATGAACCAAGAAATAATACAGGCAACCCAACAGAACTCTCGCTCACCCGTAATATCAGCTTGCACGCAAACTCTCGAGCCCTAACGTAACTTCAAATATATTAAGTGCGTGTAAAGAGAACCTTGCCAGGATCTGAAACATTAATCCTTTCCGAAACTCTGAAAACACACGGATTATCCGTCACACAAGCCGTTTATACAGTCGGCTCACAACAACAATGTAACATCGAAGTCTGTAATCATTTGAATACCACTTTAGTAATCCACAAAAATCAACATATCTTGGATGCCGAAGTTTATAAACATCGCATTCTTACCGTAGCTGAGATAAATCACGCTCAATCAGTCGCGGATGAACCCCTGTTGCAATCTATAAAGAACAAAATCAATAAGGACATTCAAGAAGAAGAAATTCAGCAGAAATTTTTGAATCTGTTAACTAAATATCATGATGTTTTTTCCACTACGGATGGAACCTTAGGAAAAAACGGATGTCATCGAGCATCAAATCAGGCTCAAGGACAAACAGAAAGTAATCTATGTACCTTCGTACCGACTTCCTATGAAATTTCAGAATGAGATAACAGAGGAAGTAGGTAAAATGTTAAAGGAAGGAGTCATTAGGAAATCAAACAGCCTTATATTTTCCGTTAATAGTAGTACCGAAAAAAGATCGAACTTGGCGGATATGCGTAGATTTTCGTCGTTTAAACGAAGAAACAATCCCTGGACAGATTCCCAGTACCATGTACCGATGATATCCTATCTTTACTAGGCCAGAATAATATTTCACAAGCCTAGACTTACTAAAAGGATTTCATCAGATTCCGATGGAACAAGAAAGTATCCCATACACTGCCTTCAGCACAGCCAGGGGACATTATGAATTTTTGCGTATGCCTTTTGGTTTACGTTGTGCTCCTATAACTTTTTACTCGTATGATAAACGTCGTGTTTGGAGACTTGTTGGGAGATATCCTACATGCCTACATGGATGACTTAGTAATCTTTTCCCAACACATTAGAAGAGCATTTACGTAAATTGGAGTTAGTGTTACAAAGATTAAGGCAGCATAATTTAAGGGTAAAGATAAGTAAGTGTGAATTTTTTAAAACAGAACTAGTCTATCTAGGTTTCACGGTTTCTAGTGAAGGTCTTAAAAGTCGTCCACGATAAGGTGTCGGCTATCCGTAACTTTCCGATACCTACTAACGTCAAGGGAATACAGCAATTTTTAGGATGCAGCGGTTACTATCGCCGCTTCATCCGCAACTACTCAATCATAGCCGCTCCCCTAACCGATCTTATAAAAAAAGGCGTAGATTTCGTATGGTCTGAAAGTCATCAACAGGCGTTCGATAAATTGAAAGATGAACTGTGTGTTCTCCTATCTTGAAATTTCCTGACTTCGGTAAGGAATTTTTCATAGCAACAGACGCCTCAGACCTAGGAGTAGGTGGGTATTGCTTCAACAATATGATAGACAGTTTTTCCCTATAGCTTTTTATTCACGTAAACTGAGACCTTCCGAAAGTAAATATGCAGTAATAGGCAAGGAAGGGCTCGCTATTGTTAATTCACTCGTGCACTTTAAATTCATAATATACGGTTATCCCGTCAAGGTTCTCACTGATCATAAGCCCCTAACCGACTTCTTTAAAGGCTTTTAGTCACAGCCCCAAGCGAACTCGGTGGCACATGATCATTCAGGACTTGGCGCGAGGATCGGGTATTTACCTGGGAAAGCAAATATCATTGCTGACGCATTATCACGCAACCCCTCTTCATCTTGTACCGAGCCATTAGCTGAATTAATAGATATCTCAACCTCCGCGCCCATTGTTAAAACTATATCTGAACAGGAAGATCTGGGCTGGAGTGCTGAACTATTACAGACGGAACAAAGAAAAGATCCGCAAATAGAAAAAAATCATCATTGCGTTAAACGGAAATCCGAAGGAAAAAGAAATACCTAAAGTATAAGCAGCAGAAATTATATCCTACAGGACAATATCCTGTGTAGATCCGTGACGAGGAAAACCCGCAACACACCGCAGTTGAATAACAACCAGGTGGTGGTGCCTATCTCACTCATACCCACTGTCTTAAAGTGGTTGCATGAAAATCCACTGCACGGACACCCGGGTTATACCTTGATGTCACAGAAAGCCAAATCCTTATTTTATTGGCATACGATGCTTACAGATATAAAAAAGCACATAGCAAATTGTCGCACTTGTCAAGAATACAAAGGGCACACGAAGACACCTGTCAGCCTAGGGGCTACCCGTGCCAAATCAACCCTTTGAAAGAGTACATTTAGATTTATTAACAGGATTTTAACGATCAGACAGAGGAAATAAGCACCTCCTAGTAATTATAGACGCTTTGATTCGATATACAGAACTTATAGCGCTTAAAACAAAAACCGGCGGTCGAGTGCGCTAGGAAGTTTTACGAGTGCTACACATATGGTACCAAGGGTTCAGGCAGTGCTTTGACGACACCTCATGAACAACTTACACAAATAGGTTTAAGTTATCGAAGTGGGTATTTGCTCCCGCAGGTGAAAATAACAATGCGTTATTTGCACCCGAGATTTAAGATACGAGTTAGGTAGCTGATGTCTGATGCTAGTAGCTAGAAGTTCTTTGATCATATTTTTTTTACTTCTCTTTCAGTTTGTTACATGCTTAACCAGTTCACCTCTTAAAGATGCTGTTTGATATCGAAGGGAATAGTTATCAGTTATTTGCACTCGATATTAAGATAAAAGTCAGATAGCTTCATGCTTAACCAGTTCGCCTCTTTAAGATAGCTACTTCCAAATCTCAGATCGTCAGTTTTCAGCTAACTTTCGAAGAGGATTGATATCATGGCTGGACTAAAAGAGACCGACTGCTCTGACATCTTTAAGGAAGTTTTCCCCGTCACCACCTTTAGTTCTTTTGCAGAATTTGAGCAACAATTCAGTGACTTCAAAAAAAAGAGTGGGAGCGTCTGTCTATCGACTAAAAACATCATGCAGCGTTGAGGCAGAAAACAAATCAAAAGAAGTTCCTTTACAATCATTGGGCTGGTAAATCTTAACTTTATAATAATAAATAACTTTTGTGACTTATGTGTGTGTTCATTATGGTAAACCAAGAAAGAAAGGAACTGATCAGAGAATAAAACAAAGATATCTGCCGTGTGGATGTGGATGCTGATCTCTGCTGTCAGTATCTTCCTCGAAGAATGGCCTAAAAATCACCAGATCTAATTTGGCTCATAATCATGAAGTGGCCCCAGACTTCCAGCAGCACTATAGCCAACATAGAAGACTTACAGCTAAGGAAAAGAGGGAACTGGATGAAGCAATTCAAATGTTAACAGGAAACAAACAGCTAAAATCTTTAGTGTCCACTAAATATACAGAGATCGTTACCCTACAAGATGTGAGAAATATGAAGAAAAAGGTAAAGGCTCTTGGTGATCATTCCGAAATTGAGGTAATTTTTTTTTTTTTTTTATAGAGGAGATGGAAGGACATGGAAAAGTAAACATTTCAGTCGACGAGCACAGTGTCATTGAAATGATTTCTTTTGCCATGTAGGCTACAGATCTCCGAGTGCAAATACTATTGCGTTATTTTCACCCCCGGGTGCAAATACCATTACGTTATTTTCAACTCCGGGTGCAAATCCCCACGGCCTTAAGTTACTGGGACAGGGAAAATCAGGAAGGATGCGGGCTGGGGTTGGTGACTCAAAGTCTGTGGAAATAGCATGTGAAGAAAAAATATGGCTAGTAATCCACCGCATTTATTTATTTATTTATTTGTTGGTCAACAACGTCAGATTTTCCTGATAAGATAAACTCAAAGCGTATCTTAGTAATAATTACTTTTGAGCTGCATCAACGATTCGAAATCTTGTTTGAACTCATACTAAAACATTCGCATTTAACCTGGCATCAGCGTGTTCAGACAGTGTAGAAGTATACCTTCCGTCCTCAGCACAGCAAGACTTCATACATCCTCTTTAGAAAGGGGAAGTTGTGACAGAACTGGGATGATTGATTGATTGATTGTGAGTTATCTGGCGTCACAACTACCACGGTCACCGACGCCGAGAACTGGGATGCCTCTTTTGTAGGAAAGCCAATAGACAAGCAGTGTCGGCTCTCTCACAGACCTTCAGTCAGACCATATTAGCATATTCATCCTTCCCAACCATTCCTATGCTGGTGATTAATCTATAACTGGCCTACAGACCACAGAAAAAAGTATTTCGTGTCACTAAACTACGTTAAAATATTAATAAAGAACGCATATTAGGAGACTCCACTTCACACTGATCCCATGAAAATACAAGTATATGAAACTAAAAGTCACTGTAGAAAATAAATTGCCCTCATTTTCTTCTGCTGAACCAGAGGTATGTTTTTACTATGTGAAAGAGTACAAGTTGGAAGATGGGGCTTCAGATTTACTTCATAAAAGTTTTGAGAAATTGTTGGTACCAACATCTATAATTAGCAGCAAGTTTCCCTAAGTCGAATTCAATTATTACCACATGATAAAAGAATCCTGGCAATTTTTGCAGTAAAAGGGCCTTGTAAGATATTTAGTTCCATTTTAAAAACTTCCATCTTAGGAAACTAGTAGTTTATGCCTTCCTGTAAACAAATACACAGGCCTTCACTGGGAGTAAATAACATATGGAATTGTTTTTTAAAAAAATAAGAATCAAAAGTATTTGCCTTGAAACAAGTCTACTAAATAAAAAAAAATAAAATCTAAACCTGGGTGTTTATCAGAGAGAGAGAGAGAGAGTATAAATGTTTTGCATACAGACACAGATGCAAGACACACAAATACTATATATATATTGCATATACACGAAAATTTTATGAATACATACGAGGGGAAAAAGAGAGAGACAACGAGAGATTGCAAAAACTTACTAGTAAAAGTGTTCAATATATCTTTTAACGAAAATAGAAAAAGAAGAAAATGGACATTTTTCTAAAACCGTTTTGCGTCTCCTCTCTCTCTCTCTCTCTCTCTCTCTCTCTCTCTCTCTCTCTCTCTCTCTCTCTCTCTCTCTGTGCGAATTTATGCTATTGTTAAGATAAAACAATAAGCGTTTTAGAAAACATTTCAGTTTATGAACATAATGTTAGCAGTCAGTGTTCATAATTATATGGTGGTAATCAATGTGATTATATGTATAACAAAGTCATCTTTAAAATCACACGTCAACAACTTTACCACAATTCATACCGGTTGGCCATTTAATATTCAGGTCGAGGTTCTTAAAAGCCTAGTGGTGGGGACGGTAGGGATGGGTGCTGGGAGGTGATGAGAAAAAAGAAAGAAAGAAAAAAAAAGGCGGTGACCAAAAAGACCAAGCGGAGGATGAGGGTCGCGTATAGACACCCACACACACACACACACACACACACGTATTTTGGTCAGCCGGTAATTTCTCATGCTCGTCTCCCCATCCCCATGATCCCCACTTCCCCTCCCCCGTATTCATCCCCGAACCTCCCCTACCTATTGGAAACAAGGATGGTGGAGGGAGCGAGTGAGGGTGAGGGGTGGGTCAGGAAGTGGGAGGGGGCGGCGACTAGCACATGTGTGACCATTGGTGTGAGGTCAGTAACGGATCTGGTCACGGAAATAAAAACGGGAAATTACAACCCACGGTCAGTGGTGATGAACCCAACTATATGTAATATGGTTCTGAAATATGTCTTTACAGTTGGTGATGAATTTGACGCTGCGAATAAGAAATAATGGAATAAATACGCAGGTTGGCGACGCACCGTTAGCAAAGATTCTATAATTAAAATAATAGGCATTATAACAACATGCAGGTCACATAGAGAGTATTTATAGAGCTCTCGTGTCTTATCTTTTTGAACCGGAAGAGATAGCTCGAACAGAATGGGTGTCACACGCACTGCCACAGTTTGAAGCGTCGGATTTGTACTCTAGAAATCTCTTTCGTCACAAATATTTCCAAAATTCCAGTTTAAAAAATGGAGTCATTCTCTTGTAGGTCACCTACCGACAGTAATAATACGTCCAAGCAAGCACGATACTGCTTGTCTAGCAAAAAGTGCTGGTATTCAAAATCTTCGTAGGGGAACGAATGAAATCCTCAAGACAATGGCTGAAAATGTCAATTTTGGGAAGCGCATATTACCACCATAATTTTGCAAAGTGAACATCAACAATAGGTTGCTGAGTGGCTCTCAATGGTGATTGAAACTGCGGCTATACTATGTTAATTCATATCTTACCTTTCGTCATTATGCAGAGCAAATAACACCGAATACATAAAAATAACAATTCTCATCATACAATAAACTCAGGTTAAGGTGAATATAACAATTTAAAAAGACAATGAGGTTTTTCCCCTTTGCACAGCACAGAATATTACTTGGGCGAAGAGAAAAGGTCTGCAAACATCCGGTAAACAATGCACACAACCTTTCATAAAGACTTTTCTGTGAAGAGTTTCTTCAACAATGTCACTTCCGGCTTTTAGCATCTAGCTCTTCTACTTAGGAAATTCTTTCACCCTCACATTTAAACAGGGGATAACAGCGAGACATATCGAAAGTGGGATTTTATCTCTCATTCTTTCAATTGTTCTTTCGTGGAAGACTGGATTTCTCGGCAAAATCTCTAGCAATTGTCTATTCTTAAACTTTACAAACAAGGAAATTAAAAAGGCATCACATACCTGTCTTACAAAAATATCATCCCATTAATTGTAAAAGAAAAATTATTTTTGTTCGAAATCTTTATTGAGCAAGCATTCTCAGCAATGAAAATTTAATAAAAACAATAATGACAAAAAAGAAAAAAAGTGCAGCTAAAGCAAGAAGCAAGAACAATAAAAATGGTAATAATGAAACTAAAGAAATGCTGTCCATTTCTAAAAAAAATTTTCTTTACCATTAACCATACGTGAACGGCTATATTCAGAGACTTAGGATGAAAACACGAAACTAGTTAAGCGAATATCATTTAAATGACCTCTGAAAGCAAGATGACGATAATCATCGTAGATTAGCGCGCTGAAAGACTGCAACAAATGATAGTTCTGTGTATTTCTCCATCCTCTCCACGCCATCACGTCCGACACTGTGACTGGAGATTTCAATGCATATAAAGTGATCTACATGGTGATTGCCTTAAGTACCAGCACTCTAAGGATAGATTAGATGATAGAAAACTAATGATTGGGCGCACAAGTGTGCAAAAGAAAGAGAAAGAAATCTAATATGAAACTGTACCGCAAAGTTGTTAGCCTCTTTTTGACATAAGGAACGGCTGATTTTCGATTGCACTCATTACGAAGTCCTTATATGCACATATATACAATGAACAAAAATACACACACTTACAAACAAACACACAAACAACATGAGCCTCAGCAACCGCCTTCTGGAGTTACCTTTACTAAGGGTAAAAGGTGTGTGTTGAAATATGCATATATATATATATATATATATATATCTATATATATATAGATATATATATATATATATATCTATATATATATATATATATATATATATACATATATATATTATATATATATTATATATATATATATACATATATTATACACATATATTTACATTACATATACGTATATATAATTTTATATATACATATACATATCTCCTAATTCAGGGTTATAATATTGGTCCAGCTAACTGAAACAGTCATCCAGAAATGAAGGCACTGTTTGATCATTTAAATATCCTCTTGTATGACGGTGTTGTATCAATGGATGACGTGGAATTCTATTTCACACTGAATAATATATATATATATATATATATATATATATATATATATATATATATATATATGAGAGAGATAGAGAGAGAGAGAGCGAGAGAGAGAGAGAGAGAGAGAGAGAGAGAGAGAGAGAGAGAGAACTTAGTGCTTTTGAAAAATTTTGACAAAGATAAGCTAGATCACAGTATGAATGCTAATCATTGGCCATATCAGCCGCTCTTTAATTTACAAATGTAACATATGGAAAGCCTCGCGGTACAACGGGGTAATCGGCCGACATGAAGAAAGAATGGATGAATTACTGAGGGCGCGGCGGCATCCGACACGGATGAGGCGATCTCCAGTGCGCCAAGAGCGAATCGAAAGAAACTTTGCAAAGAAACAAACGAGAGAAGGGGAGGATATACATCTTACTAATTGGAAGGCAAAGGGAAGAAAAAGGCTGCAAAACGCAGCAACAGATGACAGATCCAACAGGATGAAGGCTCATTCTAAGGACGAGGGAAAAAAGGCCATGATAATCCAGGATAATAAAGGATTGGAATGAAAAAGAGGAGCAGAAAAACGTATAATAATGCTCGTAAAGAGCAGCCACCCAAGACAATTCCCCATATCTATCAAAATATGCATTCATCTTCGTGCAGACCTAACGGTGCTATTTCCGGATCAGACTCATTAAGCGCCGAAATCCTCATCACTTATTCTTTCACCGTATTCCTCATTTACTACATAGTAATAAAAAGTTACTTATTTCTGTCTAAAGACAGTCGTTAAGAACCACTATTGCCCCTCTCATACCTCTTGACCGGTGCTTTCTTTTCATGCAAACCATCTATCTTCTGAGAGGGTTCTAGACCAAGAGGGATCAAGGGAAGTGAAGATGATTAACAGACACAGATCTTAAACGTTCGTTACCTCTGCTCGTCGTAGCGGTTCCCACAACCGATGACTCCAAGTTATCTTGGCCGGTATAGATAATCACAAAGATGAAGCGTATACCAGAAACATTCTGGATGCGAGGGCTGTAATTATCGCGGCAAAACTAAGAGGACTTCTAATGGATCTCCGAAACTAATGTGTATATACGAAAAGAATGTTGCAGTAAATGAAAAGATTTAGTATAAATGTGCTTTATTATGTGTCAGTCATTTCGTCATTAAGGAAACTTTTTAAAAAGTTCGTCATCAGAACAAGACAAAGGAAATAAGACTGCGCCTCGTTCTGGAAGAAACTGAATTAGATATATTCCCAAACAAAGTGATAGTTCAGGAAAATAAATTATTATCAGATCTAAACGAATCTCTATTGAAAAATTTTATTATACATCTAACGAGGTTTCCATTAGCAGAACCACAAGAAGTGCCATATTTTAATACAAATAGATAAAGAAGTTTCCAGAAAGATGGCTATATGACTAAAAGGCCATCAGTGCATTCGCCTGCATCCAAACTGTTCCTGGTCTCCTCCCACAGACTTGTGGTGTCGATGACCGCTGGTGATGTCACGTCAGTTTATTCCGTAAATTAATTAATCAGTTAATCATAATCTGCTCCCACTAGCCAAAAAATGCAGTTCATGACAAAACTGTTTATTGCAGCTATCCCTAACGGTCGAGCAAAAAGATCAAACTTGGGAAAATCTTCTAGAATATTGCAGAAACATTAGAGTTAAACAGACTGTGTGCGAGCGTGTGTAGGCTTGTATGTTTTATGTGTAACCATTATACGTACATAAAGAAAAGATTAATGAAAGCAACAGTTACGAGTATTGTCCTAACTGCCTCGCTTCTCAAGAATAAAATTGTGTTCGAACGAACTCATTTCCTTTTCTTTTTACAGATTTCGTTATGAAGAACCGCTCGCGTTTCACTCCGAATGAACGCAGTTACCGCTGAACCGGAATGCTGTTAGCGGTGGCAAGTGTAGTGGTCAGACACACGATCCTCAGTGATCATTATGCAGTTAACAAACAGCGGCTGACTGACTCTTCTCAGGGAGTCATTTGCACACTCCATTAGGATCGGCATCGCTGGCTAATATGCAAAGAGCTACCTTTCTTGTGAGGTGGTAACCATCCACTCTGGTTATTACGTCATTTTTACGACAATCTTCCAACGGTTCGGTTTTTGCGGACTGTCACTTGCCTGTCTTGATTAGAAACCAATACACGCACACACACACATATACAGTGAAGTGTTATTACTCTTAACAAAATTCACCAGATGCACTTGACAGAAATTCATATACAAATATTTTATTAACACATGCAAGTAAGCAATGCATAGAAGCAGTTGTACAATGTTATCCCGAGTTGTAGAATCAAGACCTGCCGAAACAAAGGTTGAAATTAAAGAGACGGAAACGAGCTATCAAATGCCAGCACCGTTAAGAAAATTGAGGAATTGAAGGCACATGACAGCATCTACAGATTCTAGCGCAGATCTTTCGCGGGAGAGAATACCAAATGCTGTTGGTTTTGTAGTTACCGTGACCGAACGTGAGGTCATGACCATTGGGCCTGGAGTCTCATTCCATAAATGAAAGCTTAGGGGAAAGGTAACAACTTCCGGAACACCTCACCTCCCACTCACACTAACCCTTACACCAGAACAAGAGGATAGCTTGTGACAACAGGCAACAGCCTTACGGTTTGCTACGGGCTGTGAAAGGTCGCTGAGTCCCGAAAAATAAAGACTCGGTACTTCAAATAAACAGTTCATCAAGTACATGGATTCTTATGACATCAACCATTATAATTATTACCGGAAGTAAATACAGAATGTTTTTTTACGTTATGCAAGTGAAATGGTGACATAGCTTAACCAAATTACATTTAGTCTCTCTCTCTCTCTCTCTCTCTCTCTCTCTCTCCTCTCATATCCCCCCGCACATATAGCACACACTCGTCGTTTGAAGCATAACCGACCTCCCTAAATTCTACCCGTGAAAACAATCAAGTAGAACGCCAAAAGCCATAATAGTCGGAGACAACTGCCTAACAGAATGATAAATACCTGAAGAAAGAAAAACTTGGAGAAAATTCTAGTCGTCACATATCTTACTGATATTTAAAAAGACATAAAAGTAAGTGAGTGAGAAAAATCCGTTAGACGAATATAAATCTTTGGAATATTACTGCATTGACTAATGACGACTCATACCTTTAGGTAATAACTACTTCCATCAGCAATTTAAAACTGAATAATGACAAGCCCCACTACACCGAGATAATGACGGCCGACATCATTAAGACCTCTTGATGCGTACGGAGACAGTTACTGGAATTCATGATTGAGGCTGCATAAGAATTCCAGCCTCGAGGAAATGTTGTCTTCATTTCTATTCGACCTGTATGGTGTAATTTAAACATGATGAGCAGGTTTCCATACCCACTGAAGAGCAGTGTCCATGTAAAGGCTATTTTAATGAGGATTTTAACTCTTGAGAGAGAGAGAGAGAGAGAGAGAGAGAGAGAGAGAGAGAGAGAGAGAGAGAGAGTAACCAATGATGAATAAATCTTAACATTAATATCAGTGTCGATTTCACATCATATAACGTGCTACCAAAATTCCAAGAGAAAAATAACAGCCAAAATTATTCAACAGCAACAAGGAACTATAAATTCCCGACAGTCAGAAATCAAAAGCTGTCAGAAGCTACTTGTTCCGCCAGTAGTGCTGAAGCAACTGTCCATGGGCAACGTTCTCAAATTGCATGAAATACTTATATTACTCTTCATTTTCATGGTTAGGATTTTGTAATAATGAATATAAAGCTCATTGTCCGCAGACTATCATTGTTACGCAAAACACAAAATTATGAGTGCATATAGTGTTTTATATGGTAAGGTAACGAAAGTACAATGAAGTCTCCTAGGAGTTGTCAGTTGAAAATGTGAAACTTATGAGAAAAATCACATCCTTTCATCATGAGAAAACAACTGCTTTAATAGCAACTCGGGCATGAAATTTTATAAACGTCAAATTTTTAGGTGACGATAACCCATACAATCTTTGAAAGTTAGCAGTTTTATAAGCATGTTTTTTCCTTGTAAATATAAAAAAGTTCATAGAAACCTATCCTCAGTGGTGCTAACCAATTCTGCTCATTCACCTTCGCACAGTGGGTCTTACAACCCCACGCTTTGCAAAATATGTTATACAGCTGGAAGGCTACAATTAAGAACCAACATCCAGCCCGTCTACAACAGGAATTGCTGTTAGCTCATAACAGCAAATATCAAGTATATTCATGCTGCTAAAAGTAATGGCGAAATTCTAAATAGTTTTGTCAGTACTGACTCTAATCCGTGACAATAAGCCGCACATAAACATGAAAAACTGCCCTGGGAGTGAACACGCCATGAGGTCACTGACACAAAAAAAAAGAAGCTAGAAATAGCCGGTGGCTTCAACTTTCTAACTCGAAAAGACAGGTCCTATTTATATATATATATATATATATATATATATCTATATATATTATATATAATATATATAACTATAATATAGTAAATATATATATATATATATATATATGTATAATATATGAAATGAAAAAGAAGAAAGACTAGGAGAGATATTTTTTTAATTGATGAAAACACTTATTATTTAGAAAATGATCTCTGTTTTCCTTTCTGTATGAGTCTTCCACTTATATGATTCCTTCCCACATGAGTTCGACCCTGGCACTGAAACGCTCTTCAGAATCCCAGATTAAAACGGCAGTCGAATCGTAATCGTGTGAATGTCGGAATCAAAACAATACGAATACGCCCAAAGCATTCAGGTACTGCCCTTGAACCTGTAGATATGATCTTGAACCTGGGAAAGAAACTATTCTTTTGTATGAGGAGTCTGTTAGATTAAGCTGACATGTTCTTGTGATTATTCGTTCATTAAAGAGTTAGAGGATGAGAATTAATCGTAATCGTAATTTTACTGAAAATCCGAGGGTATTCACTCAAGTTGGATTTACATTTTGCATAATGATGAACAAACAAGCCACTATAGCAGAAGCAACGACAGCCACAAAAGCAATGAAGATACTAAACCTTGTTTCGACAGGCAAAAGGTGAACATGGTAGTGATTGCCGTCTTCTTTTGTGAAGCAACCTCTCATTAAGGAGAACTGTTTATTGGTGAATATATATATATATATATATATATATATATATATATATATATCATATATATATATAAAGGTATAAGCCACGAAGGAAAGATAATCACTGGAGTAGCTGCAAGATCTTTACTCTGCTAAGTAAAGGACGTTGAGTCGAAAGATCTTGCAGCTACTTCAGTGTTTATCTTTCCTTCGTGGCTTATATCTTTATTTATGCATTTATCACGTTCCAAACTTTCGAGATTCAGTTATACATACACACACACACACATATATATATATATATAATATATATATATATATATATATATATATATATTATATACATATATATATATATATATATATATATAATAAATCCAACACAAATCATTCAAATTAGGTAATAATCCTATATAGTCAAAGCATTAATAGTCTATGTCCACTTGTGAATCCTCATGAGAATAGTTCGACGGGGAATTGATGATGTTATGTTGATATAGAGAAAAAAAATAAAAAAGGATTCACAAAGCCTGTGGTAATAAAGGCATTGCATGCAACCTTTGCAATTCATCCTTGAACTCGGTGCTGAAATCATTCTTTTCGGTTCATGACGACGGGAAGCACCACAGAGATGGGAAATTTAGCATTTAATTTTGTTGGTGCACATGAGTATATACGTTTGGAATATAATGAGGACCTAAGTTTTGTCGCAGGAGAGATATCAAGATTAATACAAAATGTAAACATTTTGGATTTAGTTTGTTACCGAATAACTAAGAATAAGAAAGAACATTTTCATAGCCGTCATATTGCTGATGGATTAGTGGAAAATAGAATACCTCAATCACAATTCTGGTTTAAAGGAAAAAAGACATATGAAAGTACGAGGGAACATGGGCTCCATGGCATTACACAAGGTTATGGAGTATGGCGATCAAGGCCAACATTACAGACAAAGCCTTAACTAGCCCCCTCTTGATTTAGCCCCTTTGACAAAGACCCATCTTCCCTACCTCCCTCCCGCGTGTATCGCACACACGCCAATAACTAAACAATAAAAAGGCTTTCGTTAACACAATCTGTTATCTATATATTCATATATTTCATCTTCATTCTGTCCTTTCCGGTCCTGTCATTTGCTCAGGCTTTTATTTCCGTTTTCTTATGGCTTTCCCCAGTTGTTTTAAATGAATAACCTCATTATTCTGCTGCACGGTCACTCGGCGATTTTCCTCTTGCGACAAAGCAAACCTCTCCAGCTCGATCGAGTGTCATCATTCACCTGCCCTCAAAGTTCTTGCTTTTACAGACTTATTATGAACGTGTAGCTCTTTGCTGGACTGTGTATCTACATGTGCGTCTGTCTATACGTCTGGCTTTCTTCCTGGTTGCAAGTAATGAGCTTTACTGCACGAGGGATGGTAAGGAAGGTTGTGGGGGAGTGAGTTCCCCAGCGTGAGAAGGTGTGGTGAAAATAACGCTGACCTTCAAGCGGAAACTTAACTGTTGTCCAGTGAATATCCAGCGAATATTCAATTTTCATGGAAAAGGGAAATGGGAAAGACCGCAAGTAGAAAAGTCATCAGAGTTTTTAGGTAAGTGGTCATGTGACGAATCAGCCGATCTCGTTCGCAATTGTGAATATTTAGGAAAATTATAGTTTTTCCAAGATTATTATGTACTCGGTATATTTCATTTAATTCTAAAAATCATATAAATAAATATAAATATATAGACATGCACACACACACACACACACACACACACATATATGTGTGTGTGTGTATGCATGTCTATTATATTTATATTTATACATAAACACTTATATTTATATGATTTATTTATATATATATTAATATATATATTCTATATATATATCTATATATATATATATATATATAATAATATATATAATCTATATATTCCTTTATCATTTGACCCAAAACGATGCTCGGCCAAATACCTTCGAGCATTTAACACAAAGTTTAAAATATACGAAAGTACTTGGCATTCTGTCGTATCCTTTTAAATATTTCCTGCGGTTTTTGGTGATAATTAAATTACACGAACATATGTGATTATCAAGATATATATATATATATATATATATATATATATATATATATATATATATATTATATATATATATATTGTTGAAGAAATTTCTTTGCTAGATAAAAAGTACAGAGTCGCTGAGGAAGAGCGCTACTTCAAAAGTCAGGAGGATACACAGAAAAGGTAGGATACAGTGTTAGGAGCAATGAATCACATCAAACAGGCAATATTACGGGCAGTATTGGACCCCGTTTTTTTTGCTCTAAAACCTACAACGAAATAAACCACAGACGAAAACCAATCAACTTCATAAGTTTCGCACTACCACTTCATCACGAACGAGTCGGCTTTTAAGTGGCAACAAATATACTCTTATTATTTCATTTAAATTTGCTGTTGTAAATGAACTTTTATAAATGTACAACAAACTGCTACTGTTATCAAAAATTCGATTCGTATTTTGCAAGTTCACCGTTGAATCTGATGCAAGGAAATAATGGAACAGTTCTGCCTTTAAGTTTGTGGGAACATCGCTTAATTGCTGAGAACTGGCTACTGAACAGTAAAGCCATGGAAACTAGCTGTGTGTACATTAGTAGAGGAGAGAGAGAGAGAGAGAGAGAGAGAGAGAGAGAGAGAGAGAGAGAGAATTTCAGTGATGGGAGAGTGGGCATCACTTGAGAATGAGTAGTACGTGGGCGACTGTCGGCTACTTTTAAATAGTTCAACTTCTGTGACGACGAGACGAAACGTGAGGGGGTTCCTTATTAATCCGTGTATCTAGGCCACACTTACCTCGAAGAAGCTTTAGGCAACGTGATGTTTATCAGGCAATAACATTGTTATTTAAACAGACGACTCTGAATAGCGGACGCGCAATGATTCTTTAACCGTATCTTAAATATGATACGTATCAAGTTATCACAATATCAATTCAGATTCCCTGCACGGACAACTGTTTGCCAAGCCAGAAATACTGCTCAGGTTACTATCCGGGGATTTGTATCTTGGGGCCCTTGTCCAACCCCACCCCCACCCCACCAATCATCGCAAGGAGATCAGGCCATGTCCAGTGAAACCAAAATGAATCGGAAGAAAATGCAAGAGGGAACCTCAATATATTCATTCGGCATCAGTTATTTGGGGAAATCCGTTATGTCTGGCTTGACTCTGACTTAAAGGAACTCCTAGACTATATATATATATATATATATATATATATATATATATATATATATATATATAGATATATATATAAAATTATAGAAGTAACTCGATCACGAAGTATATAAAACGTGATGCTATGTATAAATAAAGGTTTTTTTTGCCACGAAGGAAAAAATGAAAAAGCGAGATAGCCAAGTACTTTCGGTCCTGTTCGGACCGAAAGTACTTGGCTATCTCGCTTTTTAATTTTTTCCTTCGGGGCAAAAAAACCTTTATATATATATATATATATATATATATATATTATCTGTGTGTGTGTGTGTGTAAACATTGGGATTGAACCCCGGTTTTTCGACCGAGAGTCCAAGGCATTAACAACCCGGACTCTCACTCGAAAGACCAGGGCTCGGTACCGAAGTCAGTCAGAAGTTTATTTCGGTGTAAAGATGCTTCCATGCGTATATTTTCATATATATAAATAATATATATAATTTAATTTTTTTATGAAAATTTAATTTCTGGTATAGCTTCGTTTGACCTTAATGTATCTTACGTTCAACGATGTCGTCATCAGACTTCCAGTCTCAAAGATGACGTCTACTACCTGTATGATGCAACACTCTCTTCCTTTTGAATCTTTTATTTTTATTTTCTCAAGGGATGAATATGCACATTTTCCCACACTTCGAAATGATAATTATGATGTTAATGACATCTGCAATTTATTCATAGTACAGATACTTTGCGCATACACACACACACACACACACACACACACACACCACAGACACACACACACATATATATATATATATATATATATATATATATATATATATATATATATGTGTGTGTGTGTGTGTGTGTGTGTGTGTATGCGCAAAGTATCTGTACTATGAATAAATTGCAGATGTCATTAACATCATAATTATCATTTCGAAGTGTGGGAAAATGTGCATATTCATCCCTTGAGAAAATAAAAATAAAAGATTCAAAAGGAAGAGAGTGTTGCATCATACAGGTAGTAGACGTCATCTTTGAGACTGGAAGTCTGATGACGACATCGTTGGACGTAAGATACATAAAGGTCAAACGAAGCTATACCAGAAATTGAATTTTCATAAAAGAAATTAAATGACAATGAAAAGTCAGTGTCATGAACAGGTCTAGTACATATATCCAAAACTAGAAAAAAATGATAAGAAAAATATATTTGAGTCTTATTTCTTATTTTTTGTTTATAACAAAAACAGCTTCAAATAGTAAAGGATTATGTCTCGACACTAAAAATTAGTGTACGAAAATAAAACAGAGAGAGAGAGAGAGAGAGAGAGAGAGAGAGAGAGAGAGAGAGAGAGAGAGACTTACGTAAACCCTGTAGTGAGTGAGAGGTAGAGGTAGAGACCTACATAAACTCAATATTGAGAGAGGGGGGGGGGAGAGGAAGAGAGAGAGAGAGAGAAGAGAGAGAGAGAGAGAGAGAGAGAGAGAGAAGAAGGAGCGACTAGCAGTTGTGCAGGAGTGGCCACAGGTAGGCAGATAACCCACATAGGTGTGGAGGAAGAGGAACAAGTATTGCATCAACACCACCTACAGGAGTACCGCCACATACCTGGTGCTAAGACAGTTACTTCAACAGACAACGTGAGAGAAAGTGGCTTAACATAATTTTTTTTATCATAAAAAATGAGTATCATATAACTTACTAATAATATTAATATCTTCAAAGGATTCTCCTAAATTTACAGGCATAGGATGTAATATACGGCTATATGTTCAAGAAATAATGAATCTCGTATTTGTGAAGATAATGAATTTTCCTTTCAAGCTATTATAATTTTAAAGTTGAAAACTCTCTCTCTCTGTCTCTCTCTCTCACACACACACACACACACTACACACACACACATATATATATATATATATATATATATATATATATATTATATATATATATTTATATATGTGTGTGTGCGTGTGTGTGTGTGTGAGTGAGTGTGAGTGTGTGCGTATACATATAGATTTAAGAATATTTTTTGTATAAAATTCGAAAATTAATATGCAATATATTTAACTGTTTTCATATTTGACTTGCTATATCGTAGCCTTTAATAAAGCTTGGAAATAATACTTACATCTATAGTATAAATATGACATAAAAATAAAAAGCTTTTCCAATACGGTTAAACAGTCACTCAAAAGAGGAAGTCTGTTGAGAAAACAGATCCGGCGTCATAAAACTCATGAGCAAAGAGATCCTGACTGAGGGAGGATGTATGTAGTAGGCGAGGCCTGACCCAGAAGGAAAAAGCGGGAGGCTGTGCAAGGTGAGCCCTTGGCTGAGTCACACCGGAACTAGGATGGGCGACAAAACAAATGAGCTTCGTTTACCGGGCCCTCTCTCTCTCTCTCTCTCTCTCTCTCTCTGTATTAACCGACATTCAGCAATGAAAACGGGACAACATTTCCATAAAACATCATTTAAAAGATGGGAGTGCTTGCCAGGATAGGTAAAAAGTCCTTTCTCTCCCGCTCTCTCTAGATTCAGCGGTGAAAACAGGACATCAGTCTCATTATGTATCCTTTACGCAATGGCAAGACTGTATGGACTGGATAGACAAAAAGTCTCGTATTTTTCTCATTTTGCCTACATGTCATGGAATGATGACAACAAAGCATATTTTCACAGTGAATCATTCAACTAATATCACGGTAATCACAACAAGCAAATAGCCTTGCAACTCTCTCTCTCTCTCTCTCTCTCTCTCTCTCTCTCTCCTCTCTCTCTCTCCTTATATTCAAAGGAGGCAAAGCATTTCCTCTCTCGGAAGAGATGTAGTTCCGTGAATGCCTCAAGGTTATTCATACAAGTTTAATACATGAACAACAAAATGGCTGGTAACGTTAAAGGTACGTGCAAAGTAAGTGGGGCAATTTTATACACGCTGTCGTGATAACGAGGGTAGCCGCATTTTGATGTGTCGTCGACAAAAAAACAGAGATAACTATGACAGCATCGCGTGTCTTTCTCGGTTGTCCTTTACGTGTTTGTCTCCTATCGAGGACTTTCACTTCGCGGAGCGGGCCGGGTTTGCATTTCACTGGGGCAACATGCTTCTACTTCCAGCAGTTGTGTAGTAAAAGAGTAAATATATGCGTCATATCAGCCTCTAGTCAGTGACAAATATTTCTCATTTGACAACTTTTTTTTTTTTTACCAACCATGGTGGAAAAGGGCATGGGAGATGCAACGTTATAAAAACAATGTTTGAAAACCAGGTTAACACCTTCCCTTCTGTAGCTATTCCTCTTAGAGGAATGATGCTTAGTTATATATATATATATATATTATATATATAATATATATATATATATATATATAATATATATATATATTATATATATACCTGACTAGGAATTATAATGAATAAGCAAAGTACGATTCACCAACCTGCCTTTCAAAAGCTGGCAAATTCACAAATGTAATGGAAGCATTAATATATTAGCATATTTTTTAAAATTGAAAAGGAGTTTGTGTCTTTTTGCGGGTGGTAAGTGATAATCTATATTTTCATACGAAAGACAACATCAATTTTCTATGCTTTCGTGTAGTTCTGAAGTTATTTGTTAAGGTTAATACTGATTAAATCAGTCAATTGCAAGCTACCTCCCAAATGACTCATTAGCTACTGATTTCCCAAAATAATAGTTAGTTTACAGAATAGAACGACTAAGCAGTCAAGTACTTGACTTCATACAAATATTTTAAAGCTTAAAATATCAATAGATATCGATTGGAGAAACGTTAGCGCACAAAAAATTTCGAAAAATGAGAATATTTTTTCTGAAGAAGTAAAATGCATATAGGTAACAATTTCTTTGAGAGAGAGAGAGAGAGAGAGAGAGAGAGAGAGAGAGAGAGAGAGAGAGAGAGAGAGAGAGAGAGAGGTGGACTATGGTCCAGATTTGGCAAGCTTTTAAGCCTAGTGTAGCGATTAGCAAATGTCTGAGAGAAATGTCGTGTCTCAAGCACTGGCATAACGCAAGGCATACGGAGACACTATATTTCTGCTGGAATAAGAACAGATGTCCTTTTTGTTCTTTCATTCATGCATCACGAAAATCTTTTAAATAATGGTAATTCGTCTTCAAATGTACATTTTTTCATACGTATTATCTTACATTACTGACACGAACGAAGGTTCAGTTCAAAGCACTTTCGGAAATATTAGCAAGTGAACAACACTCCCAGCGCATACCTCCACACAGTGATTTTGCAACCTCATCTTATATGTCTCGAAATGAGATAAAAAAAAAGATGATAACATCAATAAACAACTGAATTCCTATAACGAAATATGTAAAGGATTTTGGGCGTTGTTTCGTTAGAACTAGGAAATTAATAAAACCTGGGTATGCGTCCCGATAGATTTTTAAGACCTTGGTAAAACTCACCAGCCTCTACAAAATTTCATTAAAAGCCATCGAAAAATTTGGAACCATACGAGTGAAAGCAAAAAATTCTCTTCTTCTCCTTCCACTATTCCTTAATTTCCAAATTCATTTCACAGTGAATAATAAGCACACAAAGGAGGAATCACCATGCAAATATCACCGAACAAAGGTTCCGTCTGAAACGTAACAAACCTCTCCCACATGACGTCATGCGCTGTTCTCTTGAAGGAGTGGAGATCATGGCGAAGAGAAGAGAGGGAAAGTTGATCTAAGAAAAACATTTTCCTCTCTCTCTTTTCACTCTCTAGACAAATAAGCAGAGAACTGGTGATGCTGTCATTCTACAGCGCGACTGGAGTGAAGAACTTTACAACTTATGCAGGCTACGAAATTGTAAAAAATACATGGAAATTTCAATTATTGTAACTTCTTCGCAGGATTGCGTCATCTCCAGTGACCTAAGATTTACACGAATGATCGTCGACTTTTTTTTATTCATTTATTTGCTGTGCAGTTTTAAAACATTATGACAAGACCTTGAAAGGATTACGTGAGTTATCGCTGTGCCCAGAATTTCCCTTTTTACGACCATTAGACCTTGGAATTATTTCAAACAGCCCCACAACGTCTAAGCAATTAATCCGTGTAGTGCATAGCACATCCACGTGATGATGGACGTTTCAATTTCGTTTTATTTTTCAGCAACTTTCATCAAAAGGTGCAAAATAAGATTTAACCTATCAATTAGTAGTTCATGATTTCAAATGCTTTCATGTCTCAGTGATTTTGGAATTCTCGGCAATGACAGACTCAGAACTCATGAAGAAATGGAATAGTCCGCCAGTCATGGAGAATAAAAGGTAACGCTTGTTTTTTTTTTCTCTGCGACAATTCAGTACTTCATGTACCCTGTTATAATACCTAATAGATAATATACCGGGGAATTATTCGCCTACCGGATCTCAGATGTAAAAAAAAAAGTGTAGTAGTTTTTCAGCCTTTCGAGCACAAATAAAGTTAAACAATGGTGTTATTTCACTTAGTACTTGGCTCATGAAACACTTGAATACTCGGTTCTTCAGAGGGAGAGAGAAACTCTCATACAGGACAAGAAAAAGTTGTGCAAAACTGAATATTTAATTCATCAATGGTGCAGGTTATATCAGACTTATTCAAAACATCCACATAGTCATAAGGAAAAAGCGAATAAAGTCATTCATTTGCTCCACAAGCTTCCACAGAAGAGAATGGCCAAATGTCAAGAGAAAATAATGAACAAACAGAGACCATGGTACTACCAGCAAAGTAACACTTTCAGGGAGGAAAAAAATTAAAAACAAATAATGACCATCAGGAAACGGTATAAGAGACTCTAGTCTAAACACATTTTTAGAATCCATCCTTCCTTTAAATAGCGCTGGTAAACAAAACCACATCTCAAGAAAAAAAAGAGAGAAAAAGAAAGCTTCCTATCACAGGCACAGTTATTCCACAGGAGGCCTCTGCCAAGGTTTAGCCATCTGTTAACTAGCAGGCGTTTATTTGAAAAATGTTACGAATTGTGTAAGGAAAAAATGTTTAAAAACGACACGCTTGTGGGAAAGGCCAAACTCAGACGTTCACTAACTCGACCGCCATCGTTCACTCTCTTGAACGCGACGGAAAGAACCTCAACTTCTAAGGCTTCACCACAGCCACAAATTGCTCCGCATTCGCTTGGGATGGGATGGGATGGAAGCCTTTCAAGTTACTGTCTTGATCCGCCTCTGGATGAGTATATCTCTCAAAATTAATCACATGATGAAGCAATCAAAACAATCAAGCAGTATGGAGTTTTGAGAGAGAGAGAGAGAGAGAGAGATGAAGAGAGAGAGAGAGAGAGAGAGAGAGAGAGAGGATTAAGGACTTCTCAATCATACTACATTATATATATATATATATATATATATATATATATATATATATATATATGATATTTACAAAACGCTGCATGTTCATGTACTTTTCTTCTTTTAAATCTACGACGAGAAATCTTCTCTGATTAAAGACTTGCACTTATCTACACTGAGTAATAAAGGGAAAATAATAGCCCTAATGGTAATTAATTCTTTCCAATAGCCGTTTAGTGTATTTCCCTCATTCATTTTTTCCTGTGCTATGAGCAGGTTTTGCGATAAATAAAATAAAGCCGAAGTAACCTGGATTTAAGGTTTAAATTCCCCAGTGCAAATTGTCACTTTTGCTCAAACATTTCAACTATTGTGCATTTATACACGCATATACTTCATTCTCAGAGAGAGAGAGAGAGAGAGAGAGAGAGAGAGAGAGAGAGAGAGAGAGAGAGGCGCATGCATGTGTAGGTAAACGTATGTACGTGTGCTCATGCTATGCTTGAGCGAGTGTAACATTCACGTGAAAGAATA
Organism: Macrobrachium nipponense; assembly: GCF_015104395.2. Taxonomy (NCBI): domain Eukaryota; kingdom Metazoa; phylum Arthropoda; class Malacostraca; order Decapoda; family Palaemonidae; genus Macrobrachium; species Macrobrachium nipponense. The sequence goes on along the minus strand of NC_087208.1, from coordinate 4,836,576 downwards.
AGAAAAGAGAGGCAGGCGGTGCCGACGGAGGCTCTCTGTGAATTCCATGGTACCGTGACTCACTCTCCGGGAGGAACCTCCAAGCACAGGAGGACACCCACACACAAACTTTCCACTTCTCTTGCAAGCCAGTGGCCAGACCCTCAACTCGTCTCCTCCCCCAAACCCTCACCCCCATTCCCCCACCCTTCCCTTCCCTCCACCACCTTAAAAAAGAGACAAAAGCAGACGCTTGAGTCGACCCTAAGATCACGATCAGCTCTCGAGCAGAGATGCTCTGGAGCATCATTTAGGATGGAGTTTATTTACAGATCATTGTATGTGAAAAACTGTAGTAATGAAGTAATGAGCACTGGTTAAAGAAGGTGACGTTATGCCACTCAAGGACATGAATTTATTAGAATACTGTTTTGCTCCTAATCTTTGGTGAACTAAATACAAGAGTATGGTTCAGTAAAAATTCACCCAAGATTGGACGATAAAAAATATTTTAACGAATTCATCACCTTCTGTGATTCACTTTATATTCTATATAATATTATGACAAATTTCTAGAGATGTACCTACAGTGAGTAGATATAAACTCAGACCCAAACACAAACGAGAGAGAGAGAGAGAGAGAGAGAGAGAGAGAGAGAGAGAGAGAGAGAGAGAGAGAGAGAGAGAGAAATACCTGTCTTCTTTGTTAAGTCGGAATAACCATATTTGACAGTCGTAACCCTGAGATACTCTTCCACATAATCCTAGTTCTATCTTTAAGAACACTGCTTGAATCTCAATAATTTCTGCTTTTGTTAGATACTACTTCGCGCAAAAGACTTGCTTTGTTTTTAGGTTTATAGACTGTCTGATTACTCTTTAAGCTGCGTATCAAGGCTTATAAACTAATCATTTGGATTGCTTATGAAATTCCTTATCCTAAATGGTATATATATATATCTATATGTATATCTATCTATCTATCTATCTATCTATCTATCTATCTATCTATATATATATATATTATAAACATATAGGAGGTGTACGATGTGTCTGGGCGCGTGTGTGAATCCCTTTATGTGCAAACTTGGTCAGATATAAAATTCGGAAATAACTCATTTTCTCGAGTTGTAAAAATGCACTATTTGAATGTTCCTCGCCGTTAGAGAGCAGAATAACAACGAGAAGGCAAATGCAAAACAAATGGTGTGAAGAAGATGGCAAAATCAGAAATTAAGTGGAAGTACCATCATTATAATTGTTACCAGTTTCGCTTATGCAAGTGTTAGGAAACGTGGTTTAACAAAATGTAAGTTAGAAAAAAGAGTTAGAAAATCAAGTACTGAACATTGCAATAACAGGAAAAGGCAAAAGGAAAAAGCATAACAATTCGGAAACTCTTCAGAGTAAACTTCCATCCCTCAAGCATTCGTACTATTTTCGAGGCCTGAGCTACATAAGGCCATTAGATGACACGACACAGCAGTCTCCGAGTGAAAGAAGTAATGCGAAATAAGAATTTGGTTAGTTAAACCATCCAATCCACCGCATTCGCATTATCGCTCGACAAAGATCAAACATTTGAATAAGGAGCAGGAAACGACCAAGGGGTCTGGTCAGGCTCTTCCAGGAGCTCTTCAAAAGACACCCGGAAGGAAACTAAACGACATTCCATCGGCCTCCGCCCTTCGTGGGACTGCCTCTCCAGCAGCGAAAACACAGATGGCGACCAAACCGCTGATTAATTGCTGAAGCCATTCTCTGGCTTCCCTTTCCCGAATACACGAATGACCTCGCCAAATTAGAAGACAACTGTTGCACCTCATTACACGGATGTAAGCTTACACACAAAGGCATATACAATCAAATAAGTTCAAGAATACACAAGTTAGCAGACTCAGACGAAAACGTGCATATATATATATATATATATATATAATATATATATATATATATATATAATATATATATATACACTTACGGCTGAAAATAAATGTAGCATCCTTGCTTTATTCCTAGACATATAAGCCTGTAAAACGAGAACTCACAGTCGCGCGGAATATCATGTGCCCAAAAGTTACATTTCATTTCATTTTCAAAAACCAAAACGACTGGAAGTGTATCAGGTTCAAAGAAACCCTGCTAAAACTGATGAGAGCTTCAACAGCATGTTTATATATTCATATAATACACTCATATATATTGTCTAATGGCGTTATGAAACTGTCTAATACAGGAAGAACGAAAAAGTGGAAAAAATCAAAGCGAGTATGGCTGAAATCAAAAGGTACAACCAGACAACATTCTTTTGTTTACATTTCGCTTTTGGGTAAACTCCGGAGAAACATACAAACAGGAAAAGAAGAAACGGATGATAAGAGTCCTCTCCCGAAATTCGTTATTCTGAGAAAACTGCGTGAGTCAACATAACTACGCAAAGGAATACGCATTTTCTTTTTTTTTTCTTCTTTTTTTGTATTTTGATGCGGGTGGATAGATCATAATGGATACTTATTATTATTATTATTATTATTATTATTATTATTATTATTATTATTATTATTATTACATAAAATGCACACACGTTCAAATGCTACAAACTGCATAATGTAGTATTTAAAAAAAGAAAAAGAAAAGGGCAAAGAGAAGATAGAAGCATAACAAGTAGTTACCCAGAGCAGAGAGACAGAGTTGAAGGTAGCATTTTTCAGCACAATTCACCGAAAGGAAACTGAACGGGACTGGCAGGACGTCTTTCGAATCCTGATCCGGGTCTCTTATTAGGATGAAGAAACTGCCCTGACGTTACCGTAGGCGTCTGTGGGCGTGCATGGGCGTCCTAGGTCAAGAAGACCAGTCAGGAGGATCGGTCTCCGTCCCCCTCAGA